>NC_056751.1:515943579-516266079 GCF_019279795.1 Protopterus annectens | reverse complement strand
TGAGTGTTGCTACATTTCTGCACAGCGTGGGGGGACATCCAACTGTATCCACATTCTTACATAGCACTGGTGGTGGCGCACATGACTTTCACATGTGTACGTTGGAAGGGGGGCACAGTTGACAGTTGTACACTTTTGCTACTACTGCACTGGTATGCCAGGTACTCCATTTCAGTGTGGACCTACCTAATTTGCTGGCTAGAGGCATATCAGTGTACTTCAGATCCTAGCTTTAATTACCAGCATAGTGGTTTAAGACGTCCTAGCCTTCACAACCTACATCCAACTGCCTGGCCTGCTGTAGTCTGTGTGGGTCTGTGGGGGTTGGGGTCATCCATTGGGCATATCCAGAGGACATTGTATAGCATTTGTCTGTATAGGTCTACACCTGCCCAGCTGTATGAGACTTGTGTGGGCTGTATGGGCACACATGATGTTCAGCCCATAACCTGCAGTGGGTTAGGACACCCTGTGTACTGCTGGCTACTATTGTGACCCTGGTATGTGCTACAGATGTCATGGTGCCACTATGGACATATACTGTCTGCTGCCCTAACAGTCAGCCACCAAATTCCCTTGTATGCTCACATCCATACCATAGCTACAGGTAAAAGCACATTCTAATACAACTGCCAATTGGTAGGTTGATTGACTTACCTTGGGGGTGTGCCAGACCTGGGGATGGTGCTGTAGGGCTGCCTATGTTGGATGCACACAGTGCACTTCCTATACATGGCTGAGCACAGGTAGTGTCAAGTTTGGCATCCCTTTTACTGTCTGTGCGAGTCAGACAGGGTAAAATTCCCTGGGTACCTACTGTGTCGGTGCATATGCCATGCGTTGCCTCATTGCAAAGGGCAGGTCATACTGTGCATGCCTCCTTTCGCCTACTGGGTCCAGCTCAGGTAGTTCATCCTCCGAGTCACAGTGTGCCTGTACAGTCCTTGGCATTGGTGGGGAGCTGTGTGGCCTTGCCCCATGCTGTTCCTGCTGCAACTGTTTCTGCAGGATCATATTGTGTAGCATAGCACATACCATAACAATTTGGGTGCATGTAGCTGGTGAATACTGCAAGGCTCCACAGGATGTGCCCAGACACCAGAACTGTGAACTGAGCATCCCAACCACACGCTCAATTTTATGTCTTGCCTGTGCGTGTGCCTCATTATGGTTTAGTTGTTCAGGTGTGTATGCATTGCTGATAGGTGTCATCAGCCACAACTCCAGTGGTTACCTGGCATCACCCACTAGGTGACTGTAGGGGATGCCCATATTGGCAAAGGTGTGGTACAGCTGCATCAGATGCCATATATCGGAATCGTCATAGCTTCCAGGGCAACCAGTACACACATTCAGTATAATGCCCTGGCCATTGCATACAACCTAGCTGTTGGAGGGTATGCCCCTGCGGCTAATGTAGGCCCTACTCCACTCATCGTGTGGTGCTTTGATGCATACATGCATGCAGGCTATAGCACACAGTACCACAGGGTAGTCTGCCATTTGGTGGAGGAGACACATATTGTTGGTCAACACCTCACATGTGTTGAGGACATGTATGTGCTCACTGGCATGTGGTGACATGGCATCTGGGAACTGGTGCAATACTCTGGCTGCAGATGCCTGTGAGTTCCCCATGATATCCCCAGTTGTGCTTTGGGAGGTACCTGTGGCTAGTATACTTAGGTCTACACATACCTTGGTATCCACTGGGATGGGTTTCCCTCGGCCTGTTTGATGTGTCAGGTGTGGCCGGCACAGCTCCACAAGCTGCTGTAGGAGGTCTCTGTCCACCCCATAGCGCTCCACTATATCCATCTCATGTAGCCCCTGGTAGGTTACCCTGGGTTTGTAAAGTCTTCTGTCTCCTCACTAAGGGTTGTTCGGCAGCATTCGCATCCTCACCACCCTCAGCCTCCTGCACATGTTGGTCTATGTTGACTGCTGCAGCCTTTCTCATTTGGTTGGATTGTGTCGAGAAATGTCCCTGCATGTATACACTGGTGGTGTAGAGTGTGGAAGAAACCTGTGTGTATGGTGCTTGGTCACTTTACTGTAGTGTTCTTGTCTGGACTGGGCATGTAATCTGCTGATTGTGCTAATTATCACCTGTTTGCGCAGCTTGTTCACCTTGACTACTACACTACTACTGTTGTCCCTCCCAATTTCACTAGGCAGGCATAGACACACCCCTAGCTTAGGTGTGCTAAGGCAGGAGCAATCCCGAGGCACAGGGCTCCAATGTACGTACATTATGCCTGACACCCCCTCCCATGCTTTCACCTATATTCGAGTCCTGCACCCGGCTATCTATACACATACAGTCTTGGGATCTGCATCACACACACTGGGGATAAACAGGATTCACTATATTCAACCTCATTTGCATAGTATTGTCTTCTAATGCATAGTTATATGACCCATACTGATCCTCCAAAATAATAATCACTGCTTACTGTCGCTCAGATCCGCACACAACTGGTTAAAGGTGCCTTGCTATCACCATATTCCATGCCCCTTGTTCTTCCCAACAACAAAATAACCGGTCTCTACATGACTAGAACCTGGGACCCTGCACACCACAGATGATGTGTTTTACCACTAAGCCATGGCAGATATACATACACCCAAGGTGATCACGTACAGATCATCCAGCCCAGACATTCAATAGTATAGGACATGTATTCCATCATGTAGATGTATGTGTGCTAATGTCCACATATATCTATATATATATATATATATATATATATATATATATATATATATATATATATATATATATATATATATATACACACATATACATATACACACACACATACATAGATATAGAATTTATATCACAACAGTGGACCACATGACACCAAAGCATTAGACAAGAATGAAAAGGAAACCACAAGTGCTACCTGCATTATGTAGTGTTGTTTCTATCAAGGCAAGTGTATTAAGGTTAAGAGTAGGGCTACTGACATTTACTCACCAGACCTATTGACAGATGTACGTGTATATCTTGCCAACCAAGTCTCTTGGGTGATCATGACATTTGTGGACACTATATAGGAAAGCAACAAAACACACTCAATACATTGTGGAGTTAGGCATTTACAGATATCGGCACATAAGATACAACTGTCAAACACACACACCTGTCATGCGTTGGAATAGAACACCTACCTGTCTTTTCTATCACACTACAACATTATGTAATTACACAATGCGCTACAAAGATTACGGAATCACAGCCTTTTCAGAGGCATACTTCTAGGTGGGTGACATCATCAGCAAAGGCAAAGATGCCAATAGGGATTCTATGGAGAGTGAGCAGTCTAAAAGCATTACTCTGTCCCCAGACAGCTGGAAACACACACACACCCACTTGGCACGGCTGGGATTAGAACATAGACCTAATTACCTTATGACACTACAGCATTACACAGTTACAGAACACACTACTGAGATTACTGGACCACAGCACTCCCAGAGGCATACTTCTAGGTGGGTGACATCATCAGCAATGGAAAAGATGGCAGTAGGGATTGTATGGAGAGTGAGCAGTCTAAAAGCATTACTCGGTTCCCAGGCAGCTGGAAACACACACACACACTTGGCAGGGCTGGGATTAGAGCATAGACCTAACTACCTTATCACACTACAGCATTATGTAGTTTCAGAACACACTACTGAGATTACTGGAGCAGAGTGCTCCCAGAGTCATAATTCTAGGTGGGTGACATAATCAGAAATAAAAAGATGCCGCTAGGGATTGTATGGAGAGTGAGCAGTCTAAAAGTGTTACTTTGTCCCCACCAGCTGGAAGCACCCACATAATTTATAAAGCTGGGATTAGAACATTGACCTAAATACCTTATCATACTCCAGCATTACGTTGCTACAGAACGCACTACCGAGATTATTAGAACACAGCACTCCGAGAGGCATACTTCTAGGTGGGTGACATCATCAGCAATGGAAAAGACACCGATAGGGATTGTATGGAGAGTGAGCAGTCTAAAAGCATTACTCTGTCCTCAGGCAGCTGGATACCCACGCACTTGGCAGGGTTGGGATTAGAACACAGACCTAACTACCTTATCACACTACAGCATTATGTAGTTTCAGAACGCACCACTGAGACCACTAGATCGCAGTGCTCCCAGAGTCATACTTCTAGGTGGGTGACATCATCAGAAATTTCAAAGATGCTGCTAGGGATTGTATGGAGAGTAAGCAGTCTAAAAGTGTTACTCTGTCCCTACCAGCTGGAAACACCCACATACTTTATAAAGCTGGGATTAGAACATTGACCTAAATACCTTATCATACTCCAGCATTACGGTGTTACAGAACGCGCTACCAAGATTATTAGAGTACAGCACTCCCAGAGGCATACTTCTAGGTGGGTGACATCATCAGCAATGGAAAAGACACCGATAGGGATTGTATGGAGAGTGAGCAGTCTAAAATCATTACTTTGTCCCCAGGCAGCTGGAAACCCACACACTTAGCAAGGCTGGGATTACAACACAGACCTAATTACCTTAACACATTACAGCATTATGCAGTTATAGAACATGCTACCGAGATTACTGGAGCACAGCACTCCCAGAGGCATACTTCTAGGTGGGTGACATCATCAGCAATGGAAAAGATGCCGATAGGGATTATATGGAGAGTGAGCAGTCTAAAAGCATTACTCTGTCCCCAGGCAGCTCGAAACACATACTCGGCAGGGCTGGGATTAGAACATAGACCTAACTAACTTATCACACTACAGCATTACGCAGGTCCAGCAGATGCGACCGAGATTACAGGAGAACAGCACTCCCAGGGGCGTACTTCTAGGTGGGTGACATCATCAGCAATGGAAAAGATGTCCATAGGGATTGTATGGAGAGTGAGCAGTCTAAAAACATTACTTTGTCTCCAGGCAGCTGGATACACACACACTGGGGAGGGCTGGGATTAGAATATTGACCTAGTTACCTTATCACACTACAGCATTACGCCATTACAGAATGCGCTACCAAGATTAGTGGAGCATAGCACTCCCAGAGGCATACTTCCAGGTGGGTGACATCATCAGCAATGGAACAGACACCGATAGGGATTGCATGGAGAGTGAGCAGTCTAAAAGCATTTCTCTGTCCCCAAGCAGTTGGAAACACACACACTTAGCAGGGCTGGGATTAGAACATAGACCTAACTACCTTATCACACTACAGAATTACATCGATACAGAACACGCTACCGAGATTATTGGAGCCGAGCACTCCCAGAGGCATACTTCTAGGTGGGTGACATCATCAACAATGGAAAAGATGCTGATAGGTATTGTATGGAGAGTAAGCAGTCTAAAAGCATTGTTCTGTCCCCAGACAGCTGGAAACGTACACACACACACTTGGCAGGGTTGGGATTACAATATAGACCTAATTACCTTATCACACTACAGCATTATGAATTTATAGAACACGCTACTGAGATTACTGGAGCACAGCACTCCCAGAGGCATACTTCTAGGTGGGTGACATCGTCAGCAATGGAAAAGACTCCGATAGGGATTATATGGAGAGTGAGCAGTCTAAAAGCATTAATCTCTCCCCAGGGAGTTGGAAACATGCACACACTTGGCAGGGATGGGATTTGAACATAGACCTCACTACCTTATCACACTACAGCATTACACAGTTCCAGAACATGCTACTGAGATTACTGGAGCACAGCGTTCCCAGAGGCGTACTTCTAGGTGGGTGACATTGTCAGCAAAGGAAAAGACACCCATAGGGATTGTATGGAGAGTGAGCAGTCTAAAAACATTACTTTGTCTGCAGGTAGCTGGAAACACACATACTTGGGAGGGCTGGGATTAGAACATAGCCCTAACTACCTTATCACACTACAGCATTATACAGTTACAGAACACGCTACTGAGATTACTGGAGCAGAGCTCTCCCAGAGGCATACTTCTAAATGGGTGACATCATCAGCAATGGAAAAGACACCAACAGGGATTGTATGGAGACTGAGCAGTCTAAAAGCATTACTCAGTCCCCAGGCAGCTGAAAACACGCACTTGGCAGGGCTGGAATTAGAACCTAGACCTAACTACTTTCTCACACTACAGCATTATGCAGTTAGAGAACACGCTACAGAGATTACTGAAGCCTAGCACTACCAAAGGCATACTTCTAGGTGGGTGACATCATCAATGGAACAAACGCTGATAGGGATTGTATGGAGATTGAGCAGTCTAAAAGCATACTACTGTCCCAAGGCAGATGGAGACAAACACACACCAGTGGTGTGAGCAAGACAACTGCCTATCTATGGACCACTATTACAACACTACATAGATATGAGACACGCCACAGACACTACACCTTTCAAGACAGTCAATATGACCTTCTAGGAATGCGGACATCAACATGGATGATGGCAGTTATGGTGTACATACCTGTGAACCAGTGTGTTCAATGTAGGAATCCATCCTGAAGTGGGGTATGGCCATCTGTTGCCTGGATGACCACTATCGCTATACAGGATTACAATGGTCATGCCCATACACATAGAGGCACATAACTGACACAAGGTGTCACTGGGCATGCTCACACACTTAATAGCACACGTCAGTTTGGAATGCACTATGTGTCCATCTACACATCGGCGTACTGGGCATCCTCACACACTTAGTAGCGAAGGGCTGTCTTGTATGCACTCTGATTCTAAACAAGGAAGGGCACAGTGTGTCAATAGTCATCATTGCTAGCATGAACGCTGCACTACATATATCTGGCACCAGTCTTCTACACAACGTCTGCTGCTGTCATTCACCTTAGCTATACCAATCTAAACCTGGCACACTAATACCACCCGTGGTGATGTCCTGCCAGGAGTGGCTACTTTGCACATATAGTACCATTCATAGACGAATATCCTGAGACCAGGTAAACACTCTGACACCTAGAGGACAACTGCATTGTATGTGTATGCTAAACAGTGCTAGCTGTCAATCTAGATCCAACAATGGGGAATACTGACATCTGTGCAGTGAGGAACACCTGGCATAAGGCTCAGTTGTGCACAATAGCACTACCACCGTATGCCTCAGATACAGACATGTGGGCCATAACACTGTTACGGACCACTCCAAGTGGCAGTGTCCCCACGTACATGAAGGCCACTCACATGTACTGACCAGTACACGCTCAAAACCATCACAGATGTGTCAGGTGCAGATCACAGTGTCAAATGCCGCATTCTAGGATGTAGCCCTCAGACATCACCATGTCCTTGGACCAGCAACACACATCCATACATTAGTACAACACCATGTTACTAATGACCAGTGGACTGTACCTAGCTCTACAGCAACTGCGCAGACTACCCATGTACTGACAGGGTTCCATCATGTGTTATGCAATGCAATGATACCACTGTTCATAACTAGGTCGGGTGTACACATAACAGGGGTCCTGGGTCATATACAGCTGTAACAGATAACTGTTGCTGTACACCAGTAAACACACTCATGTTTGGATATGACATACATGTACCTGCCGTGGATATGTACATGCCCCACACACACACAACACATATGTACATAGCATAGCTTTTGCTGTCCTTCATGCAGACAAGTGGCTACAGCAATTACACACATGCACATGGAAGGTAGGTCCATGGCTGTTGAATGCTAACAGTACATAAGGTGTGATAGCAATGTTGACTGAGTTAACATTCCCTCTGTACTGGTTACCCATGACAGCTATCATATCATACACAGTCCATGTGTCATGTATGTCATCACACATGTCCACCAACTGCAATGCATACAAACATGGCTACATGACAGGAATGTAGGACCTACACACATGTACATGTAGTGATGTGCATTCAGCTACCATGCATGTGCAGTAGCTGATGTTTGCAGTTCATCTGTGTCTTTCTACAACATGCAGTTGCAATGCAGCCCCATCATTGACACCTGTATATGGTGAAATACTGACAGTATGGTAAGATGTACATCAGGTATGGATGGATGTGTGCACATAAAGTGGTTGGACAACTTTGCAGATGGATGTTTGCTGAAGACAGTTCACAGGTGTGTCAAAAGCCATCCTACCATAGCATGTGCAAACACTAAGCTATGTTTCTGTTAATTGACAGTGAAGACATACAACCTACACAGCGGTCAGGGTGTCACTGACTGTAAATCACTTGACACCTGTAACACTTAATTCCTCCCGTATGCATATAGCAGCACAATTGCCGAAGGTAGTGTCGGTGCACATTGTAATGCGGGCAATACTGCTGCATGTCTGTCAGACATATCATAAGATAGCAGGTGTTTGATTCACAGTACTGCCATGGGTATTTGCTTTTGTGTCCATATATGCCACATATGGTGGGGAATACATCCCAATTGTTACATTCCCCTGTACACTGTTGTAGAGATCTGTACATACTGCAGTGTAAAAAGCAAGACATTGGCAGGGGTGGTGTGTGTATCACACACATGTTAGCTATCTGTATGTGCATGACATAGGTGAATTCAGTCGTGGACTCCACAGTGTGTGTGTGTGTGTGTGTGTGTGTGTGTGTGTGTGTGTGTGTGTGTGTGTGTGTATGTATGTATGGCTGTCTGGTGCATAGAGTGAGGATGTATGCTACCATAGTGAACAGATATGGCCCCTAACCCCTCCAGGTGATGCAATCTACTATCCTGTTTATGCCATCGATCTTAGGCATTACTGACTACCTGTACATGTTCATTTTCTGTGTCACGTCATGTGGGTGCACAGTACTGTAATGGTGATTACCACATAGGCAGGAGTCCTCACCTCAACACTATCAAGTGTGTGTGTTATAGTGTCATTGACCCTGTGAGTATGGGCATGTTACTGTGTCTGAATACCTGTGTGTGTGTGTGTGTGTGTGTGTGTGTGTGTGTGTGTGTGTGTGTGTGTGTGTGTGTGTGTGTGTGTGTGTAGTTGTGTGTTCTCATCCTGTAATGTGAATGTGTATTACTGCTACACAGTGAGGCCTCATGCTATCAACTGGCCTCTACCCTTGACATCAGCTAGACTGCTGTGTAAACCCCCCCGCACCATGTAACTGTACCTGTGATGTCACCCAGTAATGATGTCACGTCTCAAGACACTGTAGCTTAGTAAACAGCTCACATGCTCCTGGATCAGTAAATGTGTAGACATATTTGGAATGTCAGCCTTTCTAACAGTGAGGTTGAGGCTACGTATAGCATGCTGGTATTACCATAAATGCCTGTGAGTACTCCACATTTACACATGGGAAACTGCAAACACTGGTACTTAACGGCACATGCAATTAGACCTTAAGGAGGGAAGCAGGGCATCATTACCAACATGCTGTTACTGTTGTTACCAAGACATATACTGTGAACATAAAACAATGCATTCTAAACCTGTACTACATGATATGTCTGCTGCGTGTCAACAGTACACAACAATTGTAATATACACTTATCTCCCTATTCTGTTCATCCTGTGCATCAGACCATATGATATGAGCATGTCCCTGCACCGATGGTGTGGATGACAGGGATGCGGCACAGGCATCATCATATGCACAGGATGATAATATTTGTCAGGGGCCTAGGCTGCACCAGTGGATGACATCATGTGTGTGGGTTAGGGCCTGTGATCTAATTGGCCATGTGTGGTTGTTATTCATGTGAGTGTTGCAGTGCCCTACAGATGTTTCTGGTGTGTGCGTGTATGTGTGCACAGAGTTCTGCTATGTGTCCGGCCTACACAGGGGTATTATTGACAGCTCCAGATTGTACAGACCAGGATTTACAGCTCACTGTGTCCAGCCATAGCCATGTGACCTAAGCCTGCCAGGGGTTGCACGGGCACTACCAGACAGAGGTATAGATTGGGTACTGTCCAATGACACATGTCCACTGGAACCGTGTCCCCACTGGGACCATCCAGGGCCATGTCCACATGGCCTGCTGTGTCCTGGTGTGAACAGCGCAGCACCAGCTGCACTGCTGCTGCTACTGGCAATATGGGAGCGGGCATGTGAGGTAGTTCATTCACGTAGACCTGCACCAGGTGGTGTAGCTGGCCTGCGTCCACGTGGCCTATGCCTCACTCCTACCAGATGTTCCAGCACAGACAGCTCACACTCGCAGATTGTCATGCCATGGTCAAGGATTCCAACCATGTCACCCAATCCTCTCTCCAAAATTTCAGCAATCTGCTGTTGAGCATTTGCCAATGCCTGGATGTTGTCATTTAAAGAACGGATAGCAGCCCTCTGAAGCCTCTGCCCTTCTCTGTTCTGCTGTTCAGCACGTGCCTGTGCCACCATTACAGTCTGAAATATGTGTCTGGTGACACCAGCTGCTGCCCTCTGTCCTGCAGGTGCATGTCGGTCAGAGGTATTCCTACGAGCAGCACTGGACACATGCCTGTGTGGCACATCTGCAGTCATTTGACTGACACCATGGTGTGAATACACACCTTCCGTAGCCACCACATGTTCCTGTTCCAAGCTAACACACGCTAACTGTCCTTCCTTTATGGCCAATGGTGATGGGATATGTGTTGACATGAGAACTGCATGCGGGGAAGATGGGGGTATAGGTGGAATGGCAACCAATGGCACAGATTCAGCCCCTGACAACCCTGCTTGTACATCAAGCATATGTCCATCATCACCGCTAGAGTCTGTGGGGACACTAACATCAGATGGACCGCAGGAGGGTAATGCACCTACATCACCTGTGAAGGCAAACAAAGACTCTACATTACAATAGAGACACACACACACAGACGCGCACACGGACGCACACACAGACACACACACACACACACACACACACACACACACACACACACACACACACACACACACACATACACCATGCATGTGATTTGACAGAAGGCATGCGACATGAATGTGATACAGCAAATGGCATGCAGCTCAGACATTGATAGTGTTAGTTATCATACATCCCTGGGTTGCACACCACAGCAAGCATGTGTCATAGCAGAAGCCATGCATTTCACACAATCATTGTAGTAAGCATGCATCCCTGTGATACACCATGTGGACCAGCACAGATTAACAGTACACATGGCTGATGTGTGGAATATGTCCTTGACATTAACATGTAGTATGACATGTAATCTGCTGACATGTGCATTGACATGCATACATGTTTGACACAATGGTGCCCTGACACATGTACAGTGGTGTAATGGTGTCACATTGCAGTGTTGTCTGTACACCCTACAGATAGAATGCACTTTTAGCAGATGTGCATGACCATTGAAGGATAGTATGAGGTGTCTATACTGCTATACAGAGTGAAGTACAGACACAGTGCCATTGCATGGAATCATGAGGCGTCTCTATTGCTATACAGTGTGGAATACACACACAGTGCATAGCCATGACTGTGTGCATACACAATACATAAATACTGTGGATTGTGACCCACATCACAGAGGTGTATACTCACTAAACCATGATGTGTCATGTGAGACAGGTTACTGAAAGACATATGGATGACACCCATGCACAACTGCTAACATTTCTTAGCTGCCTGGCAACCGTGTCCACACATGGCAGACTTGTCAATACACAATGTCCCACATGACATGTATGTACCACACACATGAGGTGCATGGCTGACAGTGATGTCCAACATCAGCAAGGGAAATGTACATTATCTGTGGCCTGATGTGGTGACTGTGTATGTATGTCGATGCTGTACAGGTGACTACTGTCATGCTGTGGCACAGTCATGATGTTCAACACATATTATGTGGTTGAAGTAAGTGACACCTCCACAAGCTGTGCACAGGCTTTTAGGATGTCCAGTGTTCCACATCTACTATATAACCATTCAACAAAGGCTATAATTTGACCATGTGTAGACAATGTACAACAGGGTGTACACACATACACATCACATCTACTGTGTGTTGCTACATGTCTATGGCCATCCTCCATGGCCATGTGTGAACATGTGTTGGTCAAATGTTTGTGATAGCTGTCTATCTCACATGTCTGTGTTGTCCCATATGACATACACCCATAGATGTCAGATACTCCACTGTCCACAGGGTTATGCAGACAAAGGGTTGTATGTTTGGTATGTGGGGTATGTTTTATGGGATAGTGAGACAATGTTGCAGCTGGACCACTACATGTCATGGACACGTCAGATGGCACATAACAATGTGTGCACTCATTGCAGGGGTATATTCCACAATGGTGAATCCTGTGGGCTGCCCATACTCCAGCTCACTGTGTAGTACTGTTTGCGTACCCCACATGTGTTGTTCTGATGTATAGTACATATTCTTACATTGAACAACACCTCCACCATTGTATGCACAGCTGTCCACACATCTAGCAATGACAGTTTCTGTCATTTCATGTTGGTGTTTCATTTAGTTTGCATGTATTGCACATGGGTAGCCAGTGTTATTGATTAAAGATGTGACCTGTATATCGTAACTGAACCATGCATTATGTGTACATGTGTTAACTGGCCACATGACAAATAGATCTGTGCATTAACATGCCTGATACTGATAACTGTCTCACCTGCAATGGCCTGCTGTCTCTGCGGCATGCCAGAGGTACCTATATAGGGGTGACACATGACACAGCAGTATGATCATTATCCATGACTGCATGACAGCTACAGAGTGCAATGTGCATATTAACACATTCGCCAGTACAATAGGATATACTATGGAGTATGCACATGTGTGCATACACAGGGTAGCATACTGTAATATGCGTCATGTGTGTAAACATACCTTGCATATGATGTTACATTATATATTGTACAGTGACACATGCAACTAAATGGGATAAAATAGTTATATGTGCAGTAGTGACTTACCAGGCAACTCCAGGCTCGGTGGTTGGGAGACACCCACCTCCATGATGGCAGATAGAGTTTGTGGATGCTGTTCTGGTGGTGTCCCCAGGTTGGCCAGTAGCTCCTTGGTACGTGTGAGTGGGGGCTGGGTTGGTGGCCCACCACCTGTTGTACCTTATTCCCTGGCAATTGCATTCCCATGCTGTTTTGCATGTCTGATCAGGTCCGTGCAGCGTCTGCACACCTGCTGGTAGTTGCGGTTGTGGCCATCCACATCATTAACCCTCCTGCGAAGTTCCTGCCACAGGTCATCACGCTGCTGGGCATGCTGTGGCACATGGCTGAACAATACCTCATAGTTATCCTGGAGGTAAGGTATGAGGGCCTCATCCTCCAAGTGGCTATATGCTGGCAGTCTTGATCGAGGCATATCTGGAAGACATAATGATGGAGACAGGTCACAGCATCTCAGAGACGCACAGAGATACAGCTGCACATACATGTCTATTACATTTAGTACATATGAACACTTGTCTTTGCAAATCTTCATGACACTGACACCACTGACATGTTTGTGTCACACACATGTTACACCCAATGGGGACTGGATATTATCACCATATATGTGTGTCACCTCATTACATTGCTCATACTCAATGTGAATGCTGTGTTGATGTGGGCATATCTGTTTGCCTATACTGGTATTCTTACCTATCAGCACATGCCTGGATGTGTCCACATTAATGCTGTCGACCTTGATGCTGTGTATATGTCACATATCAACACATACACTGCCTTAACGGACATGACCTGTGACAATGCAGATATGTGCACAGAAACCTTTACATGCATGTGTTTTGCCATATACATCTACATGGCACTGTACAGCAGTTCAACATCCTGCCATGTATCGCCTGTGTTGCACATGTGATACACATGGAACAATGGCCAGCCGGATGGTATTTGCAGGGATGGTTATCAACTATAGCATGTACGGCCAAGGTCATGTAGTAGTGTGTATGCCCTGGGCCATGTATGAGCATAGGATGTAAGGTTTTTTAGCTGTATCCGAAAGCCATGTTCCCTCTGCCAGGAGAATCAGTGCCACATAACTGATCCAGACAGTTAATCATAAATCTACCATTCGGTCATCACACCATGTCTGACAGAGATGACATGTGCAGCTTTGCTGGACAGGGTTGCATAGTATGGCAGGAGTATGTAATGTGTATGGCACAGGGATCTGTCCAGCATGTGGCGATCCTTGTACTAGGAAGGTGGCTTTCCATGACGTATGTTTTTCAGATCAGGATATGTACGTATAGCATGTCCAACATCACAGTGTTGGACATGTCTTTATGCAGGGTAGGCAGCATGCTGCATAGTGGAGATGAGGATTGTGAAGGCTGGTGTTGCCCATCCAAGCATGGCCAATACCCCTTAAAGGTGATATGTGATCCGATATTGGTCACTTGAGTGATGAGTATAGCTGTACAATGATCTCCATGCTGCCATGACAAGGGTTGCCTCTTATGACTACCTAATAGGCCTGGCGACATCACTAGCTCAGGGAGGTAAACTGCACAGCACCATCCCTAACACGCAGTGTCCATTATGTTGACCGCTGCCTAGGTGGTAGTTCATGGGTACAGGGTTATTAACCTAGTGGTGACAATGAAATATGCAGCTGTCAGGTTGTGCACATAGGTCACGCACCTCACCCACAAAGCCCATTCTGTATGTTGTCTACAACACTGAGTCAGCTATTGATCCTAGGTCATGGCCATTCACATACTTACATAAGCAGATGCCTCCCATTTGTCTGTGTGGTATGGGCTACAATGAGGGGGAGTACAAAACATTAACCCTGTTTTACTGTAGCTGCCAATTTTGTGATATGCACATGGCACTCAGACACCTTTTGTAGTGTTGGTTCTGTCAACAGGCCACTGGCAGAATAGTCCTGTGACATACAAAGGTACATCTAGTATACTGAGTGTAGATGGAGCACAGTATGGGTGATGATGTCCTATGACCTGTCACTGGTATGATATGCAGTGTAAAATCATCCATACTGTCATCTACATCTGTACTGCTAACAACATATACGTTGATTAAGGTTCATGGACTTTCAGACCATAATCAGCAGGGTAATAGTGCAGTGCCTCCCATTATGAGTGGTGTCTCCACTTTGTGGGTTGTGATAACTGTTGGTGTGCACCATTCAGTGTTTTCACAGACTGACATGAACCTATGTTTTACATGATGTGTATGTGTAGAGCAAACTGTTTTGCCATATGTGTATGATACAACCTGGGATGTGGACAGGTCACATGCAGCCTGAGTGCACCTTGTACCATCATAGTTATGGTTACAGGTGCTCTGTAGTGTTCATGGATATGTGATTGTATACCTGTTGGGGGGGCAGTGAGTTTATGTTATCCGACACCCTATCTGTATTGCTTATTCATGCTCAGCACTTGTTCAGAACATGTAAGCACTTCATGAGCTACTAATTACTATAGCACTCAATCCTACTCATTTCCTACAGGTAAACACTGTTTGTACTTACATTTCCAGCTTGCTTAGAGTAAAACAGCTGTTGTACACACTTACCTCACATATCTAGTGAGAAATCGTTGAATATTCAGGCATGTCCAAGTGTCAATTCCCAGTGTTATCGCCTGTCTATATGATGAATATGGGCATCATGAGGCAATATAGCAATTGTCTCATGTACACAGTCAATGATCACCTCCTAACATACAACACTACAACATGTGGGAGATGCACTTATGTAGCCATGCTGGAGGTAATGCTCTCTCCAACCCAGACTGAACCTGACAATCATGCGGGGATGTTAAACGTTTGCACCACACCACACTCATCACATAGTCTCACTAGATCTCCACCACCACAGGCCACATATAGTAAGACTACAACATTTGCGGAGCCTCTCAATACTACTCTGTGTAGGCAACAGAGGACTCTGAAGCAGAAATGCAGGCAGCCCCATCACCAAACACAACACCAATTACTTATAGCCAACAGATTCATGTGTGCCCATCAACTACAGCCAATAGGGTGATATAACATACCCAACACACTAGTCATAGGTGACTCTGAAGGCAGTCACACTGATGTCCCACACAGCAAGCTACACAAGGTGATAGTCACTTTCATATAGCTGTCGGGTAGCAGGATCTGCAACATAATGTATGCACTCAGGTCACTCCTCAACAGGTACAATATGACTGTCATTCTCCATGTTAGTGTGAATGCCCTGAGATGTAACTTCCTGGACTACATGTACAGAGACATGCAATAGCTTTCCGATCTTATAGCCCAGGCAGGTATCGCCCTAGCCCTGAGAAGCATTCTGCATTCGTCCAGACTGATAACGCAGTACAATGACTAAATTATTCACTTCACTAGTTGGCTATGCTTCTGGTGTCATTCCAAGGGTATCCAGTATCTGTCTGCTTTGAATGACACGGTCGACAGAACACGATGCTTTGGCACAGATGACCTGCACCTGTCAGCCCTGGGATTACAGATACCGTCTAAGGTTCTTGCTGCTCCTATAGTGCCTGTTTTAGACATGGTTCAAATAACATATTCACCACCAGAACAGGAACAGGCAAGCAAAACCTGAGGGTAATGTTACTCAATGCTCGACATCTTCATCTCAAATGCACTCACCCGAGGCACTCCTTATAATGGACCACTTTGATATCTCTGCAGTGACTGAGACCTGCTTTTAGGCTCCTGAGAGCACCCCTGCACTAACAGACTATTACGCAGACCACACCTTTCAGTCATGCAACCAGGACCGGAACACTCACGGCAGAGGTGTGTCCATATTTCACATGGATGTACACACCTCCAGGCTGGTTGCTTAGCACAATGCATCAGAGGTAATCCAAGTGCAACTAACTGTGGCCATAACTGCTATACAAATTGTAGCTTGCTACAGATTCTACACCATATCCCACGGTTAACGGCTCTCACTTCTTGGTGTACTGGAAAGTAAGGTTTAAACAGGAACTACTGATGTGAGAGTGACACTACCCCACACTTAACTGGGATACCTACTCATGTACTGACACATTAGGCCAATGGTTTCTGGGATTCATAACCTCCAATTGGCTGGATCAACCTATCCACACCACCACCAGGGCCAACAATATCCTAGACCTGGACATTACCAACATGTGTGACTGGTGTTCCACACCTGGGATTATCCCCTTGTTGGTCAGATCTGAACGTATGCTAATCACCCTTGTTATCCACATCCCAGCACCACACCCTTCATGGAAAACACAGTTGAATATTTCTACAAAGCCACCTTCAGGCTTCTTATGACAGCAGTAGTAAACATAATGACACCCGTGCAGATGGACAATATAGTTACAAACACTGAATCATACACAACTGCACTTCATTGGCACTTACACGACTGCATGGATCATGCTATCCCAAACAGAGCCATGATGGTACCCACCAGATAAAAGACGCCACTCTGGGGGTCCACTGCCATGGACATAATGTACAACAGAAGGAGGAGACTGTTGCAAAGTAGAGTACAATCCCATGGGTGGGGTAGCTCCCTGGTCAGCCTCAGTTGAAATCTGAGATCACTTATTACATCCTCCAAAGCTAGCTACGTAAACATTACTGCGACTCATACCAAGGACTACCACAAAGCATTATGGAGGTATGTCACTACTCTCAATGGCAATACCCACATCTGCTCTGACATACAGCGGTTAGGCACGAACATTACAGAACCGACTGATATTGGCAACATCCTGGCAGATAGGTTCAGTTCTAACTTTACACCCCTCTCACACGCTAAAGGGCCCACATCTATACAGGAACAATGCAGAGTCCCTGCGGTCACAACTATGCAGTTCAAGGCTACACTCTCTAAAGCCTGGAACACAGACTCCATGTGACTGTCCAACATCCCAGGCTGTGATTTACACAAACCTCAGAATGACATGGCTCCCCACTTGGGCACCAAATTCACTAATAGCCTTGTATCAGGCATTGTGGCCCCTGAATGGCACACAGCAACAGTTATCACACTCCACAAAGGTGGTGCCACAATGGACCAGAGGAACTATTGCCCTATATGCCTGACTAGACTGTTCTGCAAGTCTATGGAGCACATCATCCTGGAAGTCATTCACAGAGACATTGGTGGCCTCCAAACCTTTGATACCACCTAGTTTGGATTTGTTAGGGCCAGACCATGACTCATACACCTGGTGGAGTCCTTTGTGACAGTTACCAAGGTAGTAGATGAGGGTAAGGAGGTCCACACAGCCTACCTTGTCCTCTCATTGGCTTTCAACACCATTCCCCATTCTGGTATTGTCAACATACACATCCACCTGCACATCAACCCCTACGTCACAAGATGTTATGCAAAGTGGCTCATGGACAGGACCCACACAGTGAGGGTAGCATACCCTAATTCCTACTGTAAATCAGTTACATTTGGCGTACCCCAGTCCTCGGTCATAGGGCCCCTCATATTCGGTATATGCTTCTCTGAGGTACAGGCTAGCACAGAAGGACTTTCCCTGAATAGGTTTGCAGACGACTGCAAACTAGGGGCCATGATTGATTCATAAGCTGATACAGACACCCTCGATAAGGGTATCACTGTGACGGATACCTGGTGTCAATAACATGGTCTCAAGCTGCATGCCACAAGGTGCATAGACATCCCCTTTGGATTACACCAATCACCCACTGACTATCACATAGGTGGCAGTCCCCTACATACATAAGACATTATAAGGGATCTTAGAACACAAGTATATAGCACCTACTCCTTTGATAACCATATTGCCAAGGTGACATGTATATCCTTCTACGTGCCCACCCTAATCTGTAATGGGTTTGTAGCTGGAACAAAGGCAGCCATTGTACCTCTCTACTCCTGACTTATGAAACACATTCAAGGGTGCAACACGCCATTTGGTTTGCACCTTATGAAACAACAGCAACGGCTTTGAATACCACAACATTAACACACCAACAGGATTACTGACCTCCGAAGGATGACGTATGCAGCACAACTACAGAAACCCCAACTGTACTCATTTGCATACTGCATACTCAGAGGTGATCTCTGCTGAACATACAAGGCCCATGTCCGCAACAATATTGATGGATATGCTCCACATAAGCAACATAAGCAAAAGCCACTGACAGCAACATGCTCTGGGATATGTACCCAACCACAATGATGAATAGGACGTGCTGGAGGGATACATTCCTGAACCAGACACTCACCATGCTTTGGAACATGATTTCTATGTACATCAGGCAGGGACACTCACTAGCACTCTTCAAGAGATACCTTGATGGGTGGATGGGAGACAGACATGTACGCCAGGGATCACTGCAGTGGCACTACTGTACACAGGTGCAGGGAAACAAATGGCTCTGTTGTTCACAGGCACAGGACACTAACCTAGGGAGGCACCGCAAGTGAAAACACTGTAGTTGGGCTTACGAAATGACTTGGTCAGACATCATAGTACCTAACTATAAACCTATGAAGCTATTACATGTCCTTCGTGCAGGGATAATTGAGTAGCTCTTCCATTTCAATTAGCTGTCATGCTGTTACACTGTCTGGTGACTACAAGCCATATGTATCCTGTTATTGTGTATTATACATGCCAATAGACATACCTGATGTTTGCATAATATAACAGTAATGCTATGTAAAATATTTGACATATCTACCTACAATACTGTACATTTCACATTTTTGCAACAATATCCCATAATGCAAAGCATAATTGCACAGCAGGACCACCTTAGACATGTTATCCTCAGTTATACGCCCATACATATGCCTACTGTTACAGTATATCAACATATACTATCCCCTGTTATGGCACGTACTTGTTGGACAAACCCTGTGACTGACAGCGGCTGGAGTGGAATTGTTGTGTTTAAAGCCCTTATCTAGCATCCCTTGTGGTGTATGAGGTGTTTACCTTGTGGCCCAAAGCAGTACACACAATTTCTACAAGCGTTACTATGCTCAACAAGACATCACTACATAATACCTTTTCCCACTGTATGCATTGCATACACTTTCTTTAATATAGAACAGGCACTACATACACTAACATACTGAGTGTTCTACATGCCTTCTTAGTGGTCCAGGTTTACAAAAATATTTGTCTTACTCCTTTCCTGTTTCAATGGTTTTATGGTATGTGCATACGGTTTGAATGTATGGCAAGCCATCGTTTTGTACGTAGATACCAGTAACATGTGGTATCCTGCCACCAATTGGTGTTCTGGAGTAGATGATTACATGCACATCAGCTGTGCAGCTACTCCATTAGCCAATTACATGGCAACAATGGGGTATAATTGAATACTCCACTTGGGAGTTGTCCTTTTGCCTTAACTTCGAGGGAGACGGCCTGGATGTGTTTTTTGTGATGAATTGCAACTGCTATATGGAGAGACACAGATATTTTGACTTCATGTCCCCCGTGGATTCTGTGTGATGGCTAGGGGATGTAGTTCTACATGTGAGTGTAGCTGTTATCTCAACCGTCTGATACGAGACTATTGCAAACTAAACCTGTAACATCGACGTCTGTTCCATTGTACAACAGCAACAATTTCACATAGTGCCATTAAAGTGTGTCTCTCACAAGGTATGTTAAGGCTTCTGCAGATGTCATTGAGTGAGTGGATGTTTGTGATGTTATTACAGTCTATATTGCAATTGTTTTGGATGTGGGGGAGATGTAAGTGGGTGTACATAGCAGATAAAGGTTTGTGGGGACTGCATTTATACATATTCCATATGTGTGTGAGGGCTCCTTCCCTAATTGAAGACCTTTGTTAATTGGTTCATATATAGCATGCAGGTGATGTTAATCCTGCAATCTTTCTGGTAATACATCGATATGTAATGAAATGTTGCTACATGAAAGCTGTCTCATGTATTTCTGTCACAGATATTTGTACTCATGCAGTTGTGTTGTTGACTGAACCTCTTTGGCTTGGGTTACCACATTTTCAAATGGCCATAGTGGGACATTTGCAGGACATACATAGGTTCATAGGTTCTTAGGTTCATAGATTAGTACTAAGCTAACTGCCCTTGCGAGCCATTTTAAGCCTAGCCAATTATCACCTGTGAGATTCAAACCCTGTACCTTTATAAGGCAAACACCTTAACCATTAGGCCACCCTCCCCCCTACATTGGATTTTAGAGGCCGATACATACCCACGGTCAGTACAAAGGATAGAACTTAACTTTTTTCCTAAATAAAACCTTATTCTTGCAGCAGTTTAGTTGCTTATTATGTTTCTTGTAACATTTAGGTAATTTTAGATACAGAAATAACTATTTTATGCAACTATTACATAAAATATGGGACATAATTATGGCCTACAATCTCAGGACATTTGCCCTTTTTAATATTTTTTGTCAGGACACAACTGCCCAAAGGGGGACTGTCCCTCTCAAAGTGGGACAGGTGGTAACCCTATGCCTAAGGCCAGCTATGACCACACCTACTGTAATAATCTACCTCTGAGTTAGCACGAACAGACACATGAAGCAAACACACACACACACACATTACAGTCCCACGGAAACACACACCACACTCAGAACACACACTTACATGCACTACAGCAATCAGAAACACACTTAAACACAGTGCTTACCTGGACCGCAGCACCAGCAGCAATAACTAAATGTCCCTTAACATCGTGATAATAGTACTCGCGGTTCTAGTGTTCCAGTACTGTGGTCTTTCGGTCTTTAAGCCTCGTGATTACGTGTGTCGGTATGTAAAGCATTCGGTAGTTGGCAGTATCCTATTTATTTGTACCTCCATGGTTGTATACATGTTGTTAACCTATCTATATATTTGCTGATATATGTATATCCGTATATATCGACATATATCTCTCTATCACCCTTTCTATCTCTATATTATATATATATATATATATATATATATATATATATATAGAGAGAGAGAGAGAGAGAGTGAACACACCTTTCATTGGGTACATGGCTGTGTATACTATTTCCATAACTCTGTCCTTTTGTGTTTTAACCTGTCACAATACACACCTGCCATTGGTACATCTCAGGTAGCTTAGTGGTAGGTGATTGTGTACATGGTTGCGTGTTCTACTCCTGGCAGTGGTCGTTTTACCTCTCAGAGCAGGCACTATTAGTACAAGGGTGAATATTGCAGATTTCACCTGTTCTGGCCATCTTTGACCGTGATCTGCGTGATATTCAACAAAGCTTAGCCCTGTTTTGCGCACATCCATGTAGTCATGTTTAAACGATGCATACCGTCACTTGCCGGTGCATAAACCCGCTAACATGTGCTTAAACATGCTCTAATGACCTGCATCCAACATCCATTATTCGTGCCATCAGAATTACGTAACAGCCCTCGCAGGTCATAGAACTGGAACATGCATGACACAGTCAGTGGCTTTACCACTTGGGCATCTGGGATATGTACAAGTGTTATGGTGCTTTGTATGTGGACTGTACTATGGCTGTTCCTCCATACTGCAAACAAATGTGTAACTCAGTTAGTTTACATATGGATGATACCTATTAATGGTATGTCCAAGTGATGTTTAATGGATGTGCTCCAGCTATGGGAATCCATGTCATAGTGAGCCACACACTGTTATGTGCTACACCTTGCCACAACCATAACTGGAGAATGCTGGGGTGACGAATACCTGTCATAGGTACTCCCCATGCTTTGGAACTACATCTCTGATTACATTATATGGAGCACCTCATTAACACACCAGGGAATCCTTGCAGAGTGGGTGGGGAACAGTGGTTACACACATGGATCCCGCAATTGCCTCTGCTCCACAGGGGGACAGTTAGTTAATTGATAGGGTGGCGACAGCAGACACATTTTGCCTAGGCTGATGAATGGCCTTTGACAATCAGGCATGTACCTACCGATGTACCTAGGAACCTATACATACAGTATCAACACATGCTCTTTAGCTTTGTTTACTCTTCAGGTGTTGACTTACCTTGTTCCAATAACTGTTGTGTGTGCAATAGTTGAGAGCTGCCTATGTAGGATTCACACAGTCGACCACCTATACATAACAATTTACAGGTGGTCATGTGTGTGTGCCATCCATTTTACTGTGTGTGCAGGTGGAGAAGTGTGTCAGTCTGTAGGGGCCTACACTGTCAGTGTATGTGCTATACGGTCCCTCTTTGCCAAGGCATGGGCATATTGGGCATGCCTCCGTCTGCCTACTGGGGCTGGCACAGGGTGTTTGTGGTCTGAATCCCTCTGTGCCTGTGATGCCCTTTGCAATTGCGGTGGGCTGTGAGGGCCTTCACCATTATGTCCCTGCTGCAGCTGTTTACGCAGGATCATATTATGTAGCATGGCACATACTAGGAAGATGTGGGCACACGTGCCTGGAGAGTACTGCATGGCTCCACCAGATATGTGCAAGCAATGAAACTGTGATTTCAGCATCCCAAACACATGCTCTATGATGATTCTGGTTTGTGTGTGTGCCTCATTATGGCGTTCTTGCATGGGTGTGTGTGCATTTCTGATGGGAGTCATCATTCATGGCTCCAGTGCATAGCCAGCATCCCGCACAAGGTGGCCATATGGGATGTCCCCCCTGACAAATATCTGATACAGCTGTGAGGCATGCCAGATGTGGGAGTCATGGTAGCTTCCAGGGCTGCAGGCACACACATCCATGATAATGCCCCGGGCATTGCACACAACCTGGCAGGAGATGGTGTGGTATCCCTTGCAGTTTATGTAGCATCTACCATGCTCAGCGGGTGGTGATTTGATATGTATGTGCATGCAGTCTATTGTACCCAGTACCTCTAGGTAGTCTGCCACATGGTGGAAGAGACGCATATTGCTGGCCAACTCCTCCTGAGTTCAGGGGAAGTATATATGCTCATTAGCATGTGGTAACATGGCATCCAGGAACTGGTACTGTACCCTGGATGCTGATGTCTGTGAGATCCCCATGATATCTCCAGTTGGCCTTTGAAAAGTACCTGTGGCTAGTATTCTCAAGCTTACACGTACCTTCGTGTCCACTGGGATGGGTTTCCCTCTGTTGTTCCTGGATCTGAGGCGTGACGGGCACAGCTCAACAATTTGCTGTATGATGTCCCTGTCCACCCTGTAATGCTTTACTATATCCAGATCATGTAGCCCCTGGTAGGTTACCCTTGGTCTGAACACTCTTCTCCTCCTCCGTGGCCTGAGGTGGTTGTCAGCATCAACCTCCTCAGTCTCCAACACATGGTGATGAATCACAGCTATGGCAGCTCCCAACAAGTACATTGTAAAAGTTCCCCGTCTGTTTACACCGATGGTGCAGTGTTTAGGAATACACGAGTGTGTGTGAGGTGCCTTCACACATTATACTATTGTGCTTTGAACACTGATGATATCATAGGGTGTTTATGGACAATCAGAGCTGCAGGGTATCTTATGTGTTTTACCACAGGTACTGCTATTGTGCTCCCTTTGGTGTTGAATTACATTTAGCTGCCGTGGATCACCTCTTGCCCTTGCCTTCACTTTTCTTAATGATTCCCCTCCCATTGTCGGGCATGCATTCAGCAGCCTGCTTTCTTGTTTTGCACTTTCCCAAACCAGGATTGTGTTGCGAAATGTGTTCTATAGCCAATCTACTGCAGGTTTGCTTTGCTCTGTGGTGACAGTTCTCTTTTCTTTGAAATCCAACACCTCCCCTATCCTGTTCTGCAGGTTGCTACTAGTAGCCTTGTTATCTGTCGTCAGTGGCCCACTGTTAGTTAATAGGTGTTATTTACTCAGTTTTACTCCAATTACCCTACTGCGGCATTTCCTTATTGTCTTCCCGTAAACTTCCTGTTTGAGCTGTGGTGCGCGGTGCATGCATCCACTTACTGGGTTTCGGGCACGTTGTCATCCATGTACATATGCGCTTGTGGGCACCATGTGTACTCTCAGCTAAGTAAAGCAATACCTACATCCACGCCCCTATCCTGTAGCTTTGCTTAGCAATGGGCAACCCGGATTTGCATTGCTCCAATGTGCTTACAGCTATGGTGGCACACCCCACTGCTGATGTCATGTATACCTCCAGACCACTCCTCAGTGTTGTAGCACTGCACCGTATGGTACATCCTTAGTCTGGCGGGACGTTTGCGATTCAGCATTACTTGCCTCATTTGCATGGCATTGACTACTAATTCATAGTTACTGTGCCGAACACTTTCACAGACCCGTAGCAACTCTTGCAGCTTGGTTGTGGTGTAGCATGCATACCATTGAGTATTATGGTGAAATCATGATTTGTGTTAAATTACAATTTTATGACATCTGTATATATTTTCCTTGTGTTCCCATTTGCGCACACATGCCCTATGGTTGTACTTTGCGTTACTGTGGCCATGATATTAAATGTTATTTTTTATGTGTTGTGCATGTTTTTTTATGCCATTAGCTATATATTTAGCCATTGGCATATGTTAACTTTGTAATACGTACGTTTGGTCCGCTTTCATGGCTCCGATGTTCTGTTTAGAAAAATGTAAACCGTTTCTTTTGGTTTACATTTCTGTATGCTTACGCTACGCCTGCACCACTTCATGAATCGCTATGTACCTTCATTTACATGTTGCAGTACTGCATATGGGGTGATTAGCATACATGAGTCGAGAGCTGCGCAGATCTGGTGTACGCTGGTAGTGCATGTGGAATTGGATCATACCTGAATTGCTCGGCGGCCATATTTGGCGTTATACTGCCTACACTATGCCTGCGCCTGGCGCAAGCTTCATGAATCCTGGGGATTATCTATAATCAAATATGAAAAATAACCAATTTCAGCAAAGTTCTTTTCAATGAAGCACTAAAAAATATAACTGGATTGTACTTAGAACAATTCTGCTAGATACTGCTGTAGAACACTTTAATAATATATTCTTCCAGGGTCTATATTATAACAGTGAACACTTAAGATAGTGAATGCTGTATAACTGACTTTTAAAAATCTAAATGGCAAAATGCCGAAAACACAGAACAGCAATTTTTTTTCCCAGGGAAAAAGAAATTGCTGCTCTGTAAAAAAAAAAAAAATAATTAAATATACCAACTCCAAGATCGCACCACAGTGGAGGAAATGGCAAAGTCTGGAAAATGGCCCAGTGATTTTTTTTTATCCCTGGGAAAACAATTGCTGTTCAATGTGTTCGAGATTTCGCGGTTTTGATTTAAAAAGGTTGATAAAACAGCATTCGTTATTTTTAGCATTCACTAATATAATAGGGAACCTTCTTACAGACCATAAATAATTTAGCAGCAGTATCTAATAAAAGAGTAAATTCCAACCCCACTCTATGGCTGACAAAGGAAAAGTCATGATAAAAAGGGATAAAACCTGGGGAAAAATGGTATAAAAATAGAACTCAAAATGCCCACCAACAATTTAGACATCTTAGAAACATTGCAAAAATCCATGTCAAACAGGATAAGCATGCATACTATACCAGCCTACAAGACAAGCATATAAATAACCCAAAACTTTTTTGGTCATCACTAAATACACTACTCTACCCTGGCAAGATTGTACCTCTTCAAAAACAAACAATTTGACAGACTCTATCTCCACACATTTTAATTCCTACTTTAAACAATCAATATTATCTCTCTTAGACACTAATATATCTGCCCCCTTACTCTGCCCCTATCCAATCAAAACCACCTACAGCTCTTCAGTTTTAATCCAGTACCTACCTCACTCATTACAAAGTTGCTCATTAAACTAAAAACTACTTCTTTAGCTGTAAACCAACTACAAACATGCTACCTAAAATGCCTGTAGAAGTCATAACCTTGCCTGTGGCCATACTAATTAATAGTTTCATAGCAGAAAGATTCATCTCATCATGTGGAAAAAAGTCATGCATCATACCACTGCAGAAAGGCGACACATCTACAGAGTTTTATAACTACTAACTGATAGTGATTCTTTCCCACTGTCCAAAATATTAGAGAAATGTATCTATATGTGGCTGATAACCTGCTCTAAGAAACACAACATGACTTTAGGTCTCAGCACAGCACCACTACTGCACTACTATTTTATTTATTTTATTTTACATTTGTTGACCGGGCTAGTCAAGCTGGATATATGTCCATTTTCAGTGGAGGCCCGGGGAGAAAAGCTCCATAGTTTAAAACAGAATTAGAGAATACAAATACACATATAACAAAAGCAGTGAGCATAAAGGATAAGAAGATTTAGAATAGGTAATACCCATCTAAAAGTAAAAAATATTTATAACAAGAAAATATTCAAGTAAATGGCTAACGACTTTCAATACGAAATTTGATAGTATCTAAACATACAG
Source organism: Protopterus annectens (assembly GCF_019279795.1). Lineage (NCBI taxonomy): Eukaryota > Metazoa > Chordata > Ceratodontiformes > Protopteridae > Protopterus > Protopterus annectens. The sequence continues at coordinate 516,238,734 of NC_056751.1, read as the reverse complement.
TGTATCAATACATTGTTTTGAAAAAATGGTAGACAATATAAAATATATATATTTTTTTTAATACAACATATATGAGATCAGTAATATCTAGAAAGATATTATGTCAGAGGAAGTCAGTCAGGATATCTTAGCAGTGAAGGAAGAATTGTGGTAGAGTGAATGAGGAAGGCAGGTTAGTCAGGGTTGGTACAAGAGCAAAGCCAGGATTTATTAAGATGTATTTGCAGTTGTTTTTTAAAGAGTGGAAGAGTGGCCAAAGAGGAGATATTTAATATAAGGTTGTTCCATATTTTGCCAACTGAGTTGGAAAAAAGGGAATTGCCTGCAGAATTACTAGTTTTGGTACTATTAACCAGTAGTTTGTCTGAAGAACATAGTTGTTTCAGGTTGTTGTAGGGAGTCAAGAGATTACTGAGAACTGGTGTTTTAGATGGTTGATATAGAATTTTGTGAGCTACTAAGAGTTGTTGATAAATGAGCTTGTTTGGAAGTTCAAGCCAGTCTAGTTGTTTTAAGTTTAGACAGTGGTGAGTTCTAAACTGAGATCCTGTGGCAAATCGAGCAATATTCTGGTAAGATGTAGTAAGTTTCTTTAGGTTACTTTTAAAGAGATTTGTGAAAATAGGGGAAGCATATAAAAGGGTAGAGATAAGGTGTGATTGGGCTAAGGTGGTCCGGGCTTCAGGTTTATGGAAGGGTTTGATTCTGTACAGGGATCCAGTCTTTTTATTAACTACTTTTATTGTGTTGTTAATGTGCCAATCATAGTTAAGATTATTGTCAATAGTAGCACCTAGAAGTGTTGTTGAAGAATCAGGACTAATTTGAGTGTTATCAGTGGAAGTAATAGAGAAGTTTAAAGAAGTAGATTTATGGGTAGGTGAAAATAGTAACAATTTGGTTTTCTTAGGGTTAAGGAGTAGACAGCAGTCAGAGAAGCACTGTTCAACAGTTGAAAAGGCTTTTTGTGTAAGAGACTGGAATTCAGTTTGAGAGGAAGCAGTGCAAATTATAGTGGAATCATCTGCATATTGTATGCAGGTAGTGTTAAGGATAGCTGATTGGAGGTCATTAATAAAGATAGAAAATAGAAGTGGGTCTAGGATAGACCCTTGAGGTACTCCTAAAGAGATAGGAAGGAGAGCAGATAGCAATTTTTTTCCAGAGTACTGCCTGGTGGCGGTTTTCTAGATAAGAAGTAAACTAAGTTAAGGAAGAGGGATCCAGTGCAAGAGATTTTAGTAGGTGCAGAAGAAGTTTATGATTAACCATGTAAAAAGCTTTTGATAGGTCTATGAATAGAGAAGATGTAAGTTTATTATTGTTACTGTTATAGTTGATGGTGTTGGTAAAGGAGAGTAATGCTGTGGTAGTACTGCGGGAAGGTCTAAATCCATGTTGAGTGTTAGCAAGTAGGTTATTATGGAGGAGATGGTTAAGTAGTTGTTTGTGGATACATTTTTCCATAATTTTGGCTAAGGGAGATAGAAGTGCTATGGGACGAAAGTTTGAGAAGTCATTAGACTTGCCTCCTTTGTGTAGGGGAATGATGTGGGATATCTTCCAGATTGCAGGGAAAATACCTTCTTTTATAGATCTATTTATTAGGATGGAGATTGGGTAAGCAATGGCTTTTGCTGCTATTTGCAGGAATTCTGCAGGAAGCTTGTCTGCAGTTGGGGTGGTAGGTTTAAGTTTTTGGATTAGAGATTGGATATAGGAGGTAGATACAGGTTGTAGGTGAAGGGGAGGAAGAGTGGTTTTTAAAGTAGGTGAGAGTAGTTTAGAAGTGTCAGGAGATATATGTTTTGTGAGAGTTTGTATGGAATTGGAGAAGAAATAATTAAAGTCATTGGCTATTTGTGTGGGATTGTCAGGGTCAGAATCTTGAGGGTTGGGTGTAATTGCTTGGCCTGGGGTTAGAAGATTATTAATACTGTTCCAAATTTTTTTAGGTTCCTTTTTGGTGGTTTTCTGTAGTTGAAAGTAATAGTTCTTTTTGTCTGTCAGAATGGCTTTTTTGGTACTGTTTCTAAGCTCTCTAAAGTTTTGGTGGTCAGTTTGGTTTTTAGTAGATCACCATTTATCCCAAGATTTGTTTCTGAGGATGATTTTTTTCTTAGTATTCTTGGTTAGCCAGGGCGCTATTTTAGCTTTGGTTCTAATGGTACGACTTGGGGCATGTTGATCTAGGATAGATAGGAATGATGAATTGAAGTATTCCACTGCTTCATTCAATGGGAGATGTTTTAGTGGGGCCCAATTACATTGTAAAAGTTCAGCTTGAAACTGAACAGGATTAAATTGTTTTTTTGAATGTAGAGTTCTGAAAGTGGTAGGTAAGGTTAGGTTAGTTTTGTATCTAATGATATAGGTTAGGGAGTGATCACTAAGGTCATCAGGAAGGGTGCCTGATTGGTAGGTTTGCAAGGGAGTATTAGTAAGAATCCAGTCTAAGGTGGTTTCCGTATTGTTTGTTTTATTGGTTCTGGTGGGACTATTTATGAGTTGTTTAAAGCCATAAAGGTTTATATGGGAAGTGGGGTTAGCACTGTTACAGGAATGTCAATCTATGTTAAAGTCTCCTAAGACTAGTGTTTCCTGAGGGAGTTTGGTAGAGATTTGGTTAAGGGTATGTTCAAGGGTGTTGATATTATTTCCAGGAGGGAGATATGCACAAATGAGGTTTATGGATTTAGTAGTATTGACTCAAGTTTAGAGCTAATTAATTCAGCATTATCATCTTGAGTAAGAGTCAGGTCTAAAGTAATAATTTGGAGTTTTGTTTTATACAGAATTGCTACCCCTCCTCCCTTTCTGGTAGTGTGATCTAGTCTAATAATGTTATAACCAGGTGGGGTAATTTCAATGTCTTTAATTGAAGGCTTCAGCCAAGTTTCCATTAGACATAAAATATCAAATTGCTGGGTTTCTAAAAGGGCATGGAGTTGACTAATTTTATTACAAATACTACGTATATTGAGATGGGCAATGGAAAGTGAGTTGGAGGGTTTAAAGATTGAGAGAGATAAAGGTTTGGTTTGGATTTGTTGTGTTTTGGTTTTATTATGATGTGGGCCTGGATTGGGGTGAATATCTCCATCTAGTAGTAAGTGGAAAAGTATGAAATGTTTTTGTTGGGTAAGTTTAAAGAGAGAGTCAAATGTTTTCTTGGATTTGATTTTTTTTAACTTGCAGTGTACTAGTCTATGGTATTTGGCTAGTAGGTAGACGGGTTGTGAGGGTGGGTGTAAGAAGGCTGGGGATAAGGATGTTGCAGGTGTAGAGGTGTGTTTTGAGGGAAATGAAAGAGAAACATTCAGGGAGTATTCATAGGAGGTTAGGATGTAAGTACTTACAAGAGAAGATAATAGTAAAAGGGTGATAAGTATTTTCAGTTGTGGATGGATGGTTGATATGGGCATCTTGGTTTGAATGGAGGTTTGCAGAGAAGTGAGATATAGTTTGAAGGTGTTGTGTAGGGTAGTAGTACACTGGGAAGGTAGGGGAGAAGGTAGGTCTATGATGTAGTAGGTATAGTGTTAAGATAGGGGATGAGGTAGTTTTGTTAAATTGGTGGGTGTGGTTTTGACAAAGAGGGTAGGTTAGTTTGAGATGTTAGGAATCAGATTGGAGTGGATTGGAAAGGGGTGTGCCTACAAGTGAGATAAATGTAGGACCCCTGGGGGTGAGTGGGAAATGGGGGTAGGGTAGGGCAGCGGAGTGAGCCCGAAGGGCGAACGGAGCGGGAAGAGCCAAAGAAGAAGAGATTCCTGTGAAACAATCAGTGAAGTGCTGATAGTACAGGTGAGTAAACCAAGGGGATATTAGTTTGTTTGATGGCAAGAGTTAGGAATGAGTTAATGCCAGAAGTAGTAAAGAAAGTAGATAGAGGTGGTGGAGCACGATGGGGCTAACAGAGGATAAGATAAAGAGAGTTTACTGAATAAAAATTGTTTACAGAGGGAAATATCCCTAGGAGAAGGGAGCCACTTAGTGGCAACAGCAGGTACTACATTTTACCAATATAATAAACCAACATAGAAATGATGGTCTGTTTGTGTCCACCATGTTTTTAGACTTGTCAAAGGTATTTAATACTGTCTCACACCAGCAACTGCTCATTCAGCTCTCCTCAATAGGACTTTCTCAATATTCTTTGTTGTGGTTCTTTTGTTACTTATGTGGAAGGCAACAAGCCATTAAATGACAACAAACCTACTCATCCTTTCGACCAGTTACTACAGTTGTCCCTCAGGGCTCTATCCTGGGTCCTCTACTATTTAATATATTTATTAATGACCTCTACACCTCAACTCACCATGCTAGTTTAGTTCAGTATGCAGATGACTCAACATTAATATGTGTGGCCTCAACAATAAATAAGCTCCAAGACATTACCCAAAAATCTTTTTCCTCTCTAGAAACCTGTCTCAAAGAATCAAACCACCTACTCATCCCCAAGAAAACTAAGTTAATGCTTTTCACATCTAAAAGTTGCCAAAATCAAAACCAATCTTTTACCATAAAGTCAGCAAATAATACTGTCATTCAAACTGTAACTCATGGCAAATGTCTAGGCAATATAATCTCAAATATAACAACCGTATACTGCACACCATTAAATCTACACACCAGAAACCAGGGTCCCTTTATAGATCAATGGATTCCTTACAGATACTGCAAGAAAAAAACTCTAACCACCACCTTCTTACTGCTGAATCTCTTATCTGCTGCTCCTATCCTAGCAACCATACACAATATTCAAAGAAAGAAACTTGTCTCCTGCTACTATAAAATAGCCAAATTTGCCACCAGTCTCACTCATAGGACCCACCATTGTCTTAACATAAAGTCATTAACTAGCTTGAACTGCGTAACTGTCTAACATATTCACAACTGACTGCAGCACACAAATTCATTAATCATCCAGAAAAATGCCCTGCACAACAAAACTTATTGCTACCCTATTGTCCAGCAAGGGACCTCCATTCTAGTAACAAATTCTTATTACTTACAAATAAGTAAAATAATGTTGCAGGAGACTCGCTCTACTCCAAATGTGTTGCTAAACTCTGGAATAGAATCCCCATGCAAATAAAACTCTCTGACAAACTCAGTAGTTTTAAATCACTGCTTAAACAGCATCTTAGCCAATCCTGGTCCTGTATATGTTCATCACAAGGTTAAAACTTTTTTGCTATACAACATTATCCAAATACTCTCCTTAAACATAAATTCTCAACCTCTTACTGAAATTACAAAACAATTTTTATACATAACCTCTGCCTGTGCAATCCATTAAGTTGCACATGTACTTTCTCTTTAGAAGCTTCCACCTCTGTAAAATCTTAGAATGTGTATGTATAAATGTAACTACTGTTTGTGTATAAATGTAAATAGAAATGTAACTATGCCATGTTTGACTGGAACTTAGTATAATGCAATGTAAGCAAATGGAACTTTTCTCCCTCGGCCTGTGCTGAAAATGGGTATTACCACTTTCCTGGCAAACAAAGGCAAATAAATAAATAAATACAACACGCAACTAGAAAAGTACCATTATCTATTAAACAAGCCCACTGGCTACAAACCTTAGATGCTCCACTCCCTGCTTTTGTCTGTTTACCCTTAACCATTTGTAACAAGTATTTCATTCATATTTCCTGTTTTTCTCCTTTCTTCATCTCTTCATTCTTCTGTAATTGTGTCTAAAGTTGCTTTTTCAGCTCTCTAGTTCTGATCAGATTTTTATACTATCTCATCACTCTTTACGCATACTCCACACTGGTATTTAAAGTTAAAATGAAAGTCTTGCAGTCATTTTCTACATTTATAATACTAGAATATATATGCCAGTAGATCGTTCCAGCACAGTGTGCATACTCTTTATCTTCACTCTATCAATTTACCATCCATTTTCCCTGTTTACTTCCCTGTGTTCAGTCCTTATATTATGCAGTAGGATACATAAGGGTATGACAACTGCTTAGGCACATATGGGTGGTAAAACAGGAATAAAAATGGAGAGGCCATTCTAGATTTCTGTCTGGGAAATGGCTTGCTGATTACTCATGGTTTAGCAAGAAAGACAGTCAAAAGGTAACATATAAGAGTGGTCAACATGCAGCTTAGGTAGACTTACTCCTGAGAAGGTAGGGGCACTGGGGTAGAATCAGAGATTGCAAAGTCATCCCAGTGAAGCAGTCATACCACAGCATAAGTCACTTTTGCCACTATCAGCTGCAACCACTGATCAGAGAAGACTTTAAGGTCAATAGAGACTAGACTGAAGACCTGGAGGTTGAGAATGTACAAGATTTCAAGGAAATGCTCACAAAGAAGAAGAAATAGATGGAGTTGAAGGATAATGGCAGCACCTCAAAACAACATGTTTGAAGAAGACTATAAAACAAATTTGTATCATAGCCATCTATACAGATATGGTGCATATGGAAGGCTGGAGGTGAAATAGGGAAGTCCAGGAAGTCATCAAAATAAATAAGGAGTGCAGGAACAAGTAGGAGATAGAAATGATGAGTCAGGCTGAGAAGGAGTAATGTTTGGCTAACAAAGAGGCTTAGAGAGCAATTACAATAGCAAAGAAAAAGGCACCAGAGCCACTGCATCAGCTTCTTGAAAGTGACCCAGCAGATGGCAAAAAAAACCTTAGGTTGCATGACAGAAAGATAAACAAGATAGTCATCAGACACCCTTCAGTAGGGATGGCAGCAACAATCTGCTCACCATTCCACAGGACACCAAAGGCAGATGAAAGGGGTACTTCCAGAAGCTTCTGCATGAAGAAAACCTCACAGAAGCTGTACTGACCAGGCACCACCTACAATGAAGGAAGAAGAAGAGTCCACCCTTGACAAAGTAAGAACAGCACTAAGGAAAATGAAGTCAGAGAAAACAGCAGGCTCAAATGAGGTCACAACAGATATGATTAAGGTGTTTGATGAGTCAGTGGAGAAATGGCTCCTGTGGGTGCTTATAACAATATGGAGAAAAGAGGCATATCCCAGATAACTAGAGAATAAGCGTGCTAGTGCAAGTGTACAAAAAGAAAGGGATGTTCAAAATTGTGGGCAGTATTGAGGCATCAAATTTCTGTCACACTGCAAAAAAATCCTAGAGAAGGTGATTGATAAATGAATATGCAGAGCAGTAGAAAGTAAGATAGAAGATGAGCAGTTGAGATTCATATCAGGGCAAAGCACAACTGATAGATACTTGAGAAAAAGCTAGTGATGAGGAAAGAGTCCAACTGGGAATTTATAAAGCTGAACAAGCATATGACAAGGTGCCAAAAAAGCTGACTTGGACAGTCCTGCAATAGTTTGAAGTCCAAGGCATATTGGCCAAATTAGTGAATTCTATGAAAAAGAACCCAATGTTGCAAGTATGAACAGTGTTCAGACTACGAGAAGGGTTCCAGGCAAGAATGCATTAAGTTTCAGCTCTGATATCGCTGCTTTCTGTACTGATGAGGTAGTAGATTATCAAACATGTCAGAGGGAACAGATAAACTGCTGTATGTAGATGATATGGGTTTACAGACTGAACAAGAACTTCTCAAATGATAGGGGAATGGAATGCAAAACTGAGGGCACACAGGATGAAAAAATGGGGGAAATCAGAAAAAGCTGAACATTTAAATAGAAGTGAAACTAGTGGAACAGGTCAGTAGCTTCAGGATTATGTGTGGGTGGATGAGAAAAAGGTAAGTCTGAATGAGGAGGTCAATGCTAGAATCAGAGGAACTGCAGCCATGTGGCACAGACTGTCAGTGTTAGTGCGAGACAGAAAAATAACAAGGAAGCTGTAAAGTAAGGTGCACAAACAGTAGGTGCAGCCAGTACTACTTTATAGTACCGACATTTTGGCAGTGAAGGCAGAGAATTTGAGGAAGCTAGAGGTGATGGAAATCAAGTAGCTGAGCTAGGTGGTTGGGATGCACATTGTGGGACAGATCAAGAAATAAGGATATCAGAGCAGAGGCCCATATAGCTCCAATTGCAGAGAAGGAAAAGGAGAACAGATTATGGTGGTTTGGGCTCATGTACAGGAAAGAAGAAGACAATCCGATGAAGAAAATTATGGCAGACACCAGAAAGGCTAAAGGAAACAAGAGCATCTAGCAGACTGATGGATGGATTGCATAAGAGAAAAGCTGCAACAGACAGGCATGACATCCCATGCACTGTCATAATTTCCTGAAATAAACATGAGGCAATATTCACCTCTTACACCAACTCCTTACTTGACATCCTTGACATCCTTATTCATATCAATTCATCAACATTATCAGCAGTCAGATTATCGACTGACTGTCAACGCTTTTCTGTATTTTTTTAATGTCGCCAAATGTTTTGGTTTATGTATTTATTAATTTATTGCATTTGTTTACTGCAATCGTCCAAATGTGTAGGAAGTCTACCCATTTGCAGTGAAGGTATGTGAAGAAAAGCTCTGAAATAAACACGACAAATATTCAATTATAGCAGCAGTATATTTTAGGTAACAACTGGAGCATTATATTACAAATACAATATGCATTTCGGATATGAGAAATGGTAGCTATAGGATTTCACATGAAATTCTGAGCAAATGCATAGAACAGATGTTCTTTGGTAAAGAAAAGTGAAAGAAATGCTGGAGAACTGGAGAAAAGAGGGCTAAGATCACACTCAGGAGAGGTGAATTGGGACATTTTAAAATAATGATATTTACTGGTAAATACAAGGATGGAATAGTAATGCAAGTGTTGAAGTGACAGAATTGTAGTTATGGTTGTCAGGTACTATTTATTCGTTCATGTTTAATTGCTGAGCCTTCAGCTATTTCCTAATATTTATATACTTCCACCAGCTCATGTCCCGTTATATGTAGGTTGATATTTTCATGGTGCTGCTACCTCTCAGACTTGAAGAGCAAGAAATCTGGACACAGTCTAAAATAATGGGGGATCAAATTTCCAAAAATAGGGGCAGATTTAATATACTGCTCTTATAATAAATTGAGAGAATAACAATATTTGTGTTACCATGCATTTTTATAAAGGATATGAAATCTGAAACTCAAATGTATATCATTTACTGACTTTATTTCTCAGTGATTTGCCATAAATCTGCACATTTTATGAGGAAATAAAACAAAAATATGAGTCAAAATCTGAAATTTCTCTGAAAATATCGACAGTTGAGAGGTATGGCTGCTTTCCTGTTATAAATGTTACTTTTGCACAATTATTGAGACCAAATGCCATTCTTATATCATCTGAGAAAGTTTAAGCATTCATGGATGAGCTTTCAGATTCAAATTTGATGAAATATACAATTTACGTTATTCAAAATGATTAGATGAACTGTCTTTAAAAAGCGTTAGTTTTTGGGAGATAAGCTGTAACTGTAACTTAATCTATTAAGTACACAGCCTAATGGCTTAAGAGCAAGACAGAACAGCAGCAGTGACAATAAATAACCCTGGAATATCTCCCTTTGATTATTTTTATTTTTTTAACAATAATTTACACTTTGTCATGGATTAGTTGCAAAGTGGGTCACCACTGGTTCATACTCATTGCAAATAATGATCAGTATCAATGCATGAAGTATTTTATACAGTTGTAAGCATTCCATTATCCATAATGGCTGGATGTTGTTGGATGCTTTTTTGGAATATACCCATGCCATACTGAAATTATTCATCTTTTTTATAACTATCTATTATGGTTTTGTTTAACAATGGATGATCATTTGTTTCATATGACTCACTTTTATTACCTGCTTTGTTTGTTTTTGCTTATGTTTTTGTTTACTCCCATGAGAGATTTTTTTTCTAATTGGCTGCAAACTGTGACTGCATCATTTCCAGTATATAACTCATACAGAGTCAAAGTCAAGTTATTAGTCTATAATTCTTAGAACAGTTTGAAGATTCAGTCTTTGGGAGGAGTATACTTTGTTTCAGATATTAACTAGTTTGGCCTCTGGTCAAGATGAGTATATAATATATTTTAGTCAGAGCTAAATCTTTGTGTAAAATATTAATACCTTTAGATAGAAGTTAGACACTGTAAAGGGGGCCAGGACATTTTGTCTCAGTTTCATAGCCTCTGTATTAGACCTCCTCATTGTCTCTTTTAATTCTTCAATCCATTTGGCATCTTTGTTATGCTCAACATGGTCTTCATAAATACTTCTCCAAAATGTACACATTTCTTATTTTCTGAATCATAGATTCATAGACTTATAGATTGTTACTAGGCTAATGACCTGGGGGGGGGGGCTTTATAAGCCTAGTCATGTTTTCCCAATAGAATAATGATATTCCATATCCAAGCAAAGACATTTGAGGGCCAGGATTGATAGTGCTTATATTCCTTTTGCTTTCTATTGCAATTCTCTAGAAAAAAATGCTTATTTTCTCCTTTATATTTATTTGCATACCTTCAAAGTCCTTCTGCTTAGGCTGATACTTTTTAGTTTAGTTTATTATTAGAAATAGTGTATAGTAAATCATTATCTGTTTTCATACTGTGTGCTGCTTTTAGCACATCTATTTTTGTAAATATTTTTGATGATCCATTCACATTTCTGTATTCTATTAACAGTGATACCTCTTGTCTTAGCTGTTTATAGCTTTCTGTATTTGATGCTTCCATGATGAATTTTGATTTGATCTGTTACTTTCCTTTGTTAGTCTACATTTCTCAGGTAACAGTGGGTATGGGTAGTGCAGTGGTTAACATTGTTGCCTCACAGCAAGAGGTTCTCTGGTTTGATTCTCAGTTGGGGTGCTCTCGGTGTAAATTTTGCATGTTCTCCCTGCATTCACATGGGTTTTCTCCAGGTGCTCCGTTTTCCTCCCACAATCTAAAGTCATGCATCTGGAGTGTTTCACTCTGGGCCTCCACTGAAAACAGGCTCTCTCCTAGTCTAACTTTGCCAGTCAACAAATGCTAAATAAATAAAATAAAAATGTGTTATTAGTTTGACTGCGCAGTTGTATAGCCTATTCATTTCTATAATATCGCATGCATTTTTTTGAATAGTCCCAGTTAATATGTTCTTTTGTTACACCAGTCTTTTGTTTTTTGGGGGTTGTATTTATTTTCTTAAGCTATTTCTTTTATCTATCTTAAAATGTTTTTCCATTTCTAATAAAACAAGCAAGTTTTCCCTTAGCTTGTCTTCCTCCAGAATGAAAACATTTGCTTTGCTCTCTGTTTTCTGCAAACCTTCCACAGAAAATTCCAGAACATCAGCCTTTGACATTTCACCTTCAGATGCTTCAGGCTCTTCATTTGTCACTTCTCCATATGGGGACTCATTGTCTCATCCCTCTGCAACATTACTTATGTCAGAGTTGCCACTGTCTCCTGCTCCTTCCCTTGCTGTTCATCTTCAATGAACTTTCATGTAGTTGTCCTACAGATAGCTCCATAACTTCACCAAGTGGCATATCCTCTTCAGATATACCTGCACCACCTGCTTTTCCTGTGTCTGGAAAACTGTTGGCCCATTCTGTTGTAACACTGTCTGTGCTGAAGTTTACTCACTAAGTTCTTCACTTTACAGATGGTCTATCATTTCAGCTACCATTTGTTTAATTTCTACCTCACAAAGCTTCCTTTTTTATATTTCTCATTTGTGATCCTCCTTTTTGTATTGTGAAATACATTATATTCAAGAGTATTTGACTTATTTATCTTCTAATATCTTTAGAGCTGCATTTTTTACATTAACTATTATGTCTTTCTTCTCTGCAGAAATATCACAACTTATCAGATCTCTTTTTCTTTCATTTGTCCATGTTTCTTTTTTATACATTTCAAAAACCCTCTGTTTTTTTTCTTTATCTTTTCTCACTTCCTTTGCTATTTTTTCTAGACTGTTTAACGTATCTTCCTATAGATAGTGTTTTACCTTGTTCTGTTGCATTACAGTTCTTATTTTCAAACTGGAAAATCTGGGCTTCTAGTGTAATAGTAAAAATACATAATGACTTCTATATCCTCTAACTTTTTCATGGTTTAATTTCTCCATGTCTTTTGGGTTTTTAATAACATGACAGGAATGGACCTCATTTCTAAGTCAAGGTGGCATTAACGTTGATGAGTTTAGTATTGTTTAATGTTTGATGTTAGACAAAAGTGCTCTTTGCATCACCTGCAATGAGCCCAGAACTGACTCTGCAATTCATATCGAGTTACATTTATTGATAGCATATCTAATTATGACTGTAGATTCTGTAGATTCTTCTTTTATTAGACTCTTACTTCTGCTGCTATTGGAACTGTTTGGATATGTTTTTTTCCACATTGCTGTCATTTCTGCCTGTAAATTCTGATATTCTAGAGCATTTCTCCCTAGGCCTCCGCTGAAAATTGGCTTTGTTCCAAGTTGGACTTTCCCGGTAAACAAATGTTAAATAAATAAATAAATACATTTTATGTGTCTTTCTCTGTACGAAGATGCTGTAATCACTAGGTGTAGCAATTTCAATGATCATTGCTGCTTTCTTTTATTTTTCATGGACTAATATATATCTGGTTCCCTCACAACAATTTTTCAACTGTTGATAATGGGTTATCCCATGTGATTTACACTTTAATATTCTCTATAATGCTTTGTGGTTCATATTCCTAATATTTCTCGGCTACTTGTATATTGTAGTGTTTGCGCAATCTCCAATGCAATAGTCTTGCCACATTATTGTGCCTTTTAGTGTATATCACACCCAGAAAGAATACGTGCAAATGTTTCTAATTTTTTTTACATAACTTGCATTAATCTGTTTATCCCACATGTTCAGTGGAATTTCTAACCAACATGTATATAGTGTACTACCCTGGGGTGCCATTATTAACCTTTAGTCCTTTGGTTTCAACATTGCATCTCCTAAACCATACCCGTGTCAAATTCTGAGCAGCATGATGTTGTTGCAGGAGCTTGTTGTACGTGACACTATCTTTATGGCTTTTCCTCATTTGTTTCCTTCGTGTCTGATCCTTCTCCTTTTATTCTTTTTTTTTTTATTTTATGGCTGATTCAGTTGCTTTCTGATTTTTGTCTACTCCAGGTATGATTTCCTTTCCTGACTGACCCTGGAATGCTTCTACTAAACTAAGCAGAGAGGTCATCTTAGACTTCCTCCCTCATGTTGTAAAACTTTTACAATGTTTGAATTTGATAAGGGCAGCAGATATGCACACAGTCCTTCAGCTGCAGATGTATACATGCAATTAGTTTCAAGGAGCCCCATGCCTCCTTCAGAGCATGGAATATATAATCTTGCCATGCACTGATTTTTATATATCATTTGATAAGTGTGAAGCAGTTTTCTTGTTTTCCTGTCCAACTGACCCAATACCTTTTGGGACCAGTCAACCGCACCAAAACTGTAAGTTAAAACAGGAAGAGCACCTTTATAGCTTGGACTTTATTCCTAGATTTGAAAGCTGTTTTCAGTATTAGTTTTCCTTACTGACTTTTATTTGCATCTGGTCATGTTTTATTGCTGATCCTTCAGAAATTCCCAAATATGTATCCACTCCTTTCTGCTCAAGGTCCTTTATCTCACATCCCTGTCATAGACTGACTTCTCCAGCACAATACAGACCATGTTATAGAAGGCCTTGTAACATGATCTGTGCTAATGTTTAATGCTTGAGTTTATACAGTAGTTTGAGCCGATTGTTTTCCCTTAAATATAGCAAGGAATATATGCATTTCACACGCTCATTAATAATATTATATGTATTCTGAATAAAATCATTATTTAATAACAGTATAAAACAGTTTATTTCCTTGAAGTGTAAATCATTAATAAAAATTACCAAATGGAACGCATAACTTATTCCCAGAAATGGGGTAATATGCTAAACAGTAGGCTGTTCTCAGCACATTAGACAGTGTATTCCTACATGCTGATAATAATATAACATGGATCTAAGGATCCCAGCTGCTGCAGTACTAAGGATGTAAACATTACATGTAATTATATGTGGTAATGTCAGTACATAGTTCTTTGACATTGTAGTAGTGATCACACTTCCCTTTTCAAATTCACACTTTCTGATGGCATTCGCACTCACAAATGTGACTGTATTGTGAGTTGTTTGGCAGCACCCTGGCTGACAGACTTTGCTTCCGTTAGCCCTCTCATATTGTACGGAATATACACTTTACTACTATTCCTATGCAAGTCGCATATACAATACCCATGTTCAAAATTGGCATGTTGACATTGTTGTGCTGGGTTGCCAGGAGGATGCATCTTACTAACCATCCAGCAGACTTTTCTCAAGAGATGCAGCCCACCTACTACATCCAGATAGCCTTCCCAGATATTCCCAGCAAGCTTGCTATGTATATCACACACAGTTAATGAATCCAATCCATAATAAATAGAAAAAAAACACTGAAAATAATGATGTGTTTCTGTGAGTTGTGTATTATTGGTTGTGTTTCTTAATTATTTATTTAAGTGACCTTTCCAGCGTGCCTCCTCATCTTATTATTTATTAAATTTACTAATTTAACTGTGACTCTTGGAACAAGTATTATATGTTTTCATAAAAAACGAATTTATTTTTAACTCAGTATTGAAAAAAATCTTTTAAATTGCCATTTGAGAAAGAAACTCATGCAGCTGCTATTCTTTAGCATTACAGTAACCATAATAAATTAGATTTTTTTTCCTAAGGTGATAGTTGTTGATAGTTTCTTGTAGGTTTTATTTTGCTGTTTGATATTATACTATATTACAAATTATACCTCTACTTCCTGCAAAGTGTCTAGATAACATGAAAAAATCATAGATGGTTTGATACTGGTGCAGATTCAATAAAGCCTACATGGTCCGCTAAAATGATGTTCATGTCATGGTGCGATGCACACGTGGTAGTATACCATTTTGTATTCAGTATGCAGCCCTACACTGTGTGTAGAGGCACACAAACACTGTAAACATTGTGGCATGCTAATTACACCATAAGCAGCTGAGTTGTATGCTAGTCATCCAATCCAAAATGGAGAAGCTAGTCAACAAGCTATAGAACAACCATGTAGACTCAGTGCTGTTTTTCCTTATGAATTTCAAAACCTATTGGGAACCAGCCACAGAAACTAGGCTACACAGAAAGAATGATAGGAACTGCTGTTGCCCTTATTCATGCACGTGTGCAGCAAACCTATGTCTATGCTGTGCTGTTGCTAACAGACCATGGCCAAGAAGGAAAAGGGTTTTTAGACCCCATTTAACGTTTCATAATATATGTGAGGTGGACATTATAGAGTGCTACAGGGTGGGTAGAGACACACTACAGGAACTCTTCAACCTCTGTCATCCTCAACTGATAGCAAGGGCAAACCTAGGAAAAGCAATAGAAGTGAAGACTAGCATATGTGTAGCACTTACAATTTTAGCTACAGTAACCTTCCAGAGACCAACAGGGGACATGCTGAGGGAATCACAGGCATCAAAACCTAGGATCCTCTAACAATTCCTGAATGCTTTGCTGCAAAATGCCAATGAATACATGCATTTTCCATACGGCTGAGGATAGTGCCAGAACTATGCAGGAGTTCTACCCTGTAGTACACTACCCTGAAGTCCTGGGTGCCACAGGCTGCGATATAGAAATCAAAGCACCACCTGCGGAACATGCAAGGGTGTACATATATAGAAAGGAATACCACTCCATTAACTGTCAGGTCATGTGCACTGCTAAGGGAATCATCCTGAATGTGTGTGCTGGCAACCTAGGCAGTTACCAAGACTCACACATCTGGCAGAACTTTCAATTGTATGAGATGTTTACTGGAGGGATATTCCACATGGTCATTTACTGGGGGATGCAGGTTATGCACTGGAACCGTGGCTGATGATGCCCATCAGAAATGCACAGACACCAACTCATGTATGCTACAATGAGGCACATGCTCAAAAAAGAAATTTTATAGAGCAAGTGTTTGGGCTGCAGAAGTCACAGTTCTAGTGCCTAGATACATCTGGGGGACTCCTGCATTACAATCCCCATACATGTGCTGAAATATTCATCATCTGTGCCATGGTCGACAACATTATCCTAAGAAAACAGCTTCAGGAGGAACAGCAAAGGGAAGGGCCACACATCCTACTAACACTTGCAAGGTCACCACAGCCACATGCAGGTGAGTAGTCAGAGGGGGAACCATCAGTCACTGTGGGTATACGCAGACATAGACATGTACAATATGGCCTTGCACTGGCCAAGAGACAATGGATAGCACACATGATCACCACCTAAGGGGCTAAAACCTTCATCCTATGTACATACATACAGTAATGTTGATGTCAGGCAACACTCACAACTTTTACTTACCCACATAATGGCTATATACTGCTAGCATCAGACGATTCAGTCCTCAAACAAAATTATTGCAACTGCTGGATTTCCAAAGTAAGTGTTGAACCTGGAATAAAAAAATAAATTTCTAAGAATACAAATGACTGGCATATCATTGCATACTGTTACTTGGTTATGTAACTAAGTATAATGTGTGTGATTTTTACAGCAATTCCATCACAATGTGACAGCAGTGACTTATGTGAATACATGGCTACATGAATATAAACTAATAGGTCTTAAGTATAAAATGTACAGATTTTCACCAAATGTCCACAGTTTGGCCTCATATGTTTGTAGTGGCAAGTCAATAAACAGTGAGGTTAGAAAATAGTGACACACATTTCAGTTGCAGACTTCATATCCCTCAAAACAAACATAAAATAGTAATGTGAAACCTGTTATTCCATCAAATGTTTAAATTTTTGAAGACCACAATGTTTAAAAACTCTCCCCATTGTCTGTCTTATGTCATACTTATTTATGGCTTTGTCCAGCTTTGTTGGTGTAACAGTTTGGGAGGGATGTACACGTTACAGAAACCTGTAAGAAAGCATTACTATTTCCAAAACAGTATCACAAAAAACAGATATACTAAGCACTACGTCAGTTATGCACCCTGAGCATCAGACAAATGTATCCTTGAATCAAAAAGGTAGAAAACAAGGCTATGGCACAGTTATCATCATTTGCACAGGGTGTTGTGTGTGTTGTGGGGATTGGGCAACAGGCCTAGGCTGACACAAAAGTTAGTGAGTGCATGTGAGTATGAAAGAAAAACAGTTAAACATTTGGGTAAAGTAATACATGGATATTGAGAGAGAATGAGCTTTAAGCTACATGACTGACCCATGTAAATGTTGTGTGTGTGTGTGTGTGTGTGTGTGTGTGTGTGTGTGTGTGTGTGTGTGTGTGTGTGTGTGTGTGTGTGTGTGTCTATATGGACACTCCAGGTCAAATTGGTGTATGAGTGTCTGCAGGAACACAGCCAAGCTTGTGCTGGTTCTACATACTGGTATGTGAGACAAGTGTGAGCCATGCATGGCAGAGGTGATAGTTCATCGTTGTTGTCTCCATCCTCAAGAATTGGCTCTGCCAGGAGTTGCACTGGCACATCTATGCTCACAGTCAGATGCACTGCAGCTACCTGAACATGATTGCTGTTTTCTGGACAAGCTCTCCTCACAAGTATGTCTGATACCACAACCCCATAGATTGCTAAATCTCGGTGTGGACTCAAAACACTGATGAAGCAGTGGATGTAGTGCCACTAAGGGAACATGACTGGGCATGGCCACATCGGCTAACATCAGATGATCTGGCTGACCAATGCCTATGTGGATGCTGTCTTCCTCCCAGTAGGCATTCCTTCACAGACACCACACATTCCAATGTGTCATTCATCTGATTCATTGAATCAGCAGCATGGTGGGGGCAGTCATGCATTTCAGTATATGCCACATCTACAACCTTAAGCATTTCTTCAGAGGCCCGATTGGAACATGCCAGTGCCTCCATGATGTCCCTAAACATACATCAAGTAGCACAGAAAGACACACCTGGATCAGGTGGAGGATGGACTGCAGGCCTCCTCCAAGCACCCCCAACAACCTTCCTGCATGGCACCTCACCCAAACATTGGCTATGGTCAGAATCAATAGGTGCTGAAGCCGCAGTAACCACACTACCCTGATCTAATTTGTCACCCTCCACCTGTCTAATATCTGAGGGCTCACTGGAATGGGTTTGTGTAGGCCTACTAGCTGTGTCCAGTGGAATTTGACAGGATGGCTGAATGTCAGCCTATATGTCAGATTCAACCTCTGCACCCCCTGACTGTACCTCTGTTTGGCCACCATCATCATCAGAGTCTGCCAATACTCTGATATCAGGTGTTTAGAGTCCTACACTTCCACTTTCATGATCACCTGTGATAATAAGCAACAAGCACAGGAAAGAAATTAATAGCTACACCACTACAGTTTAATATATGCTAACAATGTAACACTGGTGCCACTATTGCATATGTTACAGCAATATACACACACTATCCTGACACCCACGTCACACATATGGATAAATGCATATTTCTGTCAAATACTCATCAGTACTGAAGTAAAAAATGTTTGGCTTACCATGTGAAGATGACTCCATACTTGCTAGGGAGGATGGTCCTAGAAGAAGTTAAGCAAAATGTAAGGACACCATCATCACAAAATAACAATAACACAGGAGGGGAAACTGTGACCTTTATATGTCCAATAACAATGCATTTAACTAACACTCAGATTCCATGTCCATCCCAAGTTCATGTGTAATGAACCAGAATGTGTTGTTAACTCTACCAGTCTAGGAATAGTCACCCCCCCCAAAAAAAAAAGAATAAAACCAATTGACTATTGCTTTCAACATTTTACTATACAAGAAATATTTAAACTAGACATATGTAAGCCTACATGAATGAATTTATTGAATCCCTAGCACTGTTTATCATGTTTTTTTTGTGTTTACATTTTTTTTCTTTCTCTTCTCTTGTTGTTTAGAGCAAAGGATAATTGTTAGCACATACATACAAACATGTGCATGCACACACATATGTATAAACACACACACAAAAACATAAACACTCACACACCTGCATACACACACACGCACACACATACACACACACAAACACACACACACACACACACACACACACACACACACACACACACACACACACACACACACACACACACACACACACACACACACACACACACACACACACACACACACACACACACACACACACACAACCACTCACACACACACACACACACACACACACACACACACACACACACACACACACACACACAAGCATACTTACATACACATTTAATTTGCCCTTCGCAGAATCTAGATTACTGGAAAGTAAATTTAAATATTTTTTCAGCATTAGGCATATCATTGAATAAAGTTCCCCATCCTGCATGTCCTGTTAATGTCACAGGATAGGTTAATATCCCTAGACCGAGTGAATCTTGTCCCATTTGACTTGTGGATGTGCAGCATTTTCATTAGGGCAGGGTCCGAGACTGCTCTATAGGCCAGGCACAAGTTGTCTTTCAGTAGCCTGTACGATACAGAGTACAGTGACAGGGCCTTCAATCTGTCCATGTAGGTCATATATTGAAGACCTTGAATTTTCTTGGTGAAAAACCTCTGAGGTCTCTCCAGCTGCCGCAGGTGTCTAGTGAGGTACATTCAGAAGGGAGTGTTGTACTCTATTAGTGG
Organism: Protopterus annectens; assembly: GCF_019279795.1. NCBI lineage: Eukaryota > Metazoa > Chordata > Ceratodontiformes > Protopteridae > Protopterus > Protopterus annectens. The sequence continues at coordinate 516,219,053 of NC_056751.1, read as the reverse complement.
TCTAATGAGAGATGAGTACAGTGGAGTTATAGCATCCTTAGCTCTGGATGTGATGCCCTTACTTATGTGATGTGCAACATAGAAGGCCTTCCATACCACTGTGGACACATGATGACCGAAGTTAAGGTTACTGTCAACCTGTGTTCCCAAATCTCCCACCACGGGGTTTGAGCTAAGGGGGGTAATGTTAATATTGCAATTTGGAGGGACTTCCCTTCTGCCAAAAAGGATGATAACACATTTTTTGCATTTAGTTTAAGTCTATGGCTTTGGCACTATTCATATGTCTGTGTAAGCCTTTTTGTAGTATGTCAACATTTTTGGAAGACTCGATGATTGTGCCCATTTTGCAGTCATCAGTGAACTTGGTAAGTCACAGGTCATCTATTTTCACCTGGACTTCTGAGAAATATATTCCAAACAGTAGATGGCCCAGCACAGATCCTTTTGGTACACCACTGGTAACTTCTCTACTGGTAGATGTAGAATCCCCAACTTTGACTGCATGGGCTCTGTTCGTGAGCCAGTTGGCTACCCACCTAGTGACATATGGGTTAATTCCCAGCTGGGTGAGTATCTCAATGATGCCATGATTGTGTCAAAAGCCTTGGCTAAGTCAAGATAGGCTGTATGCACTGTTTTGCCTTCATCTAGGACTTTGGTGACATTCTCGAAAAAGTCCACCAGGCTTAATAAGCATGATCTGCCCTTAACAAAGCCAAACTGGGTCAGTTCAATTGTGTGAAGGTCACCTATGTCTTTGTTGACAAGGTCCAGGATGATTCTCTCCATGGCCTTCCAGATAAGGCTGATTAGGCTTATGGGTCTATAGTTCCTAGGGTTGGTTGATGGACCTCCTTTGTGCAATGGAATTACTGTTGCTGTTTTCCAATCTGATGGGACAAAGCCAGAACTTAGACTGTGGTTGAAGAGAGTGGTTCTGCAAGATCCTGTTTTAGACTAATTAGTAGGCAGCCTGGGATGATGTCCAGTCCCAAAGAAGCTTTGATTTTGGCCATGGAAAGTGTGGTTATGATCTACTCTTTGGAGATACTAGATAGAGGAGGGTTCCTATTACATTATCGCATTTCCAGAAGTTCAAACACCAGATGTTCGAACTTGGAAGATCGAAATGTGATAACATCGAAACATTGCTGTTCTGAAAAACACACACACAACACAGGCACACTAAAAAGTTATAAACCTACACTAAACCTTACATACACAACTATCTATGCACTAACTTTAACCCAACTCCTAACCCTAAAGTCTGTCACTATCTCACACTTACCTTGCCCGCACCCCAACCCTAAAGTCCATCACTATCGCACACTTAACTTACACGCACCCTAATCCTAAAGTCTGTCACTATCGCACACTTAACTTACCCGCACCCTAACCCTAAAGTCCGTCACTATCGCACACTTACCTTAATCCGTCTGTTCCGTAACTTTCGCACCACAGTGGAGAAAATGTCGAAGCCGCAGAAATGTCCAACCAAATTCTTTCCCTGGGAAAGAATTTGGACTTCTGCGGCTTCGACATTTTCAACTTTCGAACTTCCAAGTTCAAACTTCTGGTGTTCGACCTTCTGGAAGTTCAGTTAGGTAATAGGAACCCAGTAGAGGACTGGTGACAGGTATCCTTTTGGGTATGTCTGGTGGGGACAATGGGTGAGGTTTGCACCAAATCTGTCTGCTAGCAGGTTGGTGATATCCTTAGGATCAGTTTGAGTGGTACTGTCCACTACTACTTTGGAACAAAGCTGGGCCTTCCTTTAAATTTCTGATGTAGCTAAAGAATGCCTTGTGATTATCTTTAGCTAGAGATGCTAGTTTAGTTTCATAATTGGCTATAGAGGACTTTAAAAGATATCTAATTTGCTTGTTCAAGCTGTGGAGGGTGTCTTTCCTCTGCTGAGTCAATTCCCTCATGTGCTTAGACATTCATTTTTTCCACTTGTTGTATAACCTATTTATGCTCTATGTCCACTGGGGTGACTTGTTTTTTTGTGAGATCCTTATTTTGATCCATTCAGCTACAGCCAAGTCTATACATTTGTATACATATTTATACAGGGCATTTATGTACACCTCTGTATTGGAGTCATTGTTGACAGTGGTAGCAGGTGATTTGAAACTCTTTATGCCATCACTTAGGAGGCTATAGATTGTTTGGAGAAAATTTTCATACCTTTTGCTCTTGGAGTGGGGGGGTCAGGTATGATCATTACTTTGAATGAGGCTGATTTATGATCAAACCTTACCAGTGAGGGCAACATATAGGGGGTAATGAAGAGACCTCCTATGTTGGTGAGTACTAAATCATTTAGGACATCTGAGCCCCCTGTGGGGGTGCAGACTATCTGCTCCAGTGCATTTGTATTAACAATGTCCAGGAACCTTAGGGCAAGCGTGTTTGTGCGCATATGTGGCTCCCAATCGATGGAAAGATAGTTGAGATATATAATTATGATATGAACAATCGGACTGTTGAAATGCTGAATAGAAACACTGGCAAAAAAGGAAAAAAGCAGGATGAACATTCCTATTACTGAAAACCCTTAACATGTAAACTAGAAAAGGAGTGAAAAGGGAAAACTGTTTCCTTTTCCAATCTTTGCACTAAGAGTCAGCATGCCTTATTGAGACTCTGGTTATGGAGACTTTTTATTTCATAAAAATTCATTCAAGTCATTTACAGGTGGAATCTTGTAAATGATAGGAGAATCATATGGGTTTGAGAGTTCTTTATGTGAGGGATAAACCGAAAGGTGACATCAATTTCATTATAACATACAAGAAGAAATTATGATATGATATACTTATTAAAAACAAATAAATAAATGAAATTGTGAACATTAAGGGAAAATGTCCACAATCATATTTGAAGGCACTGCTGTCATATTTATATACAGCATGCCTCCTCATTCCTACTGTCACCTTCCATGTGCCTCTCTGATATTACACTTGGACAAAACTGAAAAAATAAATAGAACATATTTGCTGTCAGACAGATACAAACCAAATGTTTCTTTAACCTTTCCCAGAAGATAGCCACCTATATATGCAACTGATGTTTGATTGTGAAAATTAAAAAATAATAGTAATTACAGTAATGTTTCCAACTTATTTTTAGAGTGTGCATTGCTCTTGTGCTAGGATAATGACTATGTATGTACATTTAAAGTTTGTAAGGAAAGTAAAAGAAATAAAAACTACACTCTCCCCAGCCTGTCACAAGATATTGACCTCTGAGGTTTGGGAGGAAAGATAAAGAAATTACATCATTCTCAGCTGTCAAGACAAGCAAGAGCGGCCTTCTGTCTCTACCTCTGAGCAGGGTTGGTTTTATACTAGGTATGTTCAGGACACAGGTGACTATTAAACCCATGTCAAAATCTACTTATTCAGCTTTGGTGTATGTGAGCCACTAGACCCCCAAAAACTCTGAAGGTCCGGGTATTCTATGATACATTTTATCCCTTTGAGAAATGATAGTAAACTGAGAAAGTGTCAGGAGGATCATTCACTTTCATCCAGACAATCCCCACCAAGCAATAACAGCCATGTCTACGTATAGACGTTAGACTGTGAGAGAAGAGAATGACTATACAATGTATTTCACTTTTGTCTCAAACAGCTGCTGTGCATTAAAATATTCTAAGTTTCTTCACATAAATAAGACTAGTCCTGCAAAGCCAAAATAATAAACAAACAACAGGAATTTAAGCATTTTCCTCCTCAGACACCTGCAACAATTAAATACTCACCCCCGGATTCACAAATCCTCCGTGTAAGACTAAATACGTCTTACTCGGAGGCTGCAGTTGAACGGTATGATGTCAGCATGCCATGAATATTCATGAGGGCACACTGACTCTACCCCAAGTCTAACACAGACCGTGCAGGCAAGCAGGGGGCGTGTCCGACTGATGAGCAGTCTAAAGGTCCACGTCCCTGCAAGTGTGTGAAATGCAAAATGTCAACACACAAGAGCGAGTCCGCTCAAATGTCCATGTACCTAACACCACATTCCCTGACATTGTAAACTCCCAGCAGTCATAAAAAGTAAAACATTAATATTTTTTTTCTAATTCCTGATATAACTGCCCGTATTTGTGCATGTGTGCGCGGGTGTGCCCATTGCTTAGCTGCAGTTAGCAATCTCGACATGGAAGAGCATAATAAGTAATGTGTATGCAAATTACACCAAATAGTAATAGCATAGTGGTAGAGCGTTTGCACAAAAAGGAGGCATTCATGATTCAAGTCCCACCACTCCCCTTCCAATTTTATGTTCAAAATGAGTATATGAAATAATTCCTTACAGATATGATTAAACTCTTACTAAAAATCATTGAAATGGCCTATGTGTCACTGAACAAAATGTATATTTTTAAAGGAACCTGACATATAATTGTCCACAGTTAAGCTACGCTATACCCAGCACAATATAGTTGCCCGTAGTTAAGCAGTGCTTTGCCCAGTGCAATATAGTTGCCCATAGTTAAGCAGTGCTTTGCCCAGTGCAATATAGTTGCCCGTAGTTAAGTAGCACTTTGCCCAGCGCAATATAGTTGCCCATAGCTAAATAGCACTTTACCCAGTGCAATAGGATTGCGCAGAGGTGCGCGCTGTGCCAACCATTGCACCGTCGGGCACTGTGGAGCAATGTAGAGCAAAGTTGCTTAAACACAGCCACACCCCCTAACCTGTCTGGACAGTAGTAAAATTAAAAGCAATGACAAGGTTCGAACCGAGGACATATATATATATATATATATATATATATATATATATATATATATATATATATACACAGGTCTGCAGTCAGACGAAAATGTTTAAAAACGGAAAAGTGTGGGAAAGTCAGCATATTTAAGCACCATAGGAGGGAATAATCACCATAACTGATTGTTGTTCCCATCCGCAGTTAGAATGTCTGGTGCTGGTTCGGGTACATGCTTTAAAGCACAATGCTGGGGTATCGAGGAGTCAAAATACATGGTTTGGCTCCTAGTCCATCATCATGAGTCTCGACTCCTGCAGGGCCAGTTCCAAGGGATGGAGTATAAAGCAGAGGCTTGGAACCGGCTGGCTCATGAACTCAGCAGTGCCACAGGCATCCCTCAGACTGGTGAGCAGGTCCGTCACCACCATGCAGACCTGAAGAGATGGAAGAAGGACCATCTGAACTAATGGTTCCAGGAGGCCCGTCATATGCAAGATGCCCCACTACTAAGTAGATAGCTATGGAATGCAGTATGTAAGACATACCAATATAGTCTAAATAATGGATAGGTATGTCTCAATATCCCTTCATTTACTTCACAGCTGCAGATGTCCGTGCTACGAATCAGCAAACCTATGCAGATTGGCTGCTAAGGCTGTGCCACCAGGCAGATTAGTAATTATTTTGCATGTATTGTTATATAATATATGTGAGAGAGCATGACAAAAGTGTTGTATCCCAATAATACAGCTATCAAATGCCCTGAATAAATTCTCTGCATGTATTGTTATATAACATAAGTCAGAGAGCCAGAAATAGAGTGTACTAACCCAGCAATAAAGGTAAAATAAGTCTGGAATACTATCTCTGCATGTACTGTCATATAATATAAGTGAGCAAGCCTGAAAAAGGGTGTTGTAACCTATCAATAAAGGTATAATATGTCCTGAATAGGTCTCCCATATGCACTGTAATATCAAATAAAGGAGAGAGCCTGTAGAAAAGAGTGTTCAATGTAATTAATAAAGGTATAATACTTGGAGTGTGTCTGTTTCACTTGCTTTGAAATGTTGTTGTACCCTTGCATTAAATAAATAGTACTGTTGTATTAAGTGCTGTCAACCCACAGTTGTGCAGTCCCATATGAAGTAGATGAATGAAGTGCCAGTAGCTGTGAAGCATATAACATTAATTCCCTGAATAAATTCTCTGCATGTACTGTTATATAACAAAAGTCAGAGAGCCAGGAATAGAGTGTAGTAACCCATTAATAAAGGTAAAATAAGTCTGGAATACTATCTCTGCATGTACTTTCATATAAAATAAGTGAGCAAGCCTGAAAAAGAGTGTTGGAACCTATCAATAAAGGTATAATATGTCCTGAATATGTCTTCTGTATGCACTGTAATATCAAATTAAGGGGAGAGCCTGTAGAAAAGAGTGTTTAATGTGAATAATAAAGGTCTAATACTTGGAGTGTGTCTGTGTCAGTTACTTAGAAATGTTGTTGTACCCTTGCATTCAATAAATAGTACTGTTGTATTAAGTGCTGTCAACCCACAGTTCTGCAGTCTCATATAAAGTGGATGAAGGAAGTGCCAGTAGCTGGGAAGCATATAACAGTCCTCAACAGTTGTTAAATGGCTGTCATGCATAGGTAAATCTGGCACACGAGTAGCTTGTCAAGATGTTCACCAGAAATGTGAGTGTGCTACATGAAATGTAGGGTTCTGTAGAAAATTAAGTGAAAATGTCATGTGAACACATCCAGATGTGTAGATACATCAATATACAAATAAAATATAAGTATGTAGCAGCAACATCTGCAGCTTGGACAGTTACTATGTCAGATATATGTCAGGTATATAATGAACTAACCAAACCCATTACACAATCTAATGCATGTTGTCTAGTGTAATAATACATGTAGGGGATATACACCTGCAGTCAATAGGAATGTAGTGTAGAGTAAAAGTACTAATAATATGTTAATGGATGTTTCTTTTTACCCCCTACTCCATGTGCATAAACAATGCAATTCCACACTTCAATGGGTATGTGTAATCTCATAACATTTGTTGGGACATATGTCCTATTGTTCAATAAAAATCTGTTTTTTCTTTGATGCATGTGCCCTGTTCAAACCCCACAATCTTAGTGGCCTGTTGCCACCAATCATCCCTGCATGCTGTTGTAATGTCCACTGTTGTTCAGTATATGCATGTGTTATGCTTGCTGTTCAACTGTTGTAACCCTGGTGCGTTGGGTTAATGGGAATATTACTGCATGCTGTTACAACTAATTTTGAATGCTGTTGTCTATGTTGTAATTAAACACACCTAATCACAGAACGTATGGGAAGGCCGATCCCAGCGGACCCACCTGTCCCTCCTCAGCTGGTGATTGCACCTGGTACCAGCATGTCCGGTGCCCAGGCCAGGCTACCCTCCTCCATTGGCCCTGTGCCACCATCGGGTGGAAACACTGCAGGGGATGGGGCTTGCCCCCCCCAAAAGCGTGGGTGGAGAAGGGTCACATGTCATCCTCCGAAGGGTCCAGGTTGTGGTGCGTAGGGAGATCCAGTGTTTAGTCGCTGATCCCCTATGCCAGCTCGAGGTGAGAGTGGCGTGACTCACGGGTGAGCCTGCTCCTCCTACGCAGCCCCAGCACAGCCACCCTCAGGTCTGTGAAGGTTCAGTGGTGACTGCCCATGGGTGGGGATCTCAGTTCAACTGTTACCATCTGTGGGCTCATGGACTTGCGATTTCCAAACATCCATCCCTGTCAATTGTGTTCACCCACCCCATGTGTCATACTCCGCCGCTGTATGCGCCTTGTTTGTCTTGTCTGTTTACCTCCCCAACCTACCTCCCCAAAAATACCTACTTCCCCTACCTCTCTTTCCACTCTCACCTGAAAAAAAATAAATAAAAGGGCAATCTGTACCCATTATGCCCCATACATAGCTGCCCATTTCACACACATGTCCACTGGGCATGTAAACTGATAATTATAATTGGCAGTGCAACATACTTTGTTGTCATCACCCCTCTCCCAGGGGTGGAAGGATTCAAAATTATGTCAAAATGCATTGCATATGCACAGCTATTGCTGTTAAAGAAATTGGCAGCTATGGACCTTCCCTACACCCATCCTGCACATCCCAAGCTTGTTTTCCTACTGTCTTTCCCTCTTTGTGCCCCCTTTTTCACCACTTTCTTATCTCCCCATTTTCTTTTCTTTCAAAGAAATTAGCGCGGGGGTTAGCTGGAGTAAGCACTTTTAAGCAGTAGTAAGCGGGTTTAAGCGAGTGTGCGCATGTGTGCGCTAAGCTTAGCATCGCTAAGTGTCACGCAAACCCACGTAAACCCACTTATAACTGCTTAAAAGTGCCTTAGTCACTTTATGTTAGGGCCCTTGCTCTGCTCATCAGCAAAATAAAACAACTCTGTCAGTCTCGAACCCTAGACCTTGGACACACTAGACTGCATGAAGTACCACTAACCACAGCAAATATACAATAACCTGGTGCTGAAATAAATATATCATGCATTACAATGAGTGAATGTAAAGGAAAAATAGGAAGGCCATAACATAAAGCTTGTTCTGTGGATCTTTACCAGCAATAGTTGTGGAATTGCATTACATGACTGTGATGTGAGAAGCAGCCATGCAAGCAGCACATAATGTTACAGAGGCACTTTACAACCCCCACACAGTATCAAAGCAGGACAAACAGTGGCATATTTGATTAGGGCAGAGGCCATACCTAGTAACTGTGACTACTTTTCAGGTATGTCCCTGATTGTGAAACATATTTTAGCTGTGTCCCTCTGAATCCCTCTGAAAAGTACTGATGTCAGTCAGAAAGGTGGGGTATTACACAATGAATACTGAAAATAATAACAGTAGACACTGCCCACACTTCATAAAAGGAGTACTAATCCATATGCACTGCTTCACTCAAGTCTACACTTAGTCCCTATTATGTGCAAGGTGTACCTCACTTTTAATTACCTATCCCTGACTTCATGCAAAGATTTATCTGAGTGTTTAATAGGCCTGGCAGAGGCACACACACACAGGCATATAAGCTATTCTGCTGTTACACACTCTGCAAATAGCTTTGGTAGGACCCCCACAAGCATACCATTATGTAGGAGTACAACACAGAAATACCAAAGGATGTAGCCATGTACTGGTAGCAACTGCCTGTAACAATGTCATTGTAACAGTCCTGAAAACACCTGTGAGTTGCACAGACAAAGAATAGCAGTGTAACTTCTGGCTAACATCTGGATAGGTTCACAGTTGTGAACTATGCAGACAGACCACCTGCCTTGATAAACTATCAGGTACACACCAATCCTTTAAGTCCAGTAAGATAATATTCACACAATAATACATAATGCTCTCTGTATGTAAGCACCCCCCCACCACAATTAAAATATACTTGTGTGTTTAGGGTCTACCAAGGGTGTAGGTAGGCATACTCAGTACTGGAATTGTCCAGTTGTCCTGATAACCCTGTGCTAATGTCAACAATAAAAAACACAAACCCTGCAGAAGTGAGTACATTAATATTCACAGTATAACAGTTCACAAACAGTTCATGTGCCAAAAGAATAGTTCTCAATAACTACATTTGTATGGCAGTTAATTATATGAGTGCAAAAGAAATTACATAGTCACATAAATGTTGTGTAAGCATTTCTAGGGGTGAGTTAAACTCTACACTGATAGCTCTGTACTGGAAGTGGCAACAGTCAGGTCTGAGTACAACATGTACATCACTGTCTACACCTCTAGCTTCATTAATAAGACGTATACCAACCTTCGGACTTACACAATAGTGTCCACAGCAAACATGCATGGACCCCACCCTGGAAATCTGAAAGGGCTACGCCTACATACCTTAGCAATTTATAGCATTGGGTTGCTATGACAGTGAGTACTGCAATTACCACAAAGCAGGCTGTATGCATTTACCAACTTCTGGTCACCAATTGGTGCAGAGGGCATCACATGCACATGCGCAGATACCTATAAAAGCATATTGTACTTGCCATACCCACATTCAATCATTACATTGCCCGATTCATCAACTGTAGAACTAACCAAAAAAAAAAAAAATAATAAAGTAAAAACGTAACTTAATAAGAACAAAATAAAGTAGTCAAAGCATACACAGACGGACCTAAAAGGGACAAACAGGTATGTAACAGATTTGTAGTTACCAGCAAGTAGTAGATGTTTATGAATAGTACTGTACATACTCTGAAACATGCATATGTGACAGCAGTAGGTATGTATGCATTGATGCCATGCATAACTACTGCTATGGAGAATTTATTGTGTAGCTGTGTGCAGTGGGACATAACTGTGACACGTAGCCCAGCATTATATGTCAAACATCTGAACATGTTATCTATGGTCTGTACAGTACTGCATATAATGGCAGTTTTGGGGAGTATTGCAAACACCCATATAAACTTGGATGTGACAGAGTAAGACATGCATGATAGTCGCATAATGTGTAGCTTAGCATTGGCAACTGCTGTACCAGGCTATTATAGTAATGTAGCATTTGCAGCTATATATACTGCCTGTACTATTAATGTATGCACACATGTGAAAACTGTCCATGTTGTAGCAATGCCCAACAGGTCATCTGTGAGGTGTATGGACCTACAACAATGTGGACACTGTGTGTGTATGGTACACACATATGGAGATATATATATGTGTCTGATATATTAGCATCTGAACATGTGCATGGAGCAAGGCACATACTCCAAGTGTCTGTGAAGGGTGGACATTTATATGTTGGTGCAGGTTGTTATGTGCATATTTAAATGTAGGTTGTAGTGTGTGTCAAACAAGACAGCATACAGTGCTGGCATATGACATGTGGTGTTTAAATGCTGTGGGTATGATTTGTTCGGTTTGTAGTCTTCCAGATAGGGTCTCCTGCTAAAGATACATGGGCTGAGAATACCTTCCATGCATTTTGCACAAGACTGTGCAATATCATTACATAACTCTATCCCTCTCAACCTTTGCAGAATTGATATTGCCACCATGAAAGGTGGACTGTATATGTTCCTACATGTATATCTATATGTACACCAATGGATGTTCATATGTACGGTCAAGCTCAATGTTGTACACGTATTGCCATCCCTTTTGTTAGAAACACTGTACCCATGAACTTCCACAGATGTGGCAGTGTACACAACACCAAAAGTGTGATAAGAGACTATGGGACACAGGTGGACTGTAGTGTCCGTATTGATAATCACAGTGCCACACTAGTCATGTAAAATGAGTACGGTCCACATGTCATCAGAAAAGGTGTGTCATCCATGGAAAAAGAGGGCAGTGTTCCACTCTACTCATCAGTCCATAACACCCATCATAGAGTACAATGGCCCTGATGGTATGTACCTCAGAAGACATCCACAGCAACTGTAGACGCCAGACACATACCTCACAAAGAGTATTACCAGACTCAAACAGATGCTCTATGCAGACTGTCTTACAAAACCACAGCTACACTGTGTTGCATACTGCCTACACAGAGGCTACCTCTGCCTAACATACTAAGCTATGCCAAACCCACAGGTGTTGAACATGCTCCATATAAACAGATGAAACTCCATACAAGCTACACACTGTACTGATCTAAACCTAGTAATGTCAAAAAGCAGAACATGCTGGAGTGGTACATTATCATCTCAGACACATACCATACTCTGGAACTAACTACCTATCAATAGCAAATGAAGGTCCTCATTAGCAGTTGCCATGAGTGATCATGATGATTGGATGTGAAATAGGAAACCCAACCCGGGAATCACCCCTGTGGCTCTGCATGACAGGGCCACATGAACCTACATTACGTGGGTGTGGAAGTTCAGGGTACCATATGTCTAGGCTTCCATAGGCCCTACAGATAATAGCCTATTAGCTACTTAGGACCCGATACACACCCGCATGTACTTGTTGCATTATTTGCTGTGTGAGGTTGACTGGGTGTGATGGAGAATGTGTAGGCGAATGTGTCAAACATGTGTATATGTGTGATAGCCTAGTGGGAAACTGTGTATATCATGTTATGTAGTGTTGTAGTTCTTATCCCAGCAAAAGATACGTATGCTATTGTTAGGCAGGAAACACAGTATGGCATACGGTGTGATGTAGTCCCATGGTGTTGACTGGAGTGTGCCATTGTAAGCTACAGTAGTACATGTATGCTCATTGATAGTTGACACTGGTGAATACAACTCCCGTATGAACTGTAGTACTACCTGAAGCTGTAGGCCTAAACATCACAGTATGGTTTATATCCACATTGCTTGGAAACACTGTTTTGTTTGTTACCTGTAGTACTCACACATTACATACCCCAGGCATGAGGTTTTGCAGGTGCTGACACACAGCACTGTATGGTACACAGGTAAAAGTAATCTGGGTTGCAATACCTTTGTATCTTGTAGGTATGTCTGATGTGTGGATTGGTATGCCTGTAACATGGCCTCGGTGGTATGTGTGGCACAGGATATAAGTGCATATCTAGCAACATGTATAGTGTAGTACAGCAGTATGCCACCTATAGTGATGAATATACACATATGTTACTGAGGTGTTTGCTATCAACAAGTAGCGTGGTGTACTGGTAGTAGTGTAACTGTAGTTTACATACATTTCAAAGTATGACAAATGTCTGTATGCATTAGCTTTATATACACCTCCTGTGGCTAGGTGTTGCATTGTGTCACATGCATTGTGCCATGTACTGTTGTATAGTCTTACATACTGGTTTCACTTTGTGGCTGTGCAGAACATGGTTTGGTATATAGTATGTGCCAGGCACTGTCAGGCAGTTGTGGGCTTAGCAGTCATATGTGGTATTAAAAGTGTGTATCTACTGACAGCCAGTAGGTTGCTATATATGGCATTTCATTGATGTCTGTACATTAGAATGTTGAGTGTGCCACATGACTTGCTCACAATTACTGTTTAATTGTCTTTCAGGGTTATGTCACACAACAGAAAGCCAGTCTATTCCCCTGCGGAGGAGGAAGTTATCTCAGATGCACTCATCCAACATTATAACTATCTGTTCTCAAGATCCTGCCAGGACCAGCACAGTCGTACTGCACTGTGGCAGGATGTTGTCCATTGGGTGAATGATGTAGGCATATATAACTGGACTTATGAGCAGGTACACCATCACTGCAGTGATTTAATCAGACATGTCCAGCAGCATGCCTCCGATGTCCGCAGACAACAGCTTGCCACAGGTGGTGGTGCTGCTACACATCCTCCCCTCACCAGAGTGGAAGAGCTACTTCTCAGCGTGGTGGCTTCTGGCCAACCAGTGCAACACACCTGTGTCATCGTGAAGGCCGGAGTCACCCAGCACAGCGATAACAAGCATGCAGGTAACATGGCATATCCATAGACCACTGTTATCTCAAGTGTTATAATATGCATTAATCAGATGTGTACTGTGTATGCAGAATATGTGGAGCCTGGTGTCATGCAATACTGATAATGCGGGACATTATCTGTATGCCTGTGACTGTCACCACATGTACTACAGTATAATTGCAGACTCACAGCAGCAATGCTGTAGTTGTTGACACTGACATACTGTCTCATATGCTTTCAGGTCCCTCTGGTGTGATAGCAAGACAGCAGACCCATGCTGGTGAGTGGGCTACAGTCAATATAGCATATAACATGTGCATGTCATAGAGAGTTTTAGGCCATATACACATGTTAAACACTTACACATAGTGCATGCTCTGCCTGTTCTCTGTTTGACTATGCACTTCCCAGTGACATGAGTAGCTGGCTCATACACTTGCAACACACAGAGCATCACAAACAAGTGGGCTACACTGTAGTGGACATTGTATAGGCAGAGTCAATACACATGCACACTATATACACCACTTTGTCATATGCAGTATGTGTTAATATAATACACATGGCATATGTAGACACCTGCTGTAAGGTCATACTCCAGTATCCCATATGTCATCAACACAGCACACATACTATACCTGGGGGTAGAGGCCTATCATGGGGCGGTGTGACACACGTCAACACACAACACAGTCATTTTAGGCAATGCTCCCTATTGAACACTTGACATGCCCATGTAACAACTGTCTGTGAACTGTTAAATGTAGCCTAAGTGGTGCAGGTCAGGTATAGCAAAATAGTTGCCAGTGTGACATGCATCAGTGGCCTTGAGTGACCACATGATGATGCCTAATGATGGCTCATGGTACTACACTACATCCAGTTACAGTACCTGCAGTACTACACATTGCATTCATTGTTATACACCTGACAGTTGTGTGCATCCGGCCATGTTTTGTATACCTATGAGTGATGCTGCACAGGACATTAGAAAGTGTTTCAGACTTGCAGTGCAATGTTGTGTCCATGTACACATTGTGTACCAGGGTGAGGCCAATCATTGAACAACACACATGCATCAACGACATGTATACTGTTATCAACAAGGATTTTCTACACTCGCGCTGCATGCTGTTGAGCAACACACATCCTGCATGCTGACACATGTGCTAGGACTTTTTGGCTTGTGATACTGTACTCCACCATCAACCACTAATGACTATGTTCCATATTGCTGTTGGTGTGTGTGTGTGTGTCAACTTGAATGTGTAGTGTATTAGTGTGCATGTGTGCATGTGTGCATGTGTGCATGTGTTCATGTGTTCATGTGTGCATGTATGCGTGTGTTCATGTGTTTATGTGTGCATGTGTGCATGTGTTCATGTGTTCATGTGTTCATGTGTGCATGTATGTATGTGTGCATGTGTGCATGTGTTCATGTGTGAATGTGTGCATGTGTCCATGTGTGCATGTGTGCATGTGTGCATATGTGTGAACATCCTGGACAGATGGTAAAGTATGCTTCCTGTCTCCCTCTCACAGGTGCTAAGGTATTGTTGGATGGGTGCAGCAGGGAACCTGAGCTCACTGCCACAAATAGTGACCATGATGATACATGTGTAGTGGCACAGGCATGTTTGACAGGGTCTGTCGGTGGTCCATCAGTTGACAGTACACAGCTTTCCACCCCATCTATGCGCACATACGTACTGCCATTACATCCCTCAACACCAATGGCCTTAGATGAGGAACAGCATATGGTAGGCATTGACCAGGAAAGTGTGGTATCTATGGCACATGCAACTCCACACAGCAGCCATGCCCAGTCACCCAGAACAGTACCACATAGGCATATGTCCAGGGGTTCTCGTGGGAGCATCGCTGGTCATAATGCCCCTGGCAGGCGTGCCTGCACAGGTCTCACAACCTCAAGTATGTTCCAGGCTGTGATGCAAGCACAGGCACGTATGGAACGGTACACCAGGCAGGGACTAAGGGCGCAGAGGGCTCATAACACTGCGATCAATGACAGTATCTGTGACCTTGCCGGTGCCATTCACAATTACACCGATGTCAGTGATAGACATTGGTGGGAGACACTAGATGTCCACCGCAATGTTATGTCCATGTGCTAGGACAGTGCAGGATGGCTGAGCCATCGACGTGGATGTATGCCAGCAACATCATCAGCTGGCAGTCATCGCGGAAAACACCCAAGTGCCAGCCGCTCCCATAGTGTCTGTACCAGCCCCAGTAATGTTGTGGCTAGGCTGTCGGTAGACCATCCGAGATGACCACATGCATGTGGCTCTGGCCAGTCCCAGCAGGGACATGGGCCCTGTCAACATCCCTCTGCCTCTGACGATAGTACACAGTCTGGCTTAGTACCCAATACTGTCTGTGTCACCCCTGCCAGGCACAGGTACTGTGTCCATGTCCGGAGACAGTGATCTGTACAGCCTGGCAGGTACGGTCTGTGGTGGTCCCACAAACTCCCGTATTTGGCAGCCACAAGGGGGTACTGTGTGCATACAGACACACACTCATACTACCAATATATAGGGCTAACACATACACACACGCATCACATCAACACTGTCCCATACTGTACTGTTGTCCCTCACACACACACACACACACACACACACACACACACACACACACACACACACACACACACACACACACACATAAATGTTGATTGGATGGGTCATTGTCAGGCTCTGGAAAAACAGTCACACACCCTGTGCATTTGATGAAACTGTGCCACCTACTGTCATCTGTGACATTGATGCAGGAACAGGATAACATGGTACTGATGCACAGGGTGACCTACTAGCAGTGTAGCAATGTTAGCATGTTGTGAACAGTAAAGTGTAATGATATCCTTGTAGGTGTATCTGAGCAGGCATGATGCATCACAGCACTGATTATCAATTTAGTATTGTTTACACCAGTGTTAATTCCAAACATGGATTGTCCACACATGTGCCAGTTGTCTGATGTGTGTGGTACTGGCAGCATGTGTCGGTGAATGGATGTTATGTGTGTGATGTGTGCAGTACAGATTTCAAGGTGTAAATTTGTGAACATGGTGGAGGTGCACTGTTTGCATGTATGTGCATGGTGGGCACATGGGAAGGGTGACATGCCCTGTATTACACAGTGTTAATACTTCATATTTCCTATTGGTGTCCAATATGCATGTCAATACACATATGTCACAACTTGGGTACACGTGTGCATGACATGGTATGACACTATGCTGTGGGTGATACTGTTGATATCGGTCACTGGTTAGCATTCTGGTAGTGTACATAACCTCAACAGCCTGATTTTAACCAATCGTTAAATGATGTATTGACAACTGACACACAGCTGTAGGATACACAGTAACATTAGAATCATTTCGGTATTGTACTATACCAGTTACCAGTGGTAATGACCACCACACATTCCCGTGACCACTCCTGCTTGGCATGTGTCCATCCTAGGTACAAGCAGACACACTAGGGATATGTACGTCCACATTTGGTGATGCATGCAGTGGCTTGCAAAGCATTCCCTGGATTAGACACTTATCCTCCACAAAGGTATCATACAGACAGATACCTGTTGACAAACCCATGTTGTGAAGCTATGAGCCAACAATAGCATAGTCATCCACATTTACTACACATAGTATCCTGATAATACCACATTGATCATAGCACACAACATGTAGCAGGGGTACTGATGTGTACAAACAGTCACATGTGATTTCATCTGTCCTTTGATATCCACATTCCCAAAGCTATGCTGATGTCCCTCAGTGTATCACATAAGCAATAAGGGGTCTGTGTGCATATCCACGGAGTTGTTGTATACCTACAATGATTGGCCATTATCGACAGACTGTGTTGTGTTTGAACATGTCTTTCATATGCCACAGGCATACACCCACACTCACATTATTCTATAACAACTGTCATGTGTGTGTGTGACACAGATGACCTAGGGCACAGCTCACTACAGTGGCTGGACTTGTCACATACATACATATGTGAGCTACAGTCCAAGAAGCAACAGCAACAACTGTCAATGGTAACAGATGTAGTCGTGTTGGCAGCAGGCTTTACACCTATGAAATGAATGAGGTCACATGTACATATATGTCTTGGCCACACAGTTACCAATGTAGGTCACATGTACTTATGTGTATTTGCCACACAGATACCTGCAGTGTGCAATGCATATACTGTTGTTTTACTGATATGTCATACAATAGTAAAAGCAAAACCCACAACACATTGCTCAACAGTGTCACGCACACACACTCAGCAATTGGAGGATTCAGACGCCTACCTACCTATGTCATGATACTAGACAGATATGCATTACCATGATGCACCATATGCTTTACTGGGAGTTTTCATTTCCACTGCTGTATTTGTGGGATACTGACATCATCAAACCGGCAAAAGGGGAATTCACTTCTTTAAATGTGTTTTCACAGTCTCCAAAAAGGCCACTCCTCTCATAAGATTAGACATACACAGACACACCTCCACCCACACACAGCATTTGCAGGATTCAAACCCCGACCTAATTATGTCATGACACTAGTGAGATACGCATTAATACATTGTGCTATATGCTTTCCAGGAATTTTTTTTTCCAAAGCTGTATTTGTGGGATACTGACATCATCACACTTGGCAAAGAGGAATTCACCTTTTCTAATGTGTTTTCACAGTCTCTAACAAGGCCACTCCTCTCAAAGGGAATCTTACACACACACATGCATACTCAGCATTTGCAGGATTCAAACCCCTATTTAACTATGTTATGACACTAGGGAGATATGCATTACCATGACATGCTGTATGCTTTACTGGGAGTATTGACTTCCAAAGCTGTATTTGTGGGATACTGACATCATCACACTTGGCAAAGAGGAATTCAACTCTTCTAATGTGTTTTTACAGTCTCCAAATAGGCCACTCCTCCCAAAGGGAATTTCACACATACACACTCAGCATTTGCAGGATTCAACCCCCTACCTAATGTATGACACTAGGGAGATACACATTGACACGACATGCTATATGCTTTACTGGGAGTATTAATTTCCAAAGCTGTATTTGTGGGATACTGACATCATCACACTTGGCAAAGAAATTCACCTCTTCTAATGTGTTTTCACAGTCTCCAAACAGGCCACTCCTCTCAAAGGGAATCTCACACACATTCATACTCCACAGGATTCAAACCCCTAACTAACTAGGTTATGACACTATGGAAGATACGCATTAACATGACATGCTATATGCTTTACTGGGAACATTCATTTCCAAAGCTGTATTTGTGGGATACTGACATCATCACACTTGGCAAAGAGGAATTCACCTCTTCTAATGTGTTTTTATAGTCTCCAAAAAGGCCACTCCTCTCAAAGGGAATCACACACACTCAGCAAGTGCAGGATTCAAACCCCTACTTAACTATGTTATGACATTAGTCAGACACGCATTAACACAACATGCTACATGCTTTACGGGGTGTTACAATTTCCACTGCTGTATTTGTGGGATACTGACATCATCAGACTTGGCAAAGAGGTGTTTACCTCTTTTAATGTGTTGTGAAAGTCTACAAAAAGGCCACTCCTCCCAAAGGGAATCACACACACACACTCCAATTACAGGATTCAAACTCCTACCTAACTATATTATGATACTAGAGTGACACGCATTAACATGAAACACTATATGCTTTACTGTGTGGTTTTTATTCTCCTGCTATATTTGTAGGATGCTGACATCATTTGACTGGACATGGTAATGTGTGTGCACTTAGTTTTATGCAATCCCAGGAATGAGCCTTGTGGGTCAGCAGGTGTGAACAGCTTGAACAGGAATCCACAATGCATAGCTTGTGTGATCTATCTGTGGACAAATTGCCATTCTTTCATATGACAATACATATGTATGTACAGATTGTTGGTTTTGTGGATACAACATGTGTCTGTGATGTTGATAAAGGGCTATTCAAAGTCTATGTTGGACATGTGTTGCTCCTTTCAGTGATGTATGTCCTGGGTGGCTGCCTTGAAAACAATCTAGCAGGTTTGGGGAACATGATCTGCTCATTTACATACAACAGACATTTGGGTTGTGTGTTTGTGGGATTACAATAGCTCTGTTCCTGAATGCAGTCATGATGGACTCCATGGCCTAGCAATTCAGACTTCATAGGCTTATAGGACTATAGTTCCCATGGTCTGTTGTGCACCAACACTTGTGGGGTGTGCCACATGTTGCTGTAACACATTCAACAGTGTAAGATCCTGTAGAGAGTGTGAGGCTCAACAGACTGTTCAGGTGCAGTGTCTGTTTGTTCTATTGTTCATTTATTACACATATGGGGAAACAATGTTATCCACGTGATGGGATTCATTTGGCTTTGGGAGGAGCAGTTCACACATTCTACATGTGATATCTCCTGGTATGATGATAGGGCCTTTTGTCACTTGGAGGTGGGTATGTATGTATGGGCCTGTCTGACAGGATGTCGACATTGTCAGTCAGGTACAGTTGACCCTGACTCAGGACATATATGACTGTACATTGCTATTTCTGACATAGCTGAAGGAGGTGTAATGGTTCTGTCTGTACTCCTTTGCAGATAATCTTTCCAAAGCAACAACAAACCTAAACACTAAACCCCTGTTATACTCTTTTACACACTTAACACACTACTGATCCTTTGTGATCAGTCAACAGTGTATGTCATCATTATATCCTGACATGTCCAAAGGTCGGTTTTGTGTGTACTCTCCAGTCCAGCTGGTGCATATTGGAATTTTTATGCATTGTTACAACTGCCTTATGTACACAGGGAACCCTGTCCTCCTACCAACAAACTCAGATATATGTGAGAGATACAACTGTATAGACAGACAGGAGGCTGAGCTCTCCCAAGCTGTGAATGGCACAGTCTATCAGGTGGTGAAGGTAACCACACACACCACAAATCCAGTCTCACATGAACCTATGACAACAGCAAACCAAATACAATAACACACAAACACATACTCGGAGCCTCTAAATATACTCTGCCTAAGCAGCAGAGACATCCAACACAGACACCCAAACAACTGTTAACCCACAACTATACACACATATCACATAGTTCACAAAGTCAGTGTGCCACACAGTCACTGCCCTTAGGCCTACACAACACACCTAATACACTTGTAATAGGTGACTGTAATTTCGGTCACACTGACATCCCACTCACCAGGCTGAACAAGGCGAAGGTCACTTTGTGCTGTCTGTCGGGTCTGTTTGTCTGTCGGGTGCCAGGATCTGCCACATGACACATGCACTCTTGTCAGTCCACTGCAAGTAAAATATGGCTCCATCATTGACCATGCTGGTGTGTAAACCCTCAGACATTCCTCCCTGGACAACATGACAAGAGACATAGAGGCGCTCTCTGATCATGTAGCCCAGGCCAGTATGACCCTGACCTTGTGTAGCATCTTACCTTCACCAAGAATTATGTCATAGTATACAGACAAACTGATCACTTTTAACAGTTGGCTAACATACTGGTGTCATTCAAAGGGGATCCAGTGTCTGTCAGCCTGGGATTACATGCTCGACATGCCACATAGATTCGCTATGGACGCCATGTACCTGTCACCCCTAGGCTTTCACAGACTGGCTAAGGCTCTTGCCACACCCATAGTGGCTGTTTGAAGTGAGGCTCAGAAGACAAAACCACCTCCACAGACATTACAGGGTAAATGAAATGGAGAGTAATGCTGCTCAACAACAGATGTCTAACTCTCAGAATGCATGCACTCAGGACTCACATCAGTATGGAGACTGTCGATATATGTGCAGTAACAGTAACAGACACCTGGTTCAGGCTCCCAAAAGCACACCAGCACTACCAGGTTTTACTTCATACCATACTTTTCGGACACAAGACTCAGATAGGCCAACAACAATAGGGGGGTATCCATATACATCATACATACACACACCTCTGGGTTGATAGCACTGCACAAAGCATTGGAAAAAGTACATGTGCAACTGACAGTGGGCCAAAATGCATTTCAGTTTGTAGACTGCTACAGGCCACACTCCCAAACTCGGGAACAACACTCGGTATTCCTGGGAACACTGGAGAATGTGAAGGTCTCTCCAAACACCATTATATTGTGTGACTTCAAATACACAAACATTGACTGGGAATACAACTCAAGCACCGACACCCTCGCACAACAGTTGCTAGGATTTATAGACTTAAATGCTATGGCAGAACTGGTCACCACAACCACAGGGGGTTAAATCATGTGGGACATGATCATCACCAACATGGGGACTCTATGTTCCACACCAGAGGTATACACCTCATTGTTAAGGTCAGAACATACATTCATCTCGCTGGACATACATATCCCATACACACACACATCCTAGGTGATCTCAGTGAAGTACTTCTCATAAGCAAACGTCACACTTATACAAACCGAGGTGGTATCCGTCAAAGGCCCTGGGACAGTGTTAACTATGGCTCAGACCAGTTAATCCTTTACAAACACATTCTATGGACAACTATGGGAATGCATGGATCAAGCTATCCCAGATAACTACAAGACCCACTCCTCCAAATGCAGGGGACCTGTCTGTTGGACCACGGCCATTAATGAGCTATACAAGGACAGGAGGAGGCTACTACATGATAGAACACAATCCCAATCAGGAAGGCATCTCTGATCAGTACCATGGAATAGCTACGATCACTTGTTGATTCATCTAAGGGCAACTTCTAACGGACACTTGCAACAGACACTATGGATAATCACAAGGCCTTCTTTAGTTATGTCAGGGACCTGGGTGGAAACTCACAGATATGCTGTGAGTTACTGCATAATGACAAAACATACAGTGAACCCACTGACATTGCAAACATCCTGGCAAACAGGTTCAGTGGAAATGTTTCCCCACCATCCCCCCTGTAGTGCACATGTTCATCCCAACAGGGTGTAGCCTCCCTGACATCACAGATTAACAGTTGAGTGCTGCCCTCTCCATAGCAGACAACACAGTATCAATGGGACCAGACGGTGTCCCGGCCTGCGGCTTACATGAGATTCATGATTAAATTCACACTCACATTATGTCACTGTTCAATATCAGAGCTACTACAGGATATGTACCCAAGAAATGGTGGTGCCACAAGGGACCCTGGACAATATCGCACTATATGCCTAACTATCCTGGTCTACTAAACTATGGAGCGTATCTTCATGGAACGCATACACATAGACATTGTGAACCTACAGACACTGGATCCTACATAATTTGACTTTGTTGTTGGCAGATCTTGCCTCTTGCACCTGTTTGAGGTCTTTAAACAGTTAACTGGTCCATAGACATACAGAGGGTTGTCCACACAGCCTACCTGGAGCTCGCACAACAGTTCAACACAATACCCCACTCGGCCATTATACATAAGCTCACTGGCTTCAATATCTACACATATGTC
Source organism: Protopterus annectens (assembly GCF_019279795.1). Classification (NCBI taxonomy): domain Eukaryota; kingdom Metazoa; phylum Chordata; order Ceratodontiformes; family Protopteridae; genus Protopterus; species Protopterus annectens. The sequence continues at coordinate 516,196,341 of NC_056751.1, read as the reverse complement.
ACAAGATGGATTGCTAACTGGATCATGGATAGCACCCACATGGTCAGTATTGCAGGTGCCATGTCTGACTATACACCAGTTACATGTGGCATCCCACAGGACTCAGTCCTGGGACCTCTCTTGTTCCGTATATATTTCTCAGACGTACTGACTAACACAGGAGGAATATGGCTGACCATGTTCACAGATGACTGCAAACCGTGTGCCATAATCGACTCCACAGTTGGCACAAGCATCCCCAAAAAGGGTCTCACAGAGATGGATAACTGGTGCCAGAGTCATGGCCTACAGATACCTTCCATTAGATGCATAGTCATCACCTTTGGTAGTAACACCATGCCCACACATTACCCCATAGGTGATGATACATCACATACGGTGTATGTGATTTGTGATTTGGGGACATGAATAGTTAGTACTCTCGCCTTTGACATTCACGTTGCCAATGTTGTTGGACACACCTTCTATATAGCCCACCTTATCCCATAGGGTTTTACATCTAGATCAGGTGGGGTCATTGTGCCCCTATACTCATCAGGCCCATGCTTGGATACAATGGCCCATTTTGAATGTACCTTACCCAACACCTGCAGCAACTGTAATGTCCACAAATGTGCCGAACCAAGTGGATCTAGGGACTCACACAGATGGTATGCGCAGTTTGGCTATGGTGACCACAGCTCTCCTCAGTTGCTTACTGCCTACTTGGATGCGATCTGTGCCTGTTGTTTGAAGCCATGTCCATCACAGCATTGATGGACAGGCTCCACCTCAGGATATCAAAGTCCCTTACAGCTACACGCTCAAGGGATGGGAACTTCAGCACCGATGTTAATAGGACATGCTGGAGGGGCAGATTCCCATCCCAGAGGCTCCACTCACTCGGGAATGAGATCCCAGTCCCACATACGCAGAGACCCACACTGACCACCTACAGGTGACATCTTGACAGGTGGATGGGTGATCGTATGTTTAGCCCTGAGATATGTTCTGGGTCCCTGCTAGACAGAGGCAGAATAAAATGAACATATGTGGGATATCTTGTGTGACCTACTATTCACAGGCACAGTCTACTTAATCTAGCAGGGTTGCAAAAGCCAGACACACTGTGGCTAGGCTTATACATACCCTAGGGCAGATAGCCTAATCTCAACCTCTGAACCTATGATAATGTTCGGGATGCACATTGTTCACTGATGGTACTGATTGCAGGTTTTGTTTCTTCTTTGCTTTCCCACTTTCTATGAACAACCTAGGTATCTGCATAACATATTTAATTATGACAGGGTTTCACTATATTATATATGTGTCTGTTGTCATATAACTGTGTGCACATGGCAGATTGGTGAATAGTGTGAGGTTCCTGGGTTGACACATGCAACTGATGGATATGTGTGGCCCACTGCTGTACTCAGACATGCCCTAAGTGTGTGAGCATGCCCAGTTCAGACTTTTAATGTTTTGTTGCCTGACATTTGTCTCATATATTCAAGTGTGTGAGCATGCCCAGTGTGACCTTGCAGTAGGTTGCTGTCTGAGATCCACTACATTTGTTGATGTGTGTGAAAATTACCGATATTAACATTTATACTATATGTGTGTTGAATATCAGGTTCTATTCTTACTGCAGGCCTTACCTTTGTGTCTTAACTTGACAGGGATTATGCTATGCCTGCAAGGTTTCCATGAGATACATTGCATAGACTTATCAACATTTTTTCATACAAGCTAACCACTGACATACTGTCATGGTTTAGTGGTTCTGTACTATGACTATAGTGCACTGTATCCTGGGTTCAAGGACTGTCACTGCTTCATATTTTCATACATGGCAGAACAGACTGCTTCAAGAAAAGTGAAGCAAATATGAACCTGCTTTACCTGCTTTAGCTGAACTATGCCCAAATTTGACCAGACTTGCACAACATTGATCAATGTTGACCAACATTGCTGAACAGTGCCCAATATTGCTCAACATTGCCTGTAGTTGTGCTACTTAATGTGTGCAATTTTGTTTGTATATACTAAATAGTGGTGAGAGCTGTTTAGGACTGCTTTATATTGCTTAACACATAGCAATCATGCCTCAGGTGGTGCTGCAGGGCTGCCTATGTCGGATGCACATTTTACACTCCCTATACATGTTTGTTAACAGGAAGTGTCAAGTTAGGCATCCGTTTTACTATATGTGCGAGTTGGAGAGAGGTATAATTTCCAGGGTTCCTACTGAGCCAGTGTATATGCTATGCATTGCCTCTTTGCCACGGCCAAAGCATACTGGGCATGCCTCCTTCTGCCTACTGGGGCAGGCTCAGGTTTTTCCTCCTCCGAGTCATGCTCTGCCTGTGATGGCCTTAGCAATGATGGGGGGCTGTTGTGCCCAGCCCTATGCTTCTCCTGCTGCAGCTGTTTTCGCAGGATCATATTGTGTAGCATAGCACAAACCATGACTATTTGGGTACATGTAGTTGGTGAGTACTGCAAGACTCCACCAGATGTGCCCAGGCACCGGAACCGTGACTTGAGCAGCCCAAATACACACTTGATTACATGTCATGTTTGTGCTTGTGCCTCATTATGGCGTTTCTGTTCAGGTGTGTGTGCATTTCTGATGGGTGTCATCAGCCACGACTCAAGTGCATATCCAGCATCTCCCACTAGGTGACCATGAGGGATGTCCCCATTGGCAAATGCCTGGTACAGCTGTGTCAGATGCCAGAAATGGGAGTCATGGTAGCTTCCAGGGCAGCCAGCACACACATTCATTTTTATGCCCTGGGCATCACACACAACATGGCAGTTGATGGAGGGGTAACCCTTGTGGTTATAGTAGACACTACCCCGCTCACCAGCTGGTGCTTTGATGCGAATGTGCGTGAAGTCTATTGCACCCACTACCTCAGGGTATTCCGCTATTTTCTGGAAGAGATGCATATTGCTGGCCAATACCTCATGGGAATTGGGGAAATATACATTATCACCGACATGTGCTGACATGGCATTCAGGAACTGGTGCAGTACCCTGGATGCTGATGCCTGTGAAATCCCCATCATATCGCCAGTTGGTCTCTGGAAGGTACCTGTTGCTAGTATTCTTAGGCCAACACATACCTTGGTTTCCACTGGGATGGGTTCCCCTCTGTTGGTTCTGTGTGTGAGGCGTGGCCTGCACAACCCAACAATTTGCTGCATGAGGTCTCTGTCCACTCTATAGCGCTGCACTATCTCCAGCTCATGTAGCCCCTGGTAGGTTTCCCTAGGCCTGTACACTCTTCTCCATCTCCTCACTGTGTGTTGCTCAGCAGCATTCTCATTGTCACCACCCTCAGCATGTTGCATATGTTGCCTTATAACAGCAAATGCAGCCCCAAACATTTCTTTGTCTCAGTAAAGCTTTTTCAGTTTTCACTTCTATTAGCTTACTGCAGTGTTGCAGAGTTTCTGAGAAAAACATACTGGAAAGTTGTTTGCTGAGTTTTAAGTGCTGGGCTGGGCTGGGCTGGGCTAGTGTTCTACCTGTGTAATTGCCTGATTCTGATTGTGTTCACCTGCTAGCTCTGCTAGTACTCCCTGGTTAACTTCCTACTATTTGTTGTGCTTCCTTTTCCCTTTCTGTTTCCTCAGGGGGGCAGTGCTGCACACACAAGTGCAAATGCGTGCACACCAGGTCACATGCATGCACACATGCTTATACAGTCTACAACTTGTTTATTCTTGCTAACACGCGCACACACAGGCACAAATGAGCTTACACGGGTTTCAACATCCTTACACTTGCTTACTCCATCTTAAACGTGCGCACACAGGTGCAAAGGTGCACACACAGGCTTACTTGGTTTTACAGGCACACATATGCGCACATACACATTGCAGGCATTTCTACAAGGAACTTTGGTGTTGTTCACAGCATACACCTTCAATTTCTTGCCTTTAGCTAGGGTACCTATTGACACACCTCTTCCAGTGATTAGTATCTGACAGCAGACACATGCCACTCCACTCCAATGAGCTTCACTTCTCTCAGATATACCCCCCTTATGATGTCACCTGTCTTCCACTTTGTTACACCCCTTATCCTACTCCTACACTACACTGACTGTGCTCTTTTGCTATGTAAACTTGTGATTCACTATCCTTACCCTCATTTGCATAGGATTGCCTGCTAATGCTTGGTTACATCTCTTAGACTGAGCTTCCCCCCTTAGCAACCTCTACTCGGTAGCCATGTTGTCTTTGGACTGCCATTCCCTTGCATTGTATATTAGGGATTACTGTAAAATCCACATGTATGCATTTTAATTATTGGTTTTCTCATTTTTAGAGTGCACCACATTTACGCGGCACTGCGCTACACTTAAACATCGGCGACCGGGAAAAAAAATGATTTCTTTTATTTTAAATTTGCATAGGTGGACATTGCCAATGGCCGTATTTTTGGCCATTGGCATGCTTCCTCGACTGGATGCATCCTTTTTTTCGAGCTGTCACAGCTCCGTTTTGCTATTTGCAGAACCGTACTCAGTTGTCAACAGAGTACATTTCTACAAATAGCACTACTCTTACTCGGACAGGTTAGGGTTTCCTGAATCGAAATTTTACCTCATTCATGCCTTTCAGCAGCAAATGAGGTAATTTGCATATCCTAGCCCTGTCCATGTAAGAGGAGTTTTAGGAGCTCTCTTACACACCCCTGCCGTCTGTTCCTGGATCGCTCAAAAGACATGTTGGCTGCATGGAGTCTTACTCTACTCTTAGACTCCGTGCAAGCCTTCGTGAATCCGGCCCTCAGTCTGTGCACATCAAATATCAATTTAACCAGGCCAGCTTACTTCCCACAAATGTACACTAGACCTGCAAATCCATATAGTAGTGCCTTATTGTGAGTTAATCATTGTAAGTGCACACCAGGATGAGACAGGAGGACAATGTTATTTATCGGTTGCCATAATAAGAGCTGTGCTTAAGTTATTATTGTTATAATGACAGTAGAAATATATTGCCATCAAGATTTGGATCTATTTCACATCCACAGACATAAGAAGACTAAAATGCCATCATGCTACAAGGAGACTGTTTCGTATAATTTCCATGCTGAGCACTTTGCTTTAGAGCTCATTTATAATACCCAGCATGTCTCTAATCTCCAGTTTGGATTGTCTGCATTTTTCTGTTAAGTTTTCTTCCTGAACTTTCTTTAGGCATACCAAGCTATCAAAGACATCTATTGTACATTTTACACAAGTACACAGATGGTGCAATCACCTAAATTCTGAACCCCCCATTTCATTACCCCCATTCCATCACCTTCCCACTATCTATGACACACATACTCACCTTAATCTTTTACCTGGGCCTTACGATGTATATATGATCATCTTCCTGACTCTATGCTCACCCTTTCAGGTGATTTTATCTCTTTTCCCTTGTCACAACTATTTTACTTTCACACTCTTTATCACCATTTCTGTTGATGATATCTCTTTAGCTTTTCACTTAATTACCTCATAATTACAAGTAAGTATTCATCTCCTTCCTACTGACTCTGTTTTTTTTTTTTTGGACTGAAATATGTCTAATTGCTCATTGTTTCTTTGTATATTGTACACTGTACATACAGCATACCAATTTGCAATCTGTTCTTCAAATTTGTATCTTCTATGTAAGCAACTGTCTGAAATTATAACAGTCCATAACACAAATGCTCTACCCTGGCTAACAAATTAAAATAAATAAAGCTTGCTTTTTCTGCCTTATAGTGCAATGCACATAAGTTTCATGTTAGGCATAAAGCATTCTCTGGCTTAAAATAGTACAGTGATAACAGAATTTGAATTTACGAATACTAAGCTCTGTTTTTTAAAAGTGTTGTCTTTTGTCAGATTCTAAGTAGATATGCAAAATGTACGATGTACTAAGCTGCAAAACTTGTTTTCCTTGGCATTTTATTTATCCAAATTTCCTCATTAATAGTTCTCAGAATCTATCTGTATCAGAAACTCTTTACCATTCTTAAAGTTTTCCAGATGGCTGCCATGTGATAAAGTATGGGGTTTAAATTATCTATATCTCAAAATACCTATTTACAAATACAGGAGGCTGTTTAGAGGGCAACTGCTGAGTTAATGAAACTTCTGATCATTTAGTCCCATAAATGGTCAGGAACAACTGCAGCCAAACCAAGATGAATGCTTTATATTTTTGATACAGTACAACCATGCACTCTGACATGTATTGTTTCCTATAGCATATGAGTTCCTGTATTTTCTACCCATTTGTCTCCACCTTTATGCATTGCTCTTTTTCTCAGATATTATCCTTGGCATGAGTTGAATAATGTTCTGAATTACAGCTTTGACTTGCTATATGCATTAGGTCTAGCATATCACATTTACATGTCATATGTGACTGAAATAATAGTACAGTCACTGTGCATTACACATTACAAAAAAGTTGTGCTTTGTTTTCATTAAAATTGTTTGAAAAAAGTAAAAGTTGTAAGACTAACCTTGTTTGAAAGGCAGCTTTCAATGCAATTTGGCTTTTGTATTACTTTATTAGTCACATTTGATGGAGTGCCTTCAACTGAATTTTAAAATGCAGTTATTTCTTTGAAGTATTGTGACTATGTTGTGATTCATATCAATTGCTATAGAACATTTGTGAATGAAATGACTATCATATGAAGTTAAAGGAATGCATGCACTGTTCACTCTACTTGTTTTGTAGAAATGATCTGCAGTAAAGCTATTTATATAAGTTCTGTATGGAAAATTATGGAAATTACATAATAAATGTGATTCAAAATCAAGAGTAAATTAGCAGTAAAAGGATTACTTCCTGTGCAAGGAGCAGAGTATGTATTCTAGTGTTTTGGGAACAGCTGAATTTACAATATAAATGCATGATTGATGTATTCAAGTGTGATTGTTAATCATACTGATAAACATGTTTATAAAAAAAATAAACCTGGAGATTCAATAAACTCCATGTAGGCTTAGTGCGAAGACTACACAGAGTTTATGTGTTTGTGTAGTGAGCAGCTCTACTAATTACATATGCATGCAGTGCACTATTTTTAAATGTAAGCAAACATGGTTTCATGGCCAGCAACAGTGCTGCTGACCAGGAAACTGTGTATAGCAACACAAACACCTGCAGACATGTATAGCTGTTTACCTATGAGCAACTAGGTCTGAGGGACTGCACGGAAAACTACAATTACTACCAGGGTTTTTAATAAATCAATGTATAAAGTTTCAAGACATGACATCCAAGAGTATACAGTGCAGAGTAGTGTGGAAAACTGTGTCAGGCATACTGAATAAAAGTTGTGTAAAAAGTGACAGGTCTATGTATAGACCTACAAGTCATCTGTTGTCAGATTCAAACCCCAATATGTGTAGTTAAACTAGTTTACAAACACAGTAGTTAATGCTACTGCCACAGCACAGGTTTGTTTTGAATACTTTCAGATTGCATGCTATACATTATGACATCATCATTGTATGCTAGAATCAAATGTTTGGAGTAGGGTTTGACATAACTGAGGACTCAAATATGATTCTAAAATTATCACCATAGTGATTATTGACTACATACACAGTTGACTATAATGAAAACAGAACCCCTACCTATCTGTTCATGTAGCACAGTACCTGACACAAATGCCACAGCACAAGTCAAGCTTTTATAGTGTCTGACAACACTTTATAGCTGATGACATCAGCAGTGTCTGGGGAGAAGAAGATGGTAATAGCAGTGTCCCGCATGCTGGTGTAAAATGATCTCTCGTATGTCAACCCATTGAACACACATACACACAGACATATCACTTTACCACAGTGAGAACAGAACCTCTACCTGCCTATTTATACAGTACAGTATATAACACAAGTACCATGGAACAAATATGACTTTTAGAATGCTGCAAGACAATTCATAGTGGATGACATCACCACTGGATGTTTGAGAGTTGATGTTGAGAGGGATGCAGGTACAACTCCGGTGGATGTGTAGGCATGTACAAATTTTAAAATATCAGTACTCCATGGAATTGTAATGATGACCAAAGTATACACAGGTATGCTCTTCTGACAAGACAGACACAACAGTTGACTGTAGTGAGATTAGAATCGCTACCTAAGTACCCATACTAGAGAATTCAGTACTTAACACAAGAGCCACAGCACAAATCTGACTTTTGCAAGGCTGCAGAACAATTTATAGTGTATGGCATCATCACTGGATGTTTGAGAGAAGATGTTGGGAGGCCAGAGTGAAGTGGATGTGTAGGCATGTACAACTGTCAAAATATTGGCACTCCATGGGATTGTAGTGATGACTCTAGGATAGACAGCTATGCTCTTCTGACTAGACAGACTCACACACATACCATTTAACTGCAGTGATATTAGAACCTCTACCTAACTATATATACTAACTAGCAAACTCAGTACTTAGTGCAAGTGCCATGGCACAGTACTTTTACAAGGCTGCAGGTCAATTTATTGTGGATGATAGCATCACTGGATGTTTCAAAGAACATGTCGGGATGCCTGTCTGAAATTAATAGCTAGCCATGTACAACTGTCAATATATTAAATATCTGCATGTTACCTGATTGATGAGTGTGCAAAGTGTAGCACTTGCTGTTGTGTTTCCAGTGTGCAGGTATACCTTAAAAATATAGCTTTGCAAACTGCATGCAAACAGCTATCCACATTACTAGAAGTATTGGAAAATCTGAATGTGTATTGTTAGTACAAATATGTGCATGGTATATAAGAAAGCATTTATTATTTATTTTTGTAGTGTAGTTGATATATTTGTGAACAAGTACTGAGAGACCAAGTTTGAAGTGTATGGTTAGAGGTAACATACTGCTGCAGTGTAAATATGTGTTATTTTCTTAAAAAGCACCATCCCTCTGTTTGTATTTTTACATGTATTTTCATTGGATAAAGACAAAATGGACAGTAAACAGAAGTAATGCATGCTAGTGTGCACTTTCCATAGCACATCACCGAACAGCTGGTTTGCACAATGGCTAGCAAAGTGTTTGCATATGCAAGATACACATTTCTACTACTTTCTCTGTTTTTGTATAGTTAAACAACAAGCAAACATGAGTCCAACTGCTAAAATTATGAGTTCTGAGTACTGAGTGTAAGAAACACACCTGCTGCTTAGCTGACTCTATGCCAGCAGGTATAAATCCATTGACACATTTCTATTGGAGCCCAGATGATATAGGGTTCGAGTCCAGACTGGATGCATGCATGCTTTTACAATTAGGATATGCATGTTTACTTTGCTACAACTATACAGAAAAAAATATTTAGTTAAAACAACAGCTATGTTGTGCTGCATGCATACATCTTCTTCCCTCAGTTTCTCAAGACACTCAGCATGGGCCTCTCTGTTCACCATAATCTCAGCATTGGCTGTGGAATAAAGAGAATAGAACAAGAGAAGAGCATTATGCATACTAGTTTTGCCTATATGCAGCTTTATATCTGGTATAAATTATCTGTATCAGTATACTTACACAACTGTAGGATGTCAGCAGTCCTATATTTATCCAGCCACTGGTTGACTGTATCCCTCTTGCACCTCTTAAAGTCATTAAAGTGATGCCTACACTGTTCTCCAGTGCATGGAATGCTAGTTGCACTTGAGACAGCCTTGGCCAGACTATTCAAAGCTTAAGACTTCTACTGGGAGTCAGTATAGCACCCCTGCAAGAGCCTTCAGCTGTGTCACTTTACATGGAGTCCAGTGAAGATTTTGGACTCCTCAACACCACGCCTCTGCACCCTTAACTGGGTACCTTCCCTTCTACCACTAGACCTGTCCAACCAGGAAAAACAGCAATATTTAAGAATGATTTTCTGTCAATTTCTGATATTGCATTTACTGGTAGTGAGCAAACCCAAACGATACCAACCACATTACTACCAAACAGAGATGAAAGCAATTTTGGAAATTAGAAGGTTAATTTGACATTTGGCATTAGTTTAAGGGTTGTTTGCTGCTGCAACTCATAGTTTATTCAACTTTGCAGACATGAACAGGGGCATGCATTTTATGGCATGACATATTTTTTGTATGGCTTTACACACTGGTAAAATGTGTTTTTACAATGTGGGATCAAAGCTATGCATGAGGTACAAAACATTTTCTTTTACAGTGGTGATTTTTCATCCTTGCTACAGATGAAGTGCTTCTCACACATAATCATTATTTGCAGATAAATACACATTACATACTGAGGGGTTAACCATGTATGTGTGTGACCTGACAAGGTCCTGGTTTATACATCCCTGTGTGTATGACTATTATTAAAGTCTGAAGACCAACCAAGGCCAGAGAACACAATTATGATTACAGAAACATATTAGGCAGTATATCTTCACACACACAAATAATTCATATGAGTTTATTAAAACTGAAATAAAACACTGAATAAAATTGGAAGAGTATAATATTTTTATGTGAATTTTAATATAAAGTAAAATGGAACAACTGCAAAAATATTTGGAGTGTGTGGCTTTCGAAGCTAGGATCATCTATTTTGCAGCCCTATACTTACACCTGCTGCCACAGGAATAGTTAAAAAAAAGTTGGATATTTTCATATTCATTATTACCTTTGTGTGTTATCTGCCATGCAATGTCACTTAGTGTGTTTGTGTGATACCCAACATACTTATTTTTATTATTTATTTTATTTTATTTTACATTTGTTTACCAGGAGAGTCCGATTGGACATAAAACCCTTTTTCAGCGACGGCCCGGGCAGAAAAGCTCCATTGTTAGTAAATATTTTGTTAGTAGAAATAAAATTGTACAATACAATAAAGAAAAAAATTGTAAAAGACATTCATAACAGTAAAAAGACTAAAACAGAATAAACTTGGTCAAGTGGGAGACAAGACCCATAATCTTGTATAACAATGATTGTTATAGATTGTATACTTGATATACATATAGCATACTTGATAGAATGTATCTGTTTTGAAACTGTTTACTGTCTGCTTCCTATCTACAGGTATTCTAGATATGCAGTTGCTGGGGAAGGTTGCTAACTGTAATAACGTAAAAAAATGGCCAGCACAATATTTGGTGCAATTATAATCATTTAATAATGATTCAAAAAATCCAGTTGATGTGCAAATAGTACATAAAAGGCAAACCAGTTTCAGCCAAAAGCCTTCCTCCGTGCCACAAAAAATATAAAAATACATAAACACACTTGCACAATATATCTGAAAAAAGTTACACTCCACCTTTTTTCAAAGGCCATCAAAATGCATCATTTAGACCTGGAGGAAATAACACCCCCCAGTCTCATAAACCAGGTTCAATCTTTTTTGGTTAATAAATCATGCCATCCATGTTTATTAGGTCCCTTAAAACATAAGCAATCTATGGCTGTGAATCTAAAAATAGTTGTAGGGTGTTACAAAACATGTCTATATAAAGCATTAGACATTCTCCTGTTCCTAATATCACTTAAATGTTCAGAAATATACAGCTTAAACTGTCTGGAAGTTTGCCAAATGTAAAAGGCAGAACAAGTACATTCTACTAAATATATAAACTCATATATCTCAGCTGTACAGATTTTCGCCGAATGTCCAGATTTTTGCCTCATATTTTTTTCTGGTTTTTTTCATAAAATTGTGTTTTTTTCTGGCAAATCACTGACGGGTCTATATTAGAACATCAAAGTTTCAGAACCTCGAATGTTCTAATATCGAACCCAATTCAGCGAATGCTGACAACATCGATCATTCAGAACAGCACATTTTTTCCTAGGGAAAAAATTTGCTGTTACGAAACACATACACACAACACAAGCACACCAAACGAACAGCAATCCACACACATACACCTAAAATCTTACATCTAACCCTACACTAAACTGTACATACACCAACTATCCACTTACCTTAACCCAAACCCTAACCCTAAGGTCCATCGCTATCGCACACTCACCTCACCCGCTCCCTATCCCTAACTCACCTACCGCACCCTAACCCTCACGTCCACACAATCGCTTACTTACCTGACCCACGTCCTAACCCTAACTCACCTAACCCACCCTAACGCTCACGTCCACACAATCGCACACTTACCTGAACCCGACCCATAACATTCCACCACAGCGCTGAAAATAGCAAAGTGACAGAAATGGACAGCCAAATTCTTTCCCTGGGAAAAAAATTTGATTTTCTGCAGCTTCGCTACTTTCAGCTGAAACTTCGATGTTCTAATATAGACCCATCATTGACAATTGATTGAGGGTTGAAGTCAGAAAATAATGACAGTTAGCTAAGTTTCATACTTCATACCCTTCAGAAAATACATGTTAATCTAAAACCTGTTATTCTATCAATTTTCTAAGCTTATAAGTGCAGTATTTAAAATGTGCCCCTATTGTTGGGCCTTTGTCCCCCCATTATTTATGGGTATGTCCAGATTTCTTGCTCTAAGAAGTTGAACAGTATGAACCCATTCAGAAACACATTTGTTAAAACTTCTAATATCAAATACACAAGACATATTAGCTGATGAAAATTGTTTAATTTTCATAAAATGGTTGCAAGCTATACAATGTACACAGGAAAAACAACCCACTAGGGGTAAAACATCCAAAGAAAATTGCCCATAACCTGTAGAATAACCAGCTTTTTTTAAATGGTTCAAAAAATTATCAATGGTTTAATTCCTTCAGTATGTGAATATGCACCATGCTGGTAACAATTTAGCCAGCTTGTTTTCAACCAAAAGATTGCCCCAATGCCTATTGATTACTACCAAAAATTGGTAACAAACAAAATATTTGTATTATGTTTATTTGGAACATGATATTCCAATAAAACATTCCTATTAACAGACTGGAAAATGTTATGAGCATGTTCTATAATATATCCCCTAGATCTAAACCTGGATTAGCTTAAGTTACCCCCTCTTTCATATCTAACTGCTTAGTGCACTCAGCATTGCTTAGGATATCAACCCATCTTTTCCATCTTACCTTTAAAATCTGCAATATTTTTCGCAAGACCACCAATTATTGGAAAGCCCACATTCTGCCTCTCAGAGGTCATCTTGGGATTAGTGTTTCTGTTTTCTTCTGGTGATAGAAGGAGCACAGGGACATTGTCTTCTGGAGACTACTGATCACCAGAAAGCCTAATAAGTGCTTCATACATGACAGCTTGGAAATTGTGCTTATATTCTGCTCCTGGTGAGAAAAAGTGCAAAATGCATTGATTCCTGTCTGTTTCTGGTTGAGCCATGGGTGTCTGTACTTGACGTGTCTGACTGGTCTGGTTGCTATTCGAGGCATCTACCAGGAAAAGGCTACAACAAGCCTACAGACCCTTGCATCATCTGGGACAAGACTGTGGATAACCAAACAGGCTGTGCCCTGCTTCTCATCTTGGAACTGATGTTAATGTTTTGCTTCTGGTGAGAAAGTAAGCAAAGCAGCATTGTATCCCAGCAGAGTGTAGCTGGGGTGAGACCAGCACTAGTAGTAGCCAGGTAGTAGCCATTCACACAACTTCCCACTTTTGATCATTCCTGACAAGCTAATTCTTTGTTTTCAGTAAGTACTGATTGATTTGTTTCTAACTTTAGAATATCTGCCTAAATACTTCATCCTTAAATTTCCGGGATATACTTATTAGTTTTCCCTCAAGTGTTTGGCAGTGCCCTGTAGAGATACAGATACCTTGAGTGACATTTTTCCTGTAGAAGCATGATTGAAATTTCACCAAAACCTAGTTGCACACAGGAGAATTAGTTTGCAGTGACAAGCACTGTCCCCAGAGTTGCAAATCGGATACTCTTGACATTGCTTTATATTGGCAGTCCAACTGTCTAAATAGTAAAAAAAGGGTTTGTTGTCATGGATATAAACTTTCCCGCTATTTCCATTAACAGCTTGGTGGTTGTGGGCATCCTGAGACAATGTACACATTTCCACAACCAGTTAATTCTCAAACAAACTGATATTGTATGTGAGAGATGTATTTGCAGTATGTCACTGGAGGCAAAGCTCTCAAATAAAAATACTGCTAATGTCAATAAGGTTGCCAGTAGTACACAGACTGCTCCAGTCATACACAATTCAAAGCAGACGTATAGACTCACATATGCTGAGGCACTTAAATGTAACCTTCCTTAAACCCAACAACCTCCTAGATGAAGTACCCATAAATACCCTCAGCAGCCCCAAATGTACGCCTTCAAAACAACACCCACATCTGCACATACAACTACATCTCATGGAACCTCTAAGCCCATGGGGCAAGCCACCATACAATAAAACATTTTGGTCATTAGAGACTCCATCACGAGACTCACTGATATCTCTCTCACCAGTCTGAGTAAGGAGAAAGTCACAGTCAGTTGCTTATCAGAGGCTAGGATCCACCACATTACACATGCACTCAGGTCACTGGACTCAGTCATAGTCCATGTGGGTGTAAATGACCTGAGATATACCTCCCTGGATTATATGAAGAGAGACATCATGAAGCTCTCAAAATATGTGTCCCAGGCTGGTATGAGCCTAGCATTGAGCAGCATTTTATCTTCTCGAAGGATAATGCCACAATATGAACAAAAGATGACTGACTTTATTGGCTTAGTTTCTTGTGTCATTCTAAGGGGGTGCAATATTTGTCAGCATGGAATGAGATGGTCACCAGACCACACTGTTTTGCCAGGGATGGTCAGCACCTCTACCCTCTAGGCTTTCCAATATTAGCTAAAACATTTTTCCCCATACTGCCTTTTTTAGGCAATGCCAAACTGAAAGCACTTCAGACACAACAAATCAAAACCAAGTAAATCTAAAGGTATTACTGCTCAGTGCTAGGAGTGTAAACAAAAAACTCCACTCCCTAGAATCTGTCTTCACCCTAGAGAATGATGATATCTGTGCAGTCACTCAGACATGATTTAAAGCCATGGACAGGACACCAATAGTGCAAGGTTATAATGCCTTTCACAAATTTAGACCATCTACTACACAGACATGGACTAAAGGTGAAGGTATCTTGATTTAAATCAAAAATAAATATACCTCAACGCTTGTCAAACAAGACAATCCCCAGGATTCTGCAAGCCCTGCACAGCATGCAGGACTAGTGCAGGAGCTCCAGCAGGCCATATGTCTACCCAAGAATAACCTGTAGGGGCGTGCATAAGCGCTCCTGCACTAGTCCTACATGGACTCAGCCCCTGTATGCAAATTACCGCATTTGCAGGAGAAATCCATGCAAATTAGGTGAATTTGCAATCCAGGAAGCTGGAAACCGGCCATGTAGGACTAGTGTAATCTGCAGAAATGTACTCTGCCAGTAACAGAATACATTTCTGCAAACTACAAAACGGAGCCATGACAGCTCCAAACAAAGGGTAGCTATCATTTATAAAGCATGCCAATGGCCAACTATGAGGCCATTGGCATGGAAAACCCTTGCAAAAAAAAATCAACTTTTATTTTTTTTAGACAATCTTGGCTGTTTAAGCGTAGGTCAGCGGCACGCAAATGGGATCGGGGGGGTAAGGAAAAAATAAAATAAAATAAGCATTTTAACCAAAATCACTATTTTGTTATTATACTCAATGGCAGGCAGAAGACAACATGGCCAGTGGATAATGGTTGCTAAGGGGGGAGGCTCAGTTTGCAACATGTAACTATGCATTAGCAGGCAATCCTATGCAAATGAGGGGAATGATAGTGAATCCCAGATTTCCCCTGCAAGCTAGTCAGCACCCAACAGTGTAAGAGAAGGAATAGCTTGGTGAAAGCCTAGAAGTTAGCTGACATCATAGGGGTGTGTGTCAGGCATACTGTGAGCAGATTGGAGCCCTGTGGCTCGGGTTTGCTCCTAGCTTAGCACAGCTAAGCAAGGGGGTATGTCTGAGGTGGCCTAGCACTCTGTACATTGCCTAAGCAGGTGTGTGCGCTGTGCACCGGGTTTTAAAAGGAAAAAAAAAGTAAACCAGGAAATAGCAGCTCTATGCAGATTTGAGCACTTTGTTTGCATGGTGCACCCCCGGGCTTAAACAGGAAGGCAATGGGAAAAGAAAACAGCAGTAGGAAGGTAATCTAGGAGAACTAGTAAAGCTGGCAGGTGAAATGTATCAGAGTTAGCCAATTACACAGGCAGCAAACCAGCCCAACCCAGAACACTACTATAAACTATGCAAACACCTTTCCCTCTGGTTTTTCCCACACTCTACACCACCAGTGTATACAAGCAGGGAACTTTTAACAAACAAAAGAACAAAATGATAGGGGCTGCAGCAGCTATCATACAACAACATGTGGAAGAGGCTGAGAGTGGTGAGGATGGGAATGCTGTCGACCAACCCACAGTGAGGAAATGGAGAAGAGTGTACAGACCCAGGGTAACCTACCAAAGGCTACATAAGCTGGAGATAGTGGAGCACTATAGGGTGGACAGGGACCTCCTACAGCAAATTGTTGAGCTGTGCAGGCCATGTCTGACACACTGAACTAACAGAGTGGGACCCATCCCAGTGGATACCAAGGTATGTGTAGACCTAAGAATACTAGCCACAGGTACCTCCCAAAGCCCAACTGGGGATATCATGAGGAGCTCACAGGCATCAGCATCCAGAGTATTCCACCAGTTCCTGGATGCCATGTCAGCACATGCCAGTGAGCATGTATATTTCCTCAACACCCATGCGGTTTTGGCCAGCAATATGCATCTTTCCACCAAATAGCAGAACACCCTCAGCTAGTGGATGCTATAGACTACATGCTCATATGCATCAAAGCACCACCTGGTGATTGGGGTAGGGTCTACATCAACTGCAAAGGCTTCTCCTCCATCAACTGCCAAGTCGTGTGTGATGCCCAGTGCATTATAATGAATGTGTGTGCTGGCTGCCCTGGAAGCTATCACAATTCCCACATTTGGCATCTGATGCAGCTGTACCAGAGATTTGCCAATGGGGACATCCCTTACAGTCACCTAGTGGGGGCTGGTGGTTACACTCTGGAGCCATGGCTGAAGACACCCATTAGAAATGCACACACACCTGAACAAGAATGCCATAATGAGGCACACGCACAGACCAGACTTATAATAGAGCATGTATCTGGGAGGCTCAAGTCACGGTTTCAGAGCCTGGACACATCTGTTGGAGCCTTGCAGTACTCACCAGCTACACATACTCAAATTGTCATCATATGATCCTGCAGAAACAGCCGCAGCAGAAACAGCACGAAGCAGGGTCACACAGCCCCCCACCAATGCCAAGGTCTACACAGGCACAGAGTGACTCAGAGGAGGAACAACCTGAGCCTGCCCCAGTAGGCAGATGGAGGCATGCCCGGTATGCCCTGGCCATGGCAAAGAGGCAACACATAGCACATACACTGACACAGTAGGGGCCCAGAGAATGACACCTCTCTCTGACTCACACATACACTAAAAGGGATGCCAAACATGACACTACCTGTGCTTAACCATGTATATGGAGTATACTATGTGCATCCAACATAGGCAGCCCTCCAGAACCATCCTCAGTACTGGCACACCCACAAGGTAAGTCACTCAACCTACCAATTGCCAAATGGAGTAGAATGTGTCGTTACCTGTATCTGTGGTATGGATGTGAGCATGCAAGGGAATCGGGTGGCTGAATGGTATGCCAGAAGATAGTAGACGCCTATAGTGGCACCATGAGATCTGGAACAAATACTGGTGTCACTATAGTAGCCAGTACTACACAGGGCAACAATAAACACTGCGGGAAATGTGCTGGAACACATGTGTGTCCATATGACTCATAGGGAGGGAGGTTTACATACCTAACAACAGTCACAGCCAGCAGGAAAGGTATAGACAGACACAAACAAAGGCTGTGCTATGGCCTCTGAATGATGCCTATGGGTAACCACCCACCTAGGCCTACACAGACAGACTACAGCAGGTCAGGCAGTGGGATCTTAGTTCTGAAGGGTAGGAAAACAGAAACTGATATGTAGGTTAATCAAAGCTAAGACTTGTAGTATACTGA
Source organism: Protopterus annectens (assembly GCF_019279795.1). Lineage (NCBI taxonomy): Eukaryota > Metazoa > Chordata > Ceratodontiformes > Protopteridae > Protopterus > Protopterus annectens. The sequence goes on along the minus strand of NC_056751.1, from coordinate 516,178,261 downwards.
TATGCCTCTAGTCAGCATGATAGGTTAGAATACAGAATGAAATGGAGTACCTGACATACCAGTACAGTCATAGCAAATGTGTATAGTAACAGTCAGGTGTGCCCCCCACTCCTATGTAGACATGTAGAAACAGTCAGGTGTGCCCCTTCCCCCAATCCAGTGTAGAAATGTAGTAACAGTGAGGTGTGCCCCCTCCCAACCACTGTGTAGAAATGTAGAAACAGTCAGGTGTGCCCCCCAATCCTGTGTAGAAATGTAGAAACAGTCATTGGTGCCCGCAATCCTGTGTAGGAATGCAGAAACAGTCAGGTATGTCCCTCCACAATCCTATGTAGAAATGTCGTAACAGTCAGATGTGCCCCCCACTCCTATGTAGACATGTAGAAACAGTCAGGTGTGTCCCTTCCCCCAATCCAATGTAAAATGTAGTAGCAGTCAGTTGTGCCCCCTCCCAACTACTGTGTAGAAATGCAGTAACAGTCAGGTGTGCATCCCTCACCCAATCCTGTGTAGGAATTTAGAAACAGTCAGATGTGCTCCCCCAACCCAACTTATAAATGTAGTAACAGTCAGGTGTGCCCCCCCCAAAACCTATTTAGAAATGTAGTAACGGTCTGGTGTGTCCCCCATCTGAAGTACACACATCATAATAGTCAGGTGTGCCCCTTCACACCCCTATGTAGAAATGTAGTAACATGTATGTGTAGGTATAATACCAGTAGAGCACAGATGCCCAGAGGTGGCCAAGGTAGCAGGATAGGTTGTAACATTTGAACAATATGCAGGTATGTGTGTGTTAGGTTGGTGTGTGATTCATATTGTGTGAGAATGGTCAGTGTGTATGCATGTTGAGGTAAGACCTGGTGACCATTGCCCACTACTGCTGATGACATGGACAAGTCCTCACAACTGTAACACCAAAGACAATTCTTACCAATATAACACATGCTAGCAGTAAGCCATTGTAAATGTATGGTGGTAATATTTGTCACCATCTGAAAGACTAACACGGCATGGCTGTTGGGCTAGATATACAAGCAGTACACAGGGGAAAGTACACCAGACATACAGTATATATTGTGTCACTGTGAAATGGAGACACCCTTGGAATTGTACATACAGGTATGCATCACATTATCTGGTTGTGTAGTAGGGGATACCCGGGTTGTCTGCCCGAACACTTGCAGATCACAAAGGAAGTAGGACTGATGTATTGGGAAACAGCTGATGTACCTGCACACGCCAGCATAACTGGAATGCCAGTGTCAGATTCAAGTAGTGTCCATAGTACACATGCACCCAGCTCACAAACACCACCCACAGGTACCTCTCTGGCTGTATACCTGCTGTGATGAAAGGGTACCATATGACCCCACCTGTATATGACATTAGTGAAAGAATGCAACATGCAGTGCAGGTGTCCCATGCAGAGGTGTCCCTAGCCATAGGTAGCACCCTGCCAGCATCCACAACACCTGATCAAGACTGATAGAAAATATTGGCATGAACACCTATCACACCTACCCTGTCACCCCAGGGGAATATACTGCATGGCAGTCTGAGACTGTAGGACTGTCAGAATGCAATGGCCTGCCACATCTGGCCCACATCAACATGTAATGGCCAATAGGCCTCTGCCAATGGCCTGTGTCTCACATGTACTGCCAATGCATGTTATGCCATGGAAACCCAAATAACAACATTACACACTCCACATAAGCCATATGCAAGGCAATGTGGACAGTCCACAGTAACATGTCCACCATGTCCCACTGCATAAACGGTGGACCAACACCAACACACAGCTGTGATGGGGTGATAACCTTAGGGAAAGTATCAGAGAATGTATGCATAATGTATGAAAGAGGACAGAGTAACAGAGGGAGGGGTGGTAGCATGGGCAACATGGAATCTGCAAACTCTGACACAGCTGTGTGCACACAATCTTTGGCTGCAAACACATAAATGGGTGGCAACATGCCTGTCCATACACCACAATAGGAATAATGCCCTGACTTATGGCCCCTGCCTCTGGGTAACCTGTGTGGATCTGTACCAATGTGAGGTATTGCCACAGCAAGATAAGGCCATAGTGTCATATCAATGGATGTACAAGTATGGCATCCTCTGCCAGTACTGTACCAAGGTGCTGAACCTGATACTCAGACCCAGCAGCAAGTGTTTGCAGCTCCCACTCCAGAATGGCATAACTTACGATGAATATGTAGGCATCTACTCACAATACCGGACACAGCTGCTGTCACCTTTGTCCCCCAAGACATCACTGTGAGCAAGAATGTCCACCTGAAAGTACATGAGGACAGGAAACCTCACAGTGTATAACAGTACACATGTCTGAATATCTCTAACAGCAGTGCCATCTAGCTGAAGCAGCACAGACACAATCACCTACAGTACACACTATCCCCTGCACAGTTTGTCCCCATATTGCCAAATGATTGACAGATATCCTGCAGAAACAGTTTGCTACCTGTAGGTGTACAAAACAAAGGTCTGCACTGGAGTACAAAGAACCTGGAATTGATCCACACATTCAATACAGAAGGGTATACTGGGCATGCTCACATACTTAGAGAAATGAAGGCAATGTCAGACAACAACATACTAAAAGGTCATACTGAACATGCTCACACACTTAAACAAATGAAGCCCATGTCTGCAAATAACAGTAGACCATACATATCTGGCAGTTGCGGATGTTAGTGCATACACTCCTCAGTATGCACCAGTCATGCTTTGCACACACAGTGAATAGGAATACAGACATATATCCAAGGATAACGCACTATAATAAGTCAAAAGTAGACATACATAGATGTGTGGAAGAGAGTGACTGTGACAAGGAGCCATCCATTATGAGGCCTGTCCCACCCAGCACACAGCCAAATGGCTACAACCACATGAGATGTAAATGTCACTCACTATAGACATTAGCCACTGATATCCATCAGCATTGCAAACTATGTGGTGCAACTGCTAGCTGTGCAACATGACTGTACAAGGAAGTAGTCATCTAGCAGCTGTATAAATGTACCTGTGGAATATAACCCTGTGTGTGCCTGCATTTGGTGTGTCAACTACTAGATGAATGCTTTATCGCCCATGTACACAAACTGACCTCCTCATAGCCCTACTATGACAAGGCTGCTGAGGTCATCCACTTTGAAATACACCTTCGGGAAAGGTGTAGCCCAGTAATCTCTACAGCACATCCTATAACTGGGTACTGTCGTATTGTGATAACCTAGTTAGGTATGTGTTCTAATCCCAGACATGGCAACTGTGTGTGTCTGTCTGTATGTCCCTGTCTGTGTAGAGAGCAATGCTTTTTAGGCTAGTCACACTCACTACAATTCAAATACCCTACATTGGCAAGGCTGCCTATGTCATTCACTGTGAAATATACCTTTTGGAAAGGTGTGATCCAACAATCTCCGTGGCGCATGCCATAACTGCATACTGTTGTAGTGTGATAAACTAGTTAGTCAGGAGTTCTAATCCCAGACATGGCAAGTGTGTGTCCCTGTCTGTGTAGAAAGCAATGCTTTTTAGGCTAGTCACACTCATTACATGTCAGATGCCCTACTTTGGCAAGGCTACCTATGTCATTCACTGTGAAATACACCTTTCAAAAAGGTGTAGCCCAGTAATCTCTGTGGTGCATCCCATAACTGGGTACCACTGTAGTGTGATAAACTAGTTAGGAAGGAGTTCTAATCCCAGACATGACAAGTGTGTGTGTGTGTCTCTGTCTGTGTAGAGAGCAATATATTTTAGGCTAGTCACACTCATTACAATTCAAATGCCCTACTTTGGCAAGGCTGTTGATGTCATTCACTGTGAAATACACCTTTGGGAAAGATGTAGCCCAGTAATCACCATGGCATGACCCATAACAGCGTACTGCTGTAGTGTGATAAACTAGTTAGGTAGGAGTTCTAATCCCAGACATGGCAACTGTGTGTGTGTATCTCTGTCTGTGTGGACAGCAATGCTTTTTAGGCTAGTCACACACACTACAATTCAAATGCTCAACTTTGGCAAGCCTGCTGATGTCATTCACTGTGAAATACACCTTTGGGGGAGAAGTACTCCAGAAATCCCTGTAGTGTGCCCTATACTAGTGTAATGCTGTAGTGTGATATAGAAATCTGATAGGGGTTCTATTCCCACACATGACAGGTGTGGGTGTTTGTGTGTGTGTTTCTATGTCTGTGTAGGGAGCAATGCATTTTAGGCTAGTCACGCTCATTACAATTCAAAGGCCCTATTTTGGCAATCCTGCTGATCTCATTCACTATGAAATACACGTTTGGGGAAGGAGTCCTCCAGTAATCTCCATGGCAGCCTATAACACCGAAATGCTGTAGTGTGATATAGAAGTCTGGTAGGGGTGCTATTCCTACACATGGCAGTTGTGGATATTTTTGTGTGTGTTTCTATGTCTGTGTAGGGAGCAATGCTTTTTAGGCTAGCCACACACATTATAATTCAAATGACCTACTTTGTCAAGCCTGCTGATGTAATTCACTGTGAAATACACCTTTGGGGAAGGAGTACTCCAGTAATCCCTGTGGTGCATCCTATAACAGCGTAATACTGTAGTGTGATATAGAACTCAGGTAGGGGTTCTATTCCCCACATGCCAGGTGTGGAGATTTATGTGTGTGTGTGTTTCTGTGTAGGGAGCAATGCTTTGTAGGCTAGTGACACTCATTACAATTCAAATGCCCTGTATTGGCAAGCCTGCTGATGTAATTCATTGTGAAATACACCTTTGGGGAAGGAGTGCTCACTCTCCATGGTACGTCCTATAACTGTGTAGTGCTGTAGTGTAATAAACTTATTAGATAGGAGTTATAATCCCAGACATAGCAGGTGTTGTGTGTGTCTTTGTTTGTCATTCATATTCTGTGTGGAGGTGGCTGTGAGTGTGTAACAACTGGACTTATTGTGGAGCGGGTTTTGCAACTTTCTTATATAGTGGCCTTAGTATATGTCACAATGTCCACAGTACAGGGATAACAGATGTGAAATAGCCAAGTGGCTGGGGTGCAAATCCATACCCCTACATGTGACATCAAGGCCAGGTGAACAAAATTAGCAACCCTTGTATTTACCAGAGAATGCTCTCAACCCATGTCTCATATACACACACACACACTTCCCTAGGCAATAACCAATATGTTGGCAGTACCCTGCGTATTGCCCACTGATAGCAACCATGGTGTGATTGCAGTGGGCTACAGAGGGCATGGCACCCTGTCCACCAGTTCAATAGGCACGTACATGCAGACAGTAGATCTTCCCTATGTTCCCCACTGGACACCTGCAACACCTGTGGTGCCATCAAATGTGACCCACAAAGGACATAACATACCTGAAACACATGCCCTGTATGAACAGATGCCACTGACACCAAGGAATACCTGTATCATGATATCAATGTAGGTGCAGGGTCAACCTGCTGTCCATTAACAGTTCTTACCACATGAGGCCAGGACTGGCACATCTGATTATAGCAATCTGTGTACACAACATGGGCCAGACAACCTAGGTACAGTTCCACATGTCACTGTACATGCATGTGGGACATGTGCATATCCCAGACACCATCCATGTCATGGACTTAGGAACACATACATGGCAAGCAATGCACAGCAATGGCCACACACAGTAGTTACCCAGGTGACTGGATGGTGAATACAATATCTACCTGTGTGGGCAAATCCAGACACTACACCCCTGAGCCACATTGCAGACCATTGTCATGTGGCCTGATGCCAAGGTATACCCATCACCTAGCCTTGTATAGCTTTCTGGCACAGTCAGCCACTACACACCAGTGTAGCAATGCACTCATGCATGTCAGTAGTGGCACCCTGTGTCTGTGCGTGTGTGGTGTATGATGCCTATGACCACATTCGCACTCACTACAACTCCCATTGACATATTGAAGCATGTTTTCAGATATAAGACACCTCCACATACCCTTTGCCCATATAATCTCCATATAATCCCTGTGGAGCATGCGATACCTACACAATATTGTGTTTGGGCAATCTAAATAGTGATGAGCTGTATCCCTGACTCTGCCATGTGTGTCAATGTGTGTGGGTCCCTGAGAAAATGTGTCTGTGTTGACGCTGACACCTGTTCATGTGGACAGACATGTGTACTACACCTATCGTATAGCTACCATATCACTGCTGCAGATGTCACTTACCATCCCATATAAAGTTTGGAGGGCTCCTCAACATTTAACCTATGTGGTGCATCCAATAACTGCATAGACATGTGATAGAAATACATAGTCAGTCAGGGGTTTGATATTCTGTACTGGTAGGTGTGTGACACAAACATGCTTAAGTTTTAGTCTCCCACCCCTCCCTGACTTATCTTTGCCTCTGTCTGCCTCTCTCACTCCCTCTCTGGTGGATGTGGAAACTTACACCTGCTTTGCTTAGGCAGCAGCATGTGTATTGTAAGTGATGCTCATGATCAGCTGATGGCCTCTGCATGAATTGCAGCCCTCCTCTAGCTGATTGCATGTGGAACAACTGTGGTAACATTACCATAGCCAATTGCATGGAAACACACTCCAATATCTAGGAACATCATGTTGTTGTTGGGCCTTTTCATTCACTGTGAGCAGGAACTAGATCTGTTGTTTGGCAAACAGCATCACCGATGGATTGGGGATTTACCTCTAAAAACATGCACTGTGGAAACAGGCCAATACACAGGAGGGGGTGTGCCTGACTTGACTACAGATTGTAAATGCTGCCATGCTGCATTTGGAGTAATGTTGGTTTAACAGTGTGTGTGAACAGTGTGTGTGTGGATATGGATGTCCTACATGTTTTAAAACCTGTCATGTCAGTGCTATGTTTATGAGGAAACCCCCATCTGTAGGGTCATTTGCAGACTGGGCAGTGTGTGGTGCCTTTTGTTTCTTGTGTTAACCACAGAGCACCTATCTGTGAACTGCAGAAGGTAGTGTGAGGATTGCAGTCAGTAGATGGTGACAGCCATGATAATTACTGACTTCATATCACTCATAGGATACATGTTGCAACAAACCCTGTTACAACAGTAAATGTATGAGGTTAGTACAGCATCATGTCAATGTTGGCCCTGTGTTTGTGCCTCCAGCCACAGCTCTGTCAACCTTTGTACATATGTCATGCAGTAAGAGGTTCATAGGTTCATAGACTAGTACTAGGCTAACTGCCCTTTTAGGCCACTTGAAGCCTAGCCAGTTACTCCATGTGAGAATCAAACCCTGTACCTTGTGTCTTTAAGGTAAACACCTTAACCATTATGCTATCCAGGTGCATATCTTCTGTACACCATATTTATTGACATCATATCTAATAATAGCCAGTGAGATATCAGACTGCTACACGTGTTATGTATAGTAGGGGATATATTTGAGGACATAATCTGGGCATTCTGTGGTTGTGTGTACAGTACTGAGGTCTGTTTACTTATGGTGATTGTTGACAGTGTCTGTATTGTGAATATGTACCTTAGCCTGTGTACAGACTGTGGTAGATGTCATTGTTCTTGGACCTGTTCTATCTGATGTTACATGCTGCTCCACTGTATGTTACCCTATTGGCTTACATGTTTCTTGGCCTAAACACACACATGTCCCATACCACAGACAGGCATCGGACCACACTGTGTGATGGCCCAGTATATGTAGGGTTAGTGTGTTAGTGGCACATATGAGGATGGTGTTGATCAGATAGTCCATATACTGTAATATCACACTAGCTTACCATATGTGGCTGTGTTCACATTGGTTGTTTTTATGCACTTTCACACAGGTGTCTGTTACTCTGTCCTGTGACATGCCTGTAGAGCCTGCTATATATGCAGGTACATGTGTATTCCCACATAGGAAATGTAGGCCAGTGTTGAGGCAGTCTGCCTGTAGCCTGCACAGTGCTTTCTTACATGCCTAGCAGCTTAGTGCACTTAGCCAGTGAGATGTCATGTCCATATACTTGCCAGATGTACTGCTACTGGGCCACCATAACGATTATGTATGTCAGACAAAGCAGTGGGAAGCTGTACAGATGTATGTCACTTACTAGTGTGTAGTATGTGGCCATGGCACCTCTGTACCAGCGGTTATTATGTGTCAAGACAGAAAGGGGTGTGTGAACGGATAACCTATGTGGGCAAATGTATACCAGTATTTATGTGATATACCCATATACATGGCTGTTTGCATCCACATTGCCAAGCTTGGTCCACATGTCTTGCACTAAGAGGTTCTGTGTATACCATTGGACTGAACAGAGTGCGATAGATTGTCCACATATATTGGCCATATCTCTGCTGTAGTCCACAGGAGCATTACTGTGCTAGCAGTGGTACTGTACTATGATGTCCTTAGGATGTCTGTCAGTAGCCAGTGGCACACATGTTAAAAGCAGATCTGACCTCCCACACACACCATGTCTGTGAAGACAATCCCTATTACAGTAGCAATAGTCTACAAATGTACCTGCAATACATACCTGATATCCCCTTGCACTAAGAGGTTGGGACTATTGGGGTTGAGGTAGGGCTCCACTCCATGTTCAGGACATATGGTGAACATATATGTATAAATAATTATCCATATATCTATATAGATATATACACATATACATATCGACATACAGAGATGGATATGAATATGTACATATATATGCATATAAACACTCAGATATATACATAGAACAATATATGTCTACACATATACAGATAGAGATACATATGCACATATACATATATACCCACATAAATAGGCATACCTGTACACATAGGTTGTGCATACATATATAGCTATATATATATATATATATATATATATATATATATATATATATATATATATATATATATATACATATGATGAGATGTACACATGGCCATATATATGTTGCACTATACAGATGTGTATATAGACATATGTATGAGTATACATGTGTATGTACATGTAGACATATAGCAACCTATTACACGTATATATCCATATTCCTGTCACATGTAAACCTCACAGTAGTGTATACCCTCCCAGATGTATCTCAAAGTATGTATCCTCTATGTGTGTACATTATGATAAAATAACATATGTGATGCAGCAGTCATATTAATAACAAGTACTACACAATTGTGGAAGTAAAGGCAATTGTTCAATACAACTCAATATGTATATTGACAGCTATAATGGTAAAACAACAGCTGTCTTTACAGTGGTCATGGCGTAGTAGATAAGTGTTGTGACTTTAGTGTGCAGGGTCCTGGGTTCAAGGGCTGTTCATTTTTGTTACTGGGCAGAACAAAGGCTGTTGGATACAGAGTGGTTAAGGCAGTTTTGAGCAGATGTAAGTGTGTTTGCATGGATTTGCGTGAAGCTAAGCAGTGCTAACCTATGGGTAAACATATGGGTGCTTACACAGTGTAGGCTTTGTTTACCAGTGCACAAATCAGCTCAGCTGTTATATTGCAGCAATGTGGAAACTTGCTGAGCATGGCTTAGCCCTGGTAACCAGTTCACACCACCCAGTCTGATAACATAGCAGGGTAATGACATCTGTAATAAGTGTATGTAATGCCATTTACAATACATGCACCTATGTACCATCATTACAGTAGCAAGGGGTGTGTGTGTCATGTGTGAGACACAGATGTATATGATGCCTATACAGCACTGTTATCCATATGAATGTGTTACATACAGGGGTAGTAGCCCAGGGTACGTGCTGTCACACTGGCATGTAGTGTATCATGGCAGTACTACTGTTGACAGTGCTTACCCAGGCAAGAGCCGAGTGCTAAATGTAGTACTGACAACAGACACACCTGCAGACATAGCTGAACTCTGAGGCCTCCCTGTTTTATCCCTGGTGTGTGAGTTGTATCACAGTATATACCCCTTACTGGGTAATGATCTGGCATGTGGAATGTAACTGTAGACTACTGTCTGTACAGCACATGTTAGTGAGGGCTTCTGACATAGTTATGGCATACATATTGTTGTCAAATGTCCATCTGTCAACACACTCATCCTACTGCATAGCTACTTGCCAGGCTGATGACTGCCAGTCCTGTACAGATGTGCAGATGGCAGGTATCCAGCTGGGATATGTATAGGCAACCTAAGCTTGATTGACACTGACATGTCTACCCAGCTGTGTAAAAACTGCCACATATAGGAGATGTCACTCTGTATGCACCACATGCCATGGGTACCTCCACTACACTGCCACAGTCAACAGAACATGCTTGGATACAGGTCTTCATCACAAACTCTAACCAATTGTTGTAATGCATGTTGCATACATATCAACTTGATCACCTCAGTTGCCATGTGCAGAAGGCACCTGGAGGATTGGCTGATACATGTCATTCTCACCCTGAGGGTCACTGCAGTAGTATCTGTCGATAGATTGCCTGTTGCCATCTGGTAGGTGGCAGGATACCACTGTACACACAACCCCTACACAACCCACCTCTCCTTGGACAAAACCTAGGTCCACAGCTATGACCACCTGCAGCGATGCACCCCTGTACTGACACATATGTACATGTGTATGATTGAGTATAGCAGTGTCTGTGTGTTAGCACACCTGTACTTGGAAATTCCATGAGGGCCTTCACAACCAATGCTACACCCATTGCCATAGTCAGTTGTGGCTGCTGCTGTATGGGACATTACATGTACCCTGTTAAGCTCCTCCCCATACCAGCTACACGAGCCTTGCAGTACCAGCACAACAGTGTTGTACTAATGGTTTGACAGGCATGGGATAGCCATTGTGTTCTGGCATGTGTTTGTGTGCATGTCCATATATCTCTAGGGTACAGCATTCTGAGGCCACATACTCCTATTACAATACCCTTTGCCACATAGTAGTACATATAGTGTTGTTGCTGACCATAGGTGAGGCATGGTAATGCAACACCCTACTACGCGTGTGTCATTTGCATTAGATGCATATCCCTGTAGTACCACTGTTGGGGTATACTATGGGTTGTATTGCAGTCACGGCCAATGTGTGATGGTGGGTATGGCAGAGGGTCATCATGGGTTTCAGGGAGTACAATATCCACTGGGGATGTGGGTGCTGTGTACACTGTCATTACACCAAAGTACACCTGGTATATGTCCCATGTACCACATTATGGTTACCACTGTCACCATCAACCATACAGGTAACTGATGCCACAATCCAGTCCAGGTATGCATGTGCTGTGTGTAGCCTACCTGCAACACATTGGACACATGGTCAAGTTAATTTACAGCGATAGGCTCTGGTCTTTTGGATGTGTGTCTGCCTGTTATGTGTCTGTTAATGTGTATATGAAGGTATGTCACACTACATATTGTACCTATACACCCATTACATCCCCCATTAGTGTACTGTACATGTCTGGGGATGTTCTGCATGTAACATGTAACCTGGGACACACCTCACCCTAAATGCTGTGTGGTGTGTACAATGTAGACCACACACTTCAGTATCACTACATAGCTAGGTAGGGGTCTAGTTCCAGTGTTGCCAAGTAACAGTGTGCATGTCTGTAGATAGGTCTACATCAGGTTGCAGGACATACATGCCCCCGTGGGTCATCTGTCCATGTGGCACAGGCAATAACTGTTTTAGTAATCTGTGACATGTGTTCAACTGTACCCCAGATATGTCACAGTCATGGTGTCACACAGTGCCATACCCCATTGTGAAATATGACTACAGACCATCCCCATGCTGACACATGTACACCTACAACACAAATGGATAACATTATAGAGACCACAATCAACCAGTGTTACTAACAGCTATAATGCATCATTGCTGGATACATACACTACATGACATATATGCATTACACTTCAACATATTACACTGCAGTACAGTGGTACACTGTAGTACAGTCACTGTGTGCATCAGAACCATATTAGCCTGTCCCTGCATTGATGGTATGGGTGACAGGGATGTGGCACAGGTATCATCATATGCACAGGGCATGCTTGTGCTGACACATGTACACTGACAACACAAATGGATAACATTATAGGGACCACAATCGACCAGTGTTACTAACAGCTATAGTGCATCATTGCTGGATGGCTACACTAACTGCCATATATGCATTACACTTTACCCCTTACAACATGTTACACTGTAGCACTGTGGTACACTATAGTACAGTCACTGTATGCATCAGAACCATATTAGCCTATCCCTGCATTGATGGTATGGATGACAGGGATGTGGCACAGGTATCATCCTATGCACAAGGTGTGATGTTGGTCTGCCAGAGGCCAAGGGTGGGCCATACATTTGACACTATGTGTGTGTGGGTGAGGGGTGTACTGCGGTGAGCTGGGCATTGTGCTGTGATGTGTAGGTATGGAGTTGCCCTAAGTGTGCTTGTATAGAGTGTGGGTATGCATGCACACAGTTCTGCCATGTGGCTGCCCTAAACAGGTATTTATGGACAGCTGCAGACCATATCTGGCTGGGTGTGCAGTTCACTGCCTCTGGCCAAGGACACATGGACTGCGCCTGCCAGGGGTTCCATGGGCACATCCAGGTACAGGCCTCGATGTGCAACTCTCACCTGCTGATGACAAATGTCCGTTGGTATCAGGTCCCTCTTGGGACTGGCCAGGACCATGTGCACGTAACCTGCAGTGGTGTGGTGTGGACAGCAACCCCCCTGCACTGCCGGGGCTGGTACTGCCACTACGGGAGCCCCTTGGTGTCCTAGCACAACCACATTGACTGCCAGCTGTTGGTGTTGCTGGCCTATGTCCACGCGGCTGTCGCCGCACCCCCCAACACACGTTCAAGCACAGACATACCACTGCCGATGAGGGCCATCATCTCACCATGCCATCTATCCATGAGCTCAGTATAAGCACGGATGGCACCAGACAGTTCACGGATGTTGTCACTTACAGATGTGAGAGCAGCCCTCTGCAGCCTCAGGCTTTGTCTGGTGTAATGATCCATACATGCCTGTGCCGCCATGACAGCCTGAAACATGTGCCTGCTGGTACCAGCTATGTCACCTCTGCCAGGGGCATGATGTCCAGTGGCCCAACCATGAGCACCCTGGGATATCTGCCTATGTGGTGCCCTGCCAGATATCTGGCTATACCTGCTGTGACCAGACACAATAGGCATGGTTACCACACTTTCCTGTGCACTGCCACAAAATGCCAGCTGTCCTTCTGCTATGGCCACTGGTGACGGGGTATGTATAGGTTCATAGGTTCATAGGTAGGTACTAGGCTATTGGCCCTAGGGTGTATACAAGCCTAGTCAAAAATGTACCATGGCTTTCGCCACCCAAGAAAATGATTTTCATGTGCCCCTGTCACAGAACCACAGAAGTGATCCCCGGGGGAATTTCCTATTACCCATCCAATCATCAAAATTTTTCTTGAAGAGTGCTAATGAGGAGCTCTGTTTGACATAGATAGGTAGTCTGTTCCAGAGTATGGGAAGTCTCTGGGACAGGATTCTATCCCTCCAGCATGTTCTGTTTATTGTGGTGACTAGGTTTAGGTCCCTAGAGCGTGTAGCTCAGAGGGATTGGGATTTCTTTAAGTGGAGTATGTCCAGCAGCTCAAGGTTTGACATAGCTTTGTATGTTAGGCAGAGATCGCCTATGAGTAGGCGATATGCAATGAAGTAAATCTGGAGTTTTTTTAGTCGGTCTGCATAAGGCATCTGTTTGAGGCCAGTAGTCCTCTTTGTGAGATATTTATGTGGCCTTTCCAGTTGTTGTAGTTGTTTTGTGAGGTACATACCAAAAGGGGCATTGTATTCTATAATGGGTCTAATGAGTGATGAGTAGAGGGGAACAATGACCTATTTTTTCTGGATGAGCAACCTTTTGGAATGAGGTGTGCCACTTAGAAGGATTTCCTGACCACTGTGGTGATGTGATTATCAAAGGAGAGACTACTGTCCACCTGTGTCCCAAGGTCTCTTATCACACTTTCTGTGTTAAGTAGACTACCGCCTATGTGGTAGTTCATGGGTACAGAGTTTTTACTAAAGGGGATGAAGATGCACTTTTTGGCATTGAGCTTGAGACCATGGCTTTGACACCAGGCATCTGTCTCAGTGAGGCCCTTTTGTAGGATGTCCATATCATTAGGAGTTTTGGTCATCTGTGAATTTAGTTAGTCAAAGACCTTCTGTGTTAGTCTGTGCCTGTATAGGCACTGAAATTATGTGTGGGGTTAGGGTGGCTAAAAGGGGGATGTGAAATGATGGCTCAGTGTCAGCCACTCACAACCACACCTATGCTTCAACAGTACTATCATCATCTTCGGTGTCTGTATGAACACCAACATCAGATTGCATGCAGGAGAGACCCTGACCCACCTTGCCAAGAGTACACACACACACACACACACACACACACACACACACACACACACACATTGCACACACATGCACACACGCACACACACACCACCATAACTCCTACCTCTCCATGACTTTACAGACAGTCCCACATATATGTCCATGTGTACCCCATCCTGCATCACACTTGTTAAAATACATGCATTGATACCACTCATTAACATATCAGTCCTCTAAATGCCTACACAAGCAGTCACAACACAAGGCCTGTTAATACATTACCTGCCTAGCCTGTGTGTAGTGGTTTTAGATGTCCTCACTGCTGTAATTTGGTGTTCACCCTGTGTATGTCAGAACATCATGAGCATGGCCCCTATATGTGTGTGCTACTCTGTTCTGTCCATAATATCATGTACTGGTGTGTCATGTGTATGTAATGCTAAGTACATGCCAGATATGCTGCTCAATCAGCCTATCATGTGACAACTGTAATATATGGATACACTCCCTGGTGTTGACTAGTACTTCCCCAATGCATCTGTAGTGCTGCATATGTGGGTTGTAGGTGACTTCTCTGCTGAATGCGATATTAAGTGTGTACCTAGTGTCTACCTTCCCTCTCGATGCCTCTTCCATGCTACAGACCATATTATACTATCAGCTGTCCTGTGATTACATACATGACAAGTATTCCTGATGTGTAATGTGGCAGTCCATGTACATGTACTGCATGATCCCAGAAGGAGGTACTGCTGTATGAACACCCCCCCAATCACACATGTGCATACATGGCTAGCCACACAAACACACACACACATGCACACAAGCATCCTGCATTCATCGACCTTCCTCCACTTCACCAGAGTGATCCTACAGACAAACTAACTACCCAACACAATGCACACCCACACATACAGGTGAGGTTGCACAATGATAGTGCACACAGTCCTCCTATCACCCCTCTGTCAACATGCATAACATATGGTACCCAACAGCATTTAGTGCAGCTATAGTCAATCCATGCTAGCAACAGTATACATGTGTGTGATGCATGTATACTGTTGCTAGCAACAATATACATTTGTGTGATGCATGTGCTGTGTCACTGGTGAAGCCCCTTCCCCTGGATGCCACTGCACCCATGAACACGATATTGCTGTGCACCTGTCCTGCATCCTGCCATGTAATGTGCACCACATCTCACAGATGTACAACCCATTGCTGAATGTGTACTACTGTGTCAGTTATGTCAGCTTTAATTGCTCACAGTCCCTATGTTTTTCAGCAACACATATCTGGGATGATATGTGGACAGATGTAATTTATGAATGCCTGATGTCTGATTCACATCTCTCAACATCAGCGGAGCATGTATGACCAATACAATACTCTTACACTGACAACCATTACACCATACTATGGCTATAGGGGTTGTACACACCCTTATTGATATGACGCACCCATCCCTGATCTACCATGGGACCACATCACCGCATATCTGAACAGTACATGAGCCTGATATGTGACATATGTCCTGTACTTTCACATGCAGTGTCTACAGAATGTGTTAGGTGTGTGGATGCTGACCACAATGCATACACACTGTGTGGGCATATGTGTGCACACCCTTATCATGATGGTTTGTTGCACCTCTTGTTGTGTGTACTACAGCAGTCACTACTCCTGGCAGGAGTATACCAGCATGGGCCACCTACATTTGCCAGTGTATGTTCAGTCTGCCCTGCACATGTCCCCCTTTTCCTCATTATTGCAAGGTCTACTCATGTTCACATCCCTTGGTGTTCACACACTGCCATCACTATTGCTGTGGGGGTAGGGTTACGGTTGCCACAGGTCCTGAACCTGACTATGTGCAGATACAGCCATACTTAGCATCATTAGGATCCCTGCTGCAGTGCACTGGTCTGTCATGCTGTCACCTCTCCCCCTCCTTCAGCACTTTTGCAGATGCATAACAATTAAGCCCTACACGTATGTCACTTAACAGTGTCCCATACACTGAACACCACATGTTACAGCCTAGTCCCAGCTGATAATGTGGACGACTACAATGCCTTATGCCATAGTGTATCTTGGCAGCAGTTACCAATGTCCTACAGGTATATACACTGGTGTTGCACTGTATATGGGTGTTGTTCCAATCATGTCCCTACTGTAAGCCATATCTCCCACCATTATGTTACTCCCTGTGGACACATTCCACAATAACAGGATGTTAATTATCATGCAGGTGTCTGACATACCCTTCCAATACAATCCAAATGTGACCCCTGCAGGTACGGCAAGTGTACGTCTCAAAAAAAAAAATATCGCTTCCTCAGGGTGATAAAGGAAATAAGATTGGCTGACATACTATATTGAATCAGAAAGAAAAATGATGGATAATCAGGCTAGGTGGTTTGTTTCCAGCTGGGCTCAATGAGCAATTGTGAACAGCCAATCATGCTGAGTTGCTTTTTTCATATTGTAATAAATATGGCTTTATTGGAAATATTTCTTTACACTGAGGAAGGCATTGTTATTATTGTCGAAATGGTCTGTTTTTTTGCCATTATATGGATTAAAATTATTGTCTCTTAACCACATTTTGCTGGCTCTCTTTTTTGGATTGACATTATGTTTTTTTTGAGCCGTGCAATTGCCGTACCAGCATTTGTCACATTTGGATTGCAACTGGGTTTGTTTCGCTGCTGTTGGTGTGTGGTGTGAGGAGTGGGTTATGTGTTGCTTCAGAGCACACTCATAACTCAGCACTTTTTTTAGCATGACCCTTGTCTTTTTTTTTCTTTTTTGGTTTTTGGTTGCAGTAGCTTTTTTATCATGGATTCACCCCATTGGAACATGAGCTTGCTGTTTTGTGTGTCACCATAAAACGTTCAAATTCATTTTCATCTTCTGCTCAGGGCCTGATCAACCCACTATGTACTTTTCTATTTTTTAATTGAGGCCCTATACACGGCCAGTTGCTTCAATTTGAATTTTGGAGTATAAACATTTCAAGTGAGTTCACAAATTCATCGGGGCCATTGGCTTTATAAGTGGTTCATTATCACTGTAATAAGTACTGCAGCAATGTCACACAGGATTGCTGAGGGCTGCTTTCTTTATGAACTGTGTATCTTAATGATTGGCCATTATTGAGGTGTGTACCAACAGTATTTATTAACAGTTTTCAACTATATTGAAGGAATCGTGTTTTGGGTGTTTTACTTGTGTTTCGGGACTTTTGACAACCAACAGAGCCAAATCATGGTGTACTTAGACTTATGAGATTGTCGCTTGGGTCCAGAATTGGGAAAGGAGTTCAATTAGTGAATGCCAGGTCATTGACATTCATATTGGGACATTCCTTGGGTTCATTCTGGCGCATATACTAACGGATTTTGTTTTTGTTTGTCATTTTTTCCTTGAACACAAGTGGGAACACTGTATGGATTATCAAGGGCAGCCATCTTGACAGTTTACTTAAACCATGGTGGGCAATTTTTAATGTATGCACCAACTGTTTCTTTATTGGGACTAACTCTGAAGCATTCCTGGTATAGTCATTAAACTATGACTCTGGTACCTATTAAAACAACTGATTAGTGGTTTTTCATCCTTGATTTACCTATGGTTCTGCCTGAATATGGTGAACTTTATATGAGCAATATGGACAAGTGTTTTCAGCTGGTTCTGTTCTTCTAATATATATATATATATATATATATATATATATATATTTGGGGACATCATTAACAGTATGGGATTTGATTGCACAAACTGATCAGTCCTTTATTCTTGTTTATATAATTGATAATGGAAGGGATACGGGATTGTATTATTGTTATATTGGTTCATTCCAGCATGGTTTATTCAGGCTAAGGAATATGTTCTTTGTTGATTAAGTCTTATTTCATGTTTATCACCAACAGTATTATTATTATTAACAGAACAATATTTCTGATACCTATAGTGGTCCAGGGGTTCTAACGGATTATGGTTGATCTGAATAATGGCTGCCCAATAAACGGGTTAGCCGCCTTATAGATTGGCTTATAGGTTACACATTTGAACAAGGATACTATTTTCAGCTGGGAATTTGCCTCAGGGACATTGCTCACTATTAGTTACTTGTAGGTACATTAACTGAATGGGCTTCTCTTTTGTAGGCTATTCAGAGACTTCTGAGATCATACCCATTCTTAATATTAGAATAGCGGTTGACCTGGCAGCATCTGAGTTGGGACACTCATTCTTCATTAATTTTGAATGGGGCTTTTTTTTGGGACATCATAACAGTATTACACTTGCCCAACTAGACTATTGTGGTATATGTTGTTGATGATAACATGCAACAATTTTACTTGATTTTTGGTATCTTAAACATTGGGAAGTAACTACATATTGGCTTAGACATTCACTTTTCTTTGATACCACATATTTCTAGTTCTACATATAGAGGATGGGCAGAATTTATTGTTGATATTGGTTGATTATATGGTTTAATCAATATTTTATTACTGTTTGGGTATAGTGGACAGGATTTGTGTTGCAAGACCTTTATTTTATATACTTCTAAACACAGATCCACCACTGTGTACACATGAGGGTAGTTTTTATTGTTGTGTTGTTTTTCAACCGGCCAATTGTGGTTTGGCTATATTATTTTCGCTGTGGTTGATTTTGTCCTGTACTGTACATGGAGGTTACTAATACAGAGTGGTTGTTCTTGCAGTTGATGTGCATGAATCCACCCATTTAAATACTACCGAGATACGTAGCACTACTTATTAATGGATGTTGATTTATAACTGCTCTTGGTACCTGATATCAGGTCCATATCAAGTAGGGGCTATTATTGTATTCTGTATAGTAACTTTGCTTATTGATTGGATTTTCAGAGATACATAGTACCACTCTATTTGGGTTTGTATCAACAGGACAAACTTTGTGTTAAGATGTTTACAACAATTTTTTGGATGCATAATTTTGGATGTGGTGGTTATTATTGTCCTCCGTAGCTTTATTTTGACTTCTGGTGTGCATTTATATTGGACACAGCACTGCGCCAATATTTTTGGTATTTGGCCTTTTTTGGCTCAAGGTTGATCTTTTCCGTGTGTGGTTCAGTAATGGGTCCCATCTAATGGTAATTAGTTTAACTATATGATATATTTTATGAGCTGCTATATTGGTTATTAGTATTTGATCAGGTCTTGTACACATTTACTGCCCCTATTCCATTCTATATAGTACATCTTGTCCCTGATTTTGAATATACAGTCTTTATATCATTATCCATCCAGGATGGAACTAAACCAGCTTCTAAGGGGGTTGTCCTCTGATTGTGATGATATCGGAATCTTTGGATTAAGAACACCTGGCAATTTGCTTGAGGGGTCGGATAATAATCCACCTATGCCTAACTGTCATTTAGCCAAAAATATTTGTCCCAGAGGCCTTTGGGTCTGGATTCAGCCTTTGGTACCTATGGTGTACCAGGAAGTAGACAAACAATGGACTTCTGTGCAACA
This sequence comes from Protopterus annectens, assembly GCF_019279795.1. Lineage (NCBI taxonomy): Eukaryota > Metazoa > Chordata > Ceratodontiformes > Protopteridae > Protopterus > Protopterus annectens. The sequence continues at coordinate 516,158,313 of NC_056751.1, read as the reverse complement.
ACAAGCCTCTATGGGCTTTGTAGAAGCCTTGGCCTCATATTATAATCAATGTATTGACCAGGGTTTGCTTGAAGTAACAAAATTACATGAGGACACCAAATTATTTGAGGGACAAGCAAGCTATCAGACTTGCCTTCAACAACTTAGTCAAGAGCTTCTGACATTAGAGAAACAACTGAGGGAAAGGAAGATGCATAAGTTCAATAGGGACCAGGCAGACTATGATCGGGAGATACCCTTTGGACCTCAGGAAAATGTTAAATTTATTAATAGTGAGACCAAATCAAACAAAAGGAAGTGACCTAGGTCCATCTTAAGGAAAACAACTACACCTTTTGGGGGGACATCAGGGGAAGAGTCTTCTTCTATGACTGACTCTGAAGCATCACATTCTATGACCTCACCCACACCCAAATGCAGCCACACAGACATCCATTTAGGGGTAACAAACACAGGGCAGGGCAGAAACATTGTAAACATTCCAAATGTGGAAACATTATTACAATTAATGAGCAACAAATAAGTGAATGTCAGAATGTTTTGAACATTTCTTCATATTCCCTTACACCTACTGAGGTTGATTTGTTGAATAAATGTCTCAATTTTGTCACTGCATTTTTTGAGGCTGAAGATGTTTTTGCTGCTAATATTAATGCATTTTGTCATACCTTAAATTTAAAACTATTTTTTGAACAACTTGATAATGTCTCAGCTGATAAATCTTTTCATTTTCAGAAATCTAACTCTATGCCACCCACACAGCCAGTAGGTTTGTCATTTATGAACCAAGTACTCAAAGATCTACATTTATATTATTGGGACATGGGTCCTACATCACATAATCTCTCAAAGGATCAACAACTAGCTCTATAGGAATTAAAGTCTCATAAGAATATTGTCATTCTGCCAGCTGACAAAGGTGGTGCTACTGTTGTAATGGATTGGGAGAGATATGACATTGAAGCCCTTAGACAGTTGAATAATAAGCGATATTATATGCCCATGCCATTGTATCCTACGAGTACATTTAAACAACAGATTGACACCTTTATCAGTCTGGCTGTGGAGGAGGGGATTCTATCTGAGACCAGTTCCAAACAACTAAAGGTACTTTATCCCCAGAGACAGTATCTTTGTCTATTACCCAAAATCCACAAATCCATTTCTAATCCCCCTGGTAGACCCATCGTGTCTGGTCGTGTGTCTCTGAACCACTGTCTGTATATCTCACACAATACCTTTGTCCATTACTTACACATGTCAGAGCTCATATTCAGGATACAATTGAGTTTCTCCAAATTATTGCCAACAGCCAGATTGAACCAGGATGGGCTTTATGTACCTTAGATGTTTCAGCCCTGTAAACTAATATTCCTCACTGGGCTGGACTTCAAGCCATTGAACATTGGTTGACCATTTCTGAATTGTACCCACTGGGTTTCAGCACTTTCATTATTGGGTTAACAGAACATGTACTAACTAAAAATGTCTTTTACTATAAAGACAATTGTTTCTGGCAGACCCAGGGAACGGCCACGGGGGCATCTTTTGTCCCCATTTACTCCGATTTATTTATGGCATACATAGAGGAACAACTAATCTATAATCCACTACACACAATTTGCACCTGACTGAAATGAATATCTGGTGTCATTATTTGGATGACTATTGGTTAGTTTGGAAAGCTGATGCTGCTTATCTACAGGAATTTTTGGACTATAGCAATAGTAATAAATGGGGTATTCAGTTTAAGTGTAACCATGATATGGATCAAATTACTTTCTTAGATGTTTTGGTAACAAGGAATACTGATGATACTTTAGATACCCAGGTATTTTGTAAATATCCTCAATATAATTCATTGTTACATGCCGCTAGTTATCATCCACCCCATATTATACGTAATATCCCAAAGTCACAATTCCCCAGAGTTAAACGCATTTGTTCGGATCCCAACAAATATGAACATTTCAGACAGGATATGGTTAAATTATTTAAAACCCGGGGGTACAAACCAGGTACAGTCACCATGGCTTGTTGGGAAGTCTCATCATTAGATAGGAATGAACTCTTGACATATAAGGATAAGACCACCCAGGATTCACCACCTATCAGGTAGATAACATATGGATGTAACACCCACATACTGTCTCATGTGGTCCGGCAAAATTGGAACATATTGATGTTGGATGACAAACTGGCCAGTATGCTCACGGAAAGATGTCTTTTTGAGTATAGAAGGGGGAAAACATTGGGGTCCCATTTCAATCATTATAAACATGGGACATCTAATTCTAACACATTACATCAGTCTAGTTTAGCAGGGAGACTTCTTTTTGGCTGTTTCCCATGTGGACATTGTGTTCATTGTGTAAGAATGGATAAAACCAAACAATTCAGTAGCCGGAACACTGGCAGGGTTTTTAATATTACATTTTTTGCAAATTGCTCTAGCGAATGGGTAATTTATCTAGCAACCTGTTTGTGTCTGGCATTTTATGTTGGTCAGACATCTAGACCAGTTAAATATCATATAGGTGAACATGTGAATGACATTAAACATAAAAGAATCAGTAATGCTCTGTACAGACACACATCAACACATCCTACTGCAACCTTTAGATTTACATTTATTGATATTACACAGGATGATAAAGGAAATAAGATTGTCTGGCATACTATATTGAATCAGAAAGAAAAAGGATGGATAATCAGGCTAGGTGGCTTGTTTCCACCTGGGTTCAATGGGCAATTGTGAACAGCCAATCATGCTGAGTTGCTTTTTTCATATTGTAATAAATATGGCTTTATTGGAAATATTTCTTTACACTGAGGAAGGCATTGTCATTACTGCCGAAACCGGTCTGTTTTTTTTTGCCCATTATATGGATTAAAATTATTGTCTCTTAACTACGTTGTGCTGGCTTTCTTTTTTGGATATCCTTCCAATACCCCATCATGGTCACCCCTGTGATGCCATGTATTTCACAGCAACAATATGTGCACGTGTACAGCATGCATTCTGGGTAGGTATGTTAGATTTGTGCATGGAATATACTATTGCCATTACATGCCCAGCATATCGGCAAGCATCTTCATAAACCATACTCAACAGCTACAGGCTGCTGCCTTGGTGGTATTCCAGAGGGACCTGCATAAGAGGGTGAGAGATGCAAAGTCAGTGGCCGCAGCTGTGGCAGTGCTACAGGGTGGGTGCAATATTGCAATACATCAACAGTAAATTTCCACAATACTACCACATATGGACATCTATTTATCACTACTATGCAGCAACAAAATATATCTATGACATGTCAGATATGCATGGTCTACCTGTACCGATGCAGATGTAAACACAACAGTGGTCTACAGATATGCCCTGTGGCCTTACCTGCATGCTCCTCAGCTGTAGTGTGGGTGGCACCCACCTCCACAAAGGTGTCTGGTGGTTGGTGGGTGGCTGGACGGGCAGGTTCCACAAGGCTGGCCAGAAGCTCCTCCACATGTGTCGGGGGGATGGATAGCATTGCCCCCACCTGTAGTGAGGTGATCCCCCTGTACTGCAGCAGCATGCTGATGGACATTGCAAAGCAGGTCAGAACAATGATGCTGGACCTGCTCATAACTGGAGTTGTGCAGTCTGACATCATTGACCCTGTGGACTAGGTCATTCAACAAGGTGGTCTGCTCCTGCTGATCATGGGCAACCCAGCCAACCAAGGTTGCATAGTGATGAATGAGTCCATCTAGCAGGATGTAATTTTCTGCTGCTGCGTAGGCTGGCAGCCTTCCATGAGACATCATGCCTGAAAGACATAAAGATGAACACAGGTGTGAGCAAGTCATGCAGCAAAGTAACCACAGTTCTTAATACACATCACTGTTACCGCCCACCATATCAGTGACAAAAAAAGTACACACAACTTAATAGGTATTGCTACAGCATATCTACCAGTTGGGCAGATATTGTACTGTACCATGCTTTGTGCAATGTGTTTGTAGCCATGTTCCCTGCATGGACACTATCATTGCTGGCCTGTTAAAGACTATTCACCTGTATGCCATTGTCAGGGCTACAATGGTTCCGTATATGCCTGTGGTATGCCTGCTATGTGTGTGCTGCACATCTGATGTTCTGTGTTATTGCTGTTATCTATGCATGCTGTTGGACATGTTCTGGGATTGTGTAGACCATTACTACCAACATATGTTCTATAACAGTGACCCAATAGCATGCATATGTACTATTGGCCAGCACAACCACCTCTCCAAACTCATTTGCCCATGTTATCCAGTCACATCACATGAGTGTCCCACCCGGGGGCCTCCTCATGTACTGATTCAGCAATACTGTCAGGTGGTACCAACCCAGGGGATGTTGTCCACCCCACCGGGAGCACACACAGACATTTTCCTGTCCCCTGAGGTCAGTTCGAGGGTCTGTTCCATAACAGGCTCCACAGACACATGTGGGATGTGCTAAATCACTCTGAGGCACCCAGTACACATTCACAGGGCCAACAAGCTCCTCCTGCTTAGCCTCCAGGCCGGGCACCTTCAGCACGTGGACTGCTGTTGTGAGTAGCAGTGGTTGGGAGGCTTGTTCCCATTGTATCCATAATGGGGCCCACGCGGCATCTACATCACAGATGACACACACCATCCAGGGTGTTTACCCACCACATGTGTCACATACCACCCCTGTAGGCTGTCCTCTATATCTATCAACCCTGACCACCTCCATAACTATACCTGCCATACTTCCCCATATTCCCTTTCCATACTTCACAGACAAGGGCAATGTGGTCCCAACAAGAGGTTCACATGTGACATATCCATCCATGTTGCACAAATTGACAACTGTAGATATCTGTGTGTATTGCTATGTGTGCTGTTTCCTTGCACATAGCATGCATCACTGTGGTAGTCATAAAGAGGACATGTATTTACATACACGTATGTTTGTGTGTGTGTGTTTGTATATATGTAGACTTGCATACAGGTATATATCTATATATGTGTTGATATATGTGAAGTATATATGTGCTCAAATATATATATCTACACATGGGTATCTGTATATTTGTGGACATGCATGTATATATATATATATATATATATATATATATATATATATATATATATATATATGTGTGTGCACATATGCATACCTATATGTGGGGTACATTCAGACATCAGGTTCACAATCTCATAACACCTTCCTGCACAGCTGCACTGTTCTGCCTTGCTACAACACAGACAGGTGCCACATATGGATACAGCCTGACATTAGGGGAGTATATGTAGGGCCATATTGCAGGTAACCCTATTACACACCTATGGCACTCCTGCATACTGCAATACAGATAAACCTGAGTATCCTGCAAGGCGTGGGGTGTGGATCCCATGTGTCCATCATAATGGCATTACTTCCACTACCAGCTATTGGCCACATAATATACATACTTCCCATTACACAACATACACTATGATGGCTTACCTCTTATCAGTCAGTGCTGCTCTGCACAGTTGATGGGTATGGCCGACTGCCCACAGGGATGGACTCTATTGTCCTCAGCAGTTGTTCACCTGAACATCATTAAAAAAACACCAGAAGGCACATATAAATCATTCCACATCATCTATCCCATTAGTATGGGCCAAGTACTAAGATCAGTTACATACATATATACTTTGCATATCTGTTATGGGACTGTAGACTCTTCTGGGTGTTTTTTTGTTGTTCTGTGCATTATACACATACTCTCTCTCTCTCTCTCTCTCTCTCTCTCTCTCTCTCTCTATCTATCTATCTATCTCTCTCATTCTCAGTCTCTCTCCAGTAAATGGAATGAGCTGCTTTGCATAGATTGCAGCAGGGAATTTTTAAGTGATGCACATGATCAGATGATGGCCTCTGCACCAGTCAGTGTCCTCAATTTGCTACCTGCATGCAGCATGCTGTCTAGTACTTCCACTTACCACTGGAATGGCAACCAACTACTATAAACCCCTACATCATGTGGGTGTGGTCCCTTTACCTTTCCTTATGATGGACATCCTTCCTGTGTGTGGACATCAGTGTTCCAGACAGCAGGTAGCAATACCTCTTACAGGAGAACCTGCACACTCAGGCCAGCTACATATTTGTAGGAGGTTCCAGAACTACAGACAGAGTGTGAGTAGTGTTGTTGTATGCATTGTATAGCACTGGTGTTACAGGTTTTGTGTGTACATATCAGTTTAACTTGGAATGCAGTGTGTCTGCATAGCTCTCAACTGTGGGTCTATCCTCTTGATGGCCAGAGGTGTGCCTATTGTGTTTTATCTGTCAACCACACAGGTCTTGTGTCAGATATATCACTGGCAGTGTGTGTTGAGTGCTATCAGTACATGGCTACATCCATTTCTGTTTCTAACTTCATATTCCTGACTAAGGGTATGTTGCAGACTATCCTGTAACACCAGCGACCTGCTTAGTGTATGACAACAGTTTTACACATATGGGCCTGTGTTCCAGCCTCTGTCCTCCACCTACATACCAGGCTTTGCACATATGACATGCTGTCAGGGGTTGTTATGTAGTGGGCTGTAAGTATGTAATTCTGACATTTTTGCCATCAGTCCACTGCTATTGTGTCCCACACATACTGTGGGGTTGGGGCCATATATGTGTGGGCATCACCTACACAAAACATGTGTGCCCTTATGCACTCCAGAGGTCAGTGCATGTAACAGTGGTATATGGCCCTGTATTATTGAGTCTAGTGGGGGATGCACCATAACTAATCTAGGCTGTTACAACATGTGGTGATATCAAGGGTAAGCTGCCTTAAGGTATCTGGATGTACATTACCATACAATCCACCTTGGGTAAATGCAGGCCTACTTCCTCCTGCCATACAGACTGTTCTGTTTGTCAGCATGATTGTGATGGTGTCAGTTATGGCTTGTTATGTAACAGTTACATCCCATTGTGTCAAGTGAGGTCTTTACCCCCTAGGGATTGTGTACAGAGTGTAGATAGAGGCTGCCCGACTATACAACTGCATTACTTACTGTTGATTGTTTGGCATCCTGTGGCCCAGTCTGCCTTTACTATTGTACTACTTGAAGGCCTCGTCCTGGACAGCAACATATGTAAACCTTTCCAGACTACTGTATTAGTATAACTGTTTCACAGTTACATTATTCTGTTTATATGGATGTCAGTGTCTAAACAGCTAAATGACATGGCATATGCAACTGTAATAGTACACAAATAAAGCTTTCCCATGTATGCAAATGTGTGTGTGTTGTTATATACTTTGATTTCTCTGTGGGTATATGTTGCAAGCAGCGATTGTCATTTATATGGGTGGCTCATACAGTGTCCATTTGGTAAGGTGGTAACTATAGGCATAGTGACTGTTCCATAGTGTGTGCTCCTTCTACATATGTATCTTCCTATACATATCTCTGTGTGTGTATGTGCAGTTACATATATATCTATATTTATCTATCTTTATATATATATATATATATATATATATATATATATATATATATATATATATATATATATATGTATCTGCATATATGTGTCTGTGTATATGTATCCGAGGGTTGCTGATTGCTTCCATATTGTACATTCCCTATGGGAGACAGACTGTACTGCATGATATGTTACTGGTACTAGCCTGACATCATAGAGGTGGGATGGAGCACTGTTAACATCTTGTGCCCATGGCATGTCAGGTCCTGGTTATTGGATCTGCAACAGTTGGTAGGGTATTGTAAGGCACACGTGTTTGGCTGTGGGGGGGGATACCTATTCTTACAAGACATATGTTGTTTGGGGCCTTTCAATCCCATTAACGGTCTATGTGGACATATATGTTTTTGTTATGTTCCCATTTTTATCTACAGATCTATGTTTGTATATATATATATATATATATATATATATATATATATATATATATATATATATATATATATATATATAGACATTTAGATGTAGACATATATATATATATATATATATATATCTATAGACGTATGCATATGTATGTATGTATGTTTTGATATATATATATATATATATATATATATATATATATATATATATATATATATATATGCGTGGGTGTATTTTTTGATATATATCTATATCTACATATATAGATATGTAGATATATATTCAGATATTAATATATGTACACACACATACATCTACATGTTTAAATACATTTCCTGTAAGGGTCTGAGTTTTATACCCAGTGCTGATATTGCTCTTTGTGACATTTTAACAAAAGTTAGATTGTTTGTGTGTAATGTGGTTTGTAAAAAACTGTATGGAATGAAGGATGCAAATGTTTTTAATATGTACCAGAAGCAAAGTTTGTTTATTCCTACAATGCCAGCTAATACTGATGTTTTTATTAAGGCATGTGAAAGGGATTTATATGATGCTCATAGATTAATGCAAAATAGGCATATGGATAATTTAACCAAACAACAATGTTCAGCAATCAGCTCTTTGCAGAATAACAGTGAAATAGTTATTCATCCTGTGGACACAGGTTGGCCAGTGGTTGTGTTGGATGCTAACTACTATTACACAGATATAACAGAGATGTTATCTGATTTTAGAACTTATCAAGTTATAAATAGAAAAAGTGTTTTGAATATGCAGTATAGGATCCATTCACTTTTGCAAGATAGTTTAAGCCTAGGATCCATAAGTAAAGACATTTATGAGTATTTTCTTGTGGAAAACCCGATGGTACTCCAAATGCATGGCTTGCCTAAGATCCACAAGGATCCCTTAAGACCTAAATTTAGACCCATAGTAGCTGGGCTGGGTGGATGACCGAGCCTATTTCTGTGCATTTAGATAAAGAGTTTAAAAAAGTTCTTGAAGGCTATGACACGGTACTTAAAGATACTGATATTTTTTTTGCTGGATCTACACAACTTCCTGGCAGGTAGTAATGGTAATGAGTTTGATTTAATGGTGACCTTGGATGTAGTATCCTTGTTCACTTGTATCCCCAACAGTGAAGGTTTAGAGATGGTTAAGGCCTGTTTAATGAAAAATGGGATATATAATGAGATGAGAGCTGACTTTATATGTATGTTAATGGAAATGGTTTCGGAATGCAATGTTTTATTGTTTGACAATGCATACTACTGGCAATGATCAGGTGTTGTGATCTGGACCAGCTGTGCTAATGTATATGCTAACATTGTTATGAAAGAATGGAAGGAGATGTACATCACAAATAGCAATGTGAAGTTTTTTCACAGGTCCGTGGATGATCTTTTCATTTGTTGTAAGGGTGACCGCGAATCTTTACCTGAATTTGTGCACAACCTTAACAGCAGCAGTAGTTTCCTGAAGTTTACATATCAGTGTTCTCCTGATGAAATCCATTTTTTAGATGTAACTATTATAATAACTAATGGTGAGATACAAACTAGTGTACACAGGAAGGATTGCTATCAACCCTCTTTTTTTGCAGAGGAGTAGTATGCATCCACCACATATGTTCCCCCACAGTGTTGAGGGACAAGCCCTTAGGGTCTCTAGATTGTCATCATCACAGCAGAATTTTGAACGTGGACTTGAGTATTTAGAAGTGGCATTTACCACTCAAGGTATTCTAGTAATGAAGTTAAGTGTGCTTGTGCACACGTGAAAAGAGATAAAGGAGGGAGAAGTAGACCCTATATATTAGGAGGAGGAGATAGGTGTGACAGGACAGTGGTTGGTGTCAACACTGTTCCAATTGTACTACCTTATGCACAGGGTTTACAGGCTGTGAAGCAAGTGATTAATAGGAACTGGTATATTCTGTTAACTGATGAGGAAACTGTCAAGATAGTTGGCATGAAACCTAGGTACACGTTTAAGAATGGTTTAAACTTGAAGCAGCACTTATTCTATCCAAGGGTGTCTTTACCAGATGGAAATGCTTTTTTGGAACTCTGGCATGTGGGAAATGCAGTTATTGTTCATTTATAGATGGATCTAGATATTTCAGGTACTCTGACACTGGATATTTGTGGCACCTAAGGTGTAAAGCTGATTGCAACACTAAAAACCTGGTTTATATTGCCCACTGTATCACCTGCTTTAAGTTTTACATAGGTAAAACAAATCGCAGGTTGAGGGAAAGAATTAGGGACCATGATTACTGTACAAGGATGAAACATGAGTACAGTGCTATAGCTAAACATGTATTAACTGAAGAAGGGAGTTATCAATTTAAGTTTCAGGTTTTGTAAGTTATACAGGAGAGTTCTAGAATAGGGGATATAATTAATAAAATGAAAACACAAGAGTTAAAATGGAGTCTACGCATGGGAGCCCATAGGGGCTCTGGATTGAATGATACTGTCCCCTTGAAACTTGTGTTAAAAGGAAGAAGAATTAAAAGATGAATTATGTTTAAGATGAACTGTATGTATAATGTATATCTATCTATCTATATATATATATATATATATATATATATATATATATATATATATATATATATATATATATATATATATATCTACAAATCAATACTTTTTCTATATTATGACAGAATAATTTACCAATGTGATTTAATGTATGGGTTTTTTACATGCACATTTGTTGTTTTAGCTGCTGTTCCTTTAAATCTTAACTGGTTTATAGGTTTTAAAAAATGGAGGAAAATATGTGGAACATGACTGGTTTCTCTATATGTCCTTGGTGTATATATATATATATATATATATATATATATATATATATATATATATATATATATATATAATCTTTATGCACTGTTTTTATGCATCTGAGGAAGTAAATGATGTTATGAAAATGCTTACCCTACGTTATTAAAAGTTTTTTAAATTCTGATTGGAGTTCACTGGCTACTATTACTTGTACAGCTGCCTTCTACTTGGTTTGGAGGGATATTTTTGTATTTATCTACTCACCTCACCCTGTTGGGACTGACTTTTGGGACTGTTATTTTGCATTTTCTGTACTGTTGAATGACTGTGCTGGATGATATGTTTGTGAAAACATCAAGGTTATGTATGTCTGACATGGCTTAGTGGTAAATCACTTTGGCTATGGTGTGCAGGGTCCTGGGTTTGAGCCTTGCAGATTTATTTTGTTGCTGGGCAGAACAAGGGCTGTTGGATACAGAGTGATTAAGAAACTTTTAAGCAGTTGTAAGTGGGTTTGCGTGGAGGTAAGCCCTGCTAACTTCTGGTTACAGTTTCTTATATTCAGTTAGCTTCTACATCGCTTAACCTGTGAAGGTATTGATTAACCCCGCATAAACAGGCTTAAACCTGCTTACTGCTGCTTAAAAGTGCTTACTCCCACTTACCCCCACGCTAATTTCTTTAAAAGAAAAGAAAAAAGGTCTGATAGGAAAGTGGTAAAAAAGGGGCACAAAGACGGAAAAAAGTAGGGAAAACAGCTAGGGACGTGAAGGAGGGTGTAGGGAATGTCCATAGCTGCCCATTTCTTCTCCAGCAACAGCTGTGCATATACACTGACTTTGGAGGTAGATTTAGACACTCAAACCTCTGAGAGAGGTGTGAGGACAACATTAATATGTTATGATGCCAGTTTGACCAGATTACATGTGTCCAGTGGACACATGTGTTAAATGGACAGCTATGTATGGGGCGAGATTTTTTTTTTTTTGGGAACAGATTGCCCTTTTTTTTCAGGTGAAAGTGGAATGTTGGGGAGGGATAGTAAGTATATTTCGGGAGGTAGGTTGGGTAGGTTATCAGACAAGACAAGCAAGACACATACAGGGGTATTATATAACACATGTGGGTGGTAAACACTTTGATGGGGAGGGGTGTTGGGAAATTGGAAACCCATGAGCCCCCTAGTGGAAACAGTGGGACTGAGCTCACCCATGGGCAGTCACCACTGTATCTTCACAGCCTTGAAAGTGGTTGTGCTGGGGGCTGAGTCGGAGAGCCAGACCAACCCTCTATTCATGACATACAGCCCTTGAGCTGGCGTAGAAGATCTCCAAACTGCTGATCAAGCTCTCTCTAAACCATGACCCGGACCTGACATCAAGTGACAGCTTCCTGTCCATGCCCGCTCTCAGGAGGTGAGCCCCATTCCCTGAGGCAGTTCCACCCAAATGTGGTGCAGGACCAATGGACTAGGAGGTCCTGGCTTGGGCCCCAGCTAAGCTAGTGCCCAGTGCCATGGCCAGCTGAGGTGGAACAGGTGAGTCCACTGGTACCTGCATTCCCATACGTGCTATGGTGTTTATGGTGTATCAACATATGTGGGTTAATAATAGTCAACAAATTACAGGGTTAGGTATAACAGCATGCATAGATATTCCCATTAACCCAGACACCAGATACAGAACAGTTGCATAGCAAACAGAACACATGCATATATGGGACCACAGTGGTAATAGCAACAGCATGCAGGTACATTGATGGCAGCATGCCACCAATAATGGAGTATTTCAACATAGCACATGCATGGAAACAGATTTAAATAACTATCAACCAATAGAACATATGTCCCAACAGAACAGTGAAGTCATTACATACCAGTTGAGGTAGGCATTTAGTTTATTGTTAGAGATATAAAGTAAAGTAAAATCCACTGCTCAGCAAGCAAACACTGTAGTTCCATGAAATAGATATAATGTAAGTCACAAAGGAAGCAGAGTACAGCAGAAGTAAGAACAAAACTCCAAATTTAATTCCAAGAATGTGCACTTATAACATATGAATGAGCGCTTTCACCATTACAGCTTCTTCAGATCCTTGTATAAAAGTCACAGTAGACCTCCCCTTATATAAGCAGCTCAATTAATCAAATAAAACAATTTAAACAATTAAAAGCAATGCTGGAGAATTTAAAGAACTCTCCCATATATAAACACATTAATGTAAAGTAAGACGAAAAAATATAAAACTTGCATAGTGACCTAAAACATATAAATAAACATTCTGATAAGTTAATATTGATAAAATACATAATCAAGAACATATACAAATAAATGATAGTTCATTTTATGTGCCTGTATTGTCTCAGCTTAGGTTTTATAGAAGCTCTATCATTCAACCCATGCCCCCTATCAGTTTTCAAACGAATGATCCAGTCAGTCTCCTTAGATTAAGTAAGATTCATAGTATTACCACCCCTCTTATTCACAACAATTATCTCTAGGACCCGGAACAAGAAAGTATGATCATTGTCATTGGTGGTTATATGTTTTGCTAAGGCATTGTGTAAAGTGCCCTTTCTCATGTGGTAAATATGCTCTCTCATTCTATCCCTTAACGGCCGGTTAGTTTTACCAACATAGAAACTCGGGCATGCCTGACAAGTAGCTAAATACACCACATTAGGTGTCATACAATCTGCATCTGCCTTGATGGAGAAAATGGTGTGTAAATCCGGGTGTATAAACACCTCAATGCTATCAATAAATGAAAAGAAGTTGCAGTGACCACAGGGTTTAGTGTGACGAGTGTTCTTCATAATCCTATCATGTCTGGGGTGACAAAGCAATCGCTTTAGGTTGCTCTTATTCCAAAATAGGAAACTTGGTGTCTCCCCCACAATGTGTTTCAAGTCATCATCAACCAGGAGAATATCCCAATGTTTACTAATAATTTCCTTTAACTGATATTGATCAGAAGTATACAGAGTAGAAAATTTAATAGATCTATTTAACATATGATCTCCATCGGTTTGATCTTGGACCCTGGGTCCAAAGTATGGTGCACCTGAAGTGGTGTGTGACATGTATGCTTCCTCCATGTATGGTATAATCTCATTATCCTTGTATCCCCGGGTCAGTAATCTATTTCTCAGATTGTCTAATTCTGAGATAAATCCCTGTTCAGTGGGGTTCAATCTCGAGGCTCTAATGGCCTGTCCTTTCATTATATTCTTAAAAACAAATTGTGGGTGCATACTAGACCTTAATAACAAGGAATTGCAGTAACATGCCTTGCGATAGACCCCCCGTAATTATCATATCATCTGTTAATCTCTCAATATATAAGTCTAAAAAATCAATTCTATGTGTGGAATAGTTCTTGGTAAAAGTAAGGAATGTAGTTAAATCATTCATAATGGATAGCATTGATTCCAGCTGTTCTGATGTTCCATTCCAAAGAACAAAAAGGTCATCAACAAACTTTCTGTAGAACACCACATGTTCACAGAAAAGTGCATTCTTAAATAAAACATGTTCCTCCCAATATGCAAGGAACATGTTGGCATAGCTATTTGCACATGGAGTGCCCATAGCTACGCCATCACGCTATTTACAATGGTGGACTTAAAACTTTTTTGTAGGAATGTAATGCTTAGATTCATTTATAATGATTCTGAGAAAGAATCAGCACAGAGCAGGAAGTTTGCTTTTAAGAATTTAAGTGATTTTGTACCAACTCACCACCCATTAGTTGAAGCATTCCTTAAGTTAACAGAGGAGGAATTGTATAGTTACTATAATACTCAACTGGGACCCCAAAAACGGAAGAGGCGGGATAACTTGAGCTTTCATGAACGTCAGTGTCTGAGGAAATTGCAGAATGATCCTACCATTATAATTAGACCAGCTGATAAAGGTGGGAAAGTTGTAGTATTGGATATGTCATTTTATATGGAGGCTATGTCCTCCATGTTACAGGACAGGTTCTATGAACCTACTTCCATGGAACAGGTTCACTCTGTTCTCAGATATATTCATGACACGCTTTATGACATTCTTAGAAGTAATTTAATAAATAAGGAGCTATATGGATACCTTATGATTAATACACCCACTATACCGATTATACAAGGTCTCCCCAAGGTACACAAAAATATGAAGAACCCACCCATGAGACCCATAGTTTCTGGCCGTGGTTGGGTAACTGAACACCTCTCAGTTTTTGTGGAGAAACATCTGAGATGTGTATTGAATGACAATGTTACAGTCTTGAAGGATTCCAAGCAATTTTTGATTGATCTCTATGAATGTATTGGACACCATGATAGAATCTCTAGTTGTACTTTTGTGACTTTTGATATTCAGTCCCTATTTACTGTAATACCTAATGATATAGGACTTGATTATGTTTTAAATTATCTGAAAGCACACAGTACTTACACTGCAGTATTGATAGACCTCATAGTTCATTTTCTGGAACTGGTCTTGGAGAACAACTTATTCATGTTCCAAGACCAGTTCTATAAACAGCATGATGGTGTAGCTATGGGCACTCCATGTGCAAATAGCTACGCCAACATGTTCCTTGCATATTGGGAGGAACATGTTTTATTTAAGAATGCACTTTTCTGTGAACATGTGGTGTTCTACAGAAGGTTTGTTGATGAGCTTTTTGTTCTTTGGAATGGAACATCAGAACAGCTGGAATCAATGCTATCCATTATGAATGATTTAACTACATTCCTTACTTTTACCATGAACTATTCCACACATAGAATTGATTTTTTAGACCTATATATTGAGAGATTAACAGATGATATGATAAATACGGGGGTCTATCGCAAGGCATGTTACTGCAATTCCTTGTTATTAAGGTCTAGTATGCACCCACAATTTGTTTTTAAGAATATAATGAAAGGACAGGTCATTAGAGCCTCGAGATTGAACCCCACTGAACAGGGATTTATCTCAGAATTAGACAATCTGAGAAATAGATTACTGACCCGGGGATACAAGGATAATGAGATTATACCATACATGGAGGAAGCATACATGTCACGCACCACTTCAGGTGCACCATACTTTGGACCCAGGGTCCAAGATCAAACCGTTGGAGATCATATGTTAAATAGATCTATTAAAGTTTCTACTCTGTATACTTCTGATCAATATCAGTTAAAGGAAATTATTAGTAAACATTGGGATATTCTCCTGGTTGATGATGACTTGAAACACATTGTGGGGGAGACACCAAGTTTCCTATTTTGGAATAAGAGCAACCTAAAGCGATTGCTTTGTCACCCCAGACATGATAGGATTATGAAGAACACTGGTCACACTAAACCCTGTGGTCACTGCAAGTTCTGTTCATTTATTGATAGCAGTGAGGTGTTTATACACCCGGAGTTACACACCATTTTCTCCATCAAGGCAGATGCAGATTGTATGACACCTAATGTGGTGTATTTAGCTACTTGTCAGGCATGCCCGAGTTTCTATGTTGGTAAAACTAACCAGCCGTTAAGGGATAGAATGAGAGAGCATATTTACCACATGAGAAAGGGCACTTTACACAATGCCTTAGCAAAACATATAACCACCAATGACAATGATCATACTTTCTTGTTCCGGGTCCTAGAGATAATTGTTGTGAATAAGAGGGGTGGTAATACTATGAATCTTACTGAATCTAAGGAGACTGACTAGATCATTTGTTTGAAAGCTGATAGGGGGCATGGGTTGAATGATAGAGCTTCTATAAAACCTAAGCTAAGACAAGCAGGCACATAAAATGAACTATCATTTATTTGTATATTTTCTTGATTATGTATTTTATCAATATTAACTTATCAGAATGTTTATTTATATGTTTTTAGGTCACTATGCAAGTTTTATGGATTTTCGTCTTACTTTACATTAACATGTTTATATATGGGAGAGTTTTTTAAATTCTCCAGAATTGCTTTTAATTGTTTAAATTGTTTTAATTGATTAATTGAGCTGCTTATATAAGAGGAGGTCTACTGTGACTTTTATACAAGGATCTGAAGAAGCTGTAATGGTGAAAGCGCTCATCCATATGTTATAAGTGCACATTCTTGGAATTAAATTTGGAGTTTTGTTCTTACTTCTGCTGTACTCCGCTTCCTTTGTGACTTACATTGTTGGAGATATGGTGGAGGGGGAGAGAAAGATGTCAGTTAACGACTAATATATTCATGTAGTTCAAATTACTTTCCTAGTCATTTCTGTTATCTGTACCTTACAAGCCTTACTTCACTACCCTATAGCCTTAGCTTGGACAGTGATATGGCTGTCATCATTATATATGAACTGGTTTTACCTGCAGTATACACCTCTTACCTGGTATACCTGTGGAGGAAATGTTTGTTAACACTAACTGTTTCTACACATATTCCCAGATTCCAGGTTGATGCTGTGCAAATACCTGTCCATCTCTTTTTGCAAAGACTCTGGCTTGTCTAGACCACACGCAGGTGAACAAGGACATATCTAGATTATTGCCCTCTTCAATCTTTAGTGACTTACCACATTCTTATACAGGCTTTCCTACAGAGTTAAATTATGTAGCACAGTGTGGGTGACAGTGATCAGTGATGCCTTATTATTCAGAGCAACTGCAACACTCACAATTCCATACAATACCAGAGTAAACAGTACCAGTACAGTGTATCCAGCTTTTTATTTCTTGGCACAGTGTTCGTATCTGACAGACCTGTGGGAGCAATGTTTGTTAGCACTACCTGAATGTTGCCACACAAAGTACCAGATTACACATTAGTATTCTGCACATACATCTTCCTCTGTTACTGTATACATTCTGTTCACAGCTTGATAACATGGGGGTGTAGATAGGACATTCATGGCTTATTACTCTCATAGTTTCAGGAGTTGCTAGACTGACAGGTTTGTTCTCAGATGTGTGACAATCAGTTTTATTCCCTGTTTGCTGCCTAAACATCTGTGATCATCCCACTGACTTCCCAGGGGGACAGGATGACAGGCAGCAGATATGGGCCCATGTACTGGACATTCTGGTCTTATCTGTACAGTTGTGGGATATGATTCTGTATGCAGCCTACTTCCACTTCCAGGATTCAGACCAGGGCTGTGTCTGCTACAAGTAAAATACTGTCCACCAAAGTTGTGTGTGCTATATAAATACTGCTGTATATCTCCTATCTGCTTTCTCTCTTATAATTCCTCTGTGGTTTTGCATTCTGACCTTGTATTACAACACTCTTATACAGGATTCCCTAGACAGTTATATTTTTCAGGACAGCATGGGAGACAGTGATGAGTAATACCTTATTATTCAGAGCAACTGCATCAGTCACAATGCCATACAATACCAAAGTAAACAGTATCAGTACAGGGTATCATTCTTGTATTTCTGGGCAGTGTTCATATCTGACAGACCTGTGGGAGAAATATTTTTTAGCACTACCTGAATGTTGCCACACACAGTACCAGATTCCACACTACTATTATGTACATACATCTCACTCAGTTACTGTACACACTCTGGCCACAGCTTGACAACACAGGGGTGTAAATGGGACATGCGTGACTTCTTACTCTCATAAGGTTTTGAGGAGTTGCTAGTGTGCCAGCTTTGCTCTTATAGATGTGTGTCAATCAGTTGTATTTCCTGTTTGCTGCCTATATGTCTTGTATCATCCCACTGATTTCCTCGGGGACAGGTTGACAGGCAACAGATGTGGGCCACTTTACTAGACATTCTGGACATATCTGTACAGTTGTGGGGTATGATTCTGTATGCAGACTACTACCACTACCAGGATTCGAACCATGGCTGTGTGTGCTAAAAGTACAACAGGTGACATCTCAGTTGCATGTGCTATTTGGATTTTATCTGCCTTTTCACTGTTTTCTGTGTATGTTTCTCTCAGTTGTACTAAATGATCGCTGGGGATTACACCAGTCATATACAGGCATTCCTGCACATTCTATTTATGGTGGACAGTGTGGGTAACAGTGTTTAATATAACAGTACTATTTCATGATTGCAAATCTACATTACCATATGATACCAGAGTATGCACATACAGTCCAGCAGGTAGACCTTTATTATCAGGCTATTATGCTTTTATTTAAATACAAACTATATGAGACTCTTCCTGCCATATTCTCCGGTGTATGCAGTACTTGCCTTAAACAATACAGGTTTTATAATGGCAATTCATTTACTAATACTTTTAGATTTATTCCTATGACAGTACATGCAAGAGTATTACTGATCTGCCTCACGTCTCAACCTCTCCAGGTGACATCGATGGGCCTCCTGGTTTGTGGCCCACTCACTTGCAGCTGTAGAGGACATAAGAGGAATATTCAGCCATACCTATCCATGATATGCATCAGCTGGCAATTATTACACACATAGTGGAGTGATATTTGCACACACCTGGGACAGCCCCTGCCATTCTAGCCTCATGGATCCACTGCTCCAAGAGGTCCCCCTTATGCTGCTTCAGGTCGGCATAGTGATACCTGACCTGCTCACCAGTTCAGGGTATGCCAGTGGCACTGGTGAGGTCATGGGGCGAGATGGTCCCAGACTTCTGCCTTATATTGGGAACCCTGGTACTGGCCCTGCAGCAGAATATACTCATGGTCTTTGACAAGGAGTCCTGCCATGACTCTGGACTCCTGGATGCCCCAGTGCTGCACCCAAAAGTGCACACCCTCTCCCCTTTCTGACGTGGCTGCAAGAGGAAGCTGCAACCAGTTATGAGATGTATTCCCACCTGCTGGGTTTAAGTAGGGCTGATTTCCTGCACTTTACTGTGATTGGCAGGTTTTGAAAATGCTAAGCTATGGGCAAACCTGCTTACCTAAGGTTGGCATTGTTTAAAGGGGCATACCACTGGGCACATTGAGTTAGCTGGCCTACACATTGCTTACACCTCCTAAGTTGGCCTGTGTATTATATTTTCTTTTTGGCATTGATTTATTATTCATTACTTCTTATATATATATATATATATATATATATATATATATATATATATATATATATATATATATCGTATCCATGATTCATGTGTACATACACTGTATAGGGTCCTTGTGTTTTATTGGGGACTTCAACACTCGATTACAATTACACCTCACATCTGGGCTTACTGCTGTACCAGTTCATATATTTATGTTATGTAGTGGGTTATAGAACATATGACTGATTACTGATTCCTTTCACAGGTTCAGTTTGATTTTACTATAGTGAGGATTTGTTTGGTGATACCTCATTCTTCTGTATTGCTATGATGGCTTGGTGGTTAACTGCTGTGACTATAGTGCATAGGGTCCTGGGTTCAAGACCTACAAGGCTGTTTATTTGGTTGCTGGGCAGAACAAGGGCCATTGGATACAGACTGATTAAGGCACTTTTGAGCAGTTGTAAGGGGTTTGCATGGATTTGCGCAAAGGTAAGCAATACTAAACTCTGGTTAAATCTGCTTGCAGAGAGTAAGCTTCAATATTGCTTAACCTATGTGTGTATTGCTTACCCCCATGCAAACAGGCTTAAACCCCCTTATAGTGCTTAAATATGCTTACTACTGCTTATTGGTGCTTACACTTGCTTACTAGTGCTTACTCCCACTTACAACAGCACTGATTTAGACAGTAATATCTAATGGTTCTTGGGAAGGGAGGGGATTTGGAAGCTGTATGGGGTTATCATTCATTACACATTTTACCTCCCATTTGTATCCATGATTCCTGTGTACATATACTGTATGGGGCACATGTGATTATCTGTGGACTTTGCAACATTATGACACTGACACCTCACATCTGCATTTAATGCAGTACTCCAGTTCAAAAATATATATTATTCTGTAGGTTATGCAACTAAAATATTGGTCATTATGTGATTTGACATGGAAAATGGAATGCGCTGCAGTGGTACTTGAACCAGGAATGCCTGCTCGTAAGGCAAATGCTCTGCCCACTTCACTATTTCTATACTGCTTCATTTGCATATATCTTCTTTGTTATCCTCTGCAGCCATTTAAGCTGCATTAACCGTAACTAAGCGATGGGCAAACCCGCGCACCTATGGTTAGCTTTAATCAGATTCATAATAAAACAAAAAGGTTTGTTTATTTGGTTTGTATTTACTATTGCTGTTGTACATATGGAGGGATGTTGCTGGGGGTATGTGGACACCTGTGAGCAGTCTCGCTCATTCCTCTGGCATTTCTGCTGTTTTTCATTGTGGGGGCATGTATATTCTGAAAGCTCTGCTCTCAGACATGTCCCCTGCACTCTTACACACTCCGTGTAAGATTAGGGACTCAGGCAGCACACCTTCATTAATATGCAGGGCATGCTGCCGTCCTGCTCCTAAATGGCTGGTCCTGTATGGAAGATTAGTAAATCCAGGGGAATACACTTGAGCTACTAAGTGGTCAAATCACCATAGGCAACATTAATTACCCCACTATTAACTGGGAATCCTATAAGAAACCAAATGTACAGGCACAGAGAATCATGGATTTTGTAAACATTATCTCCCTGTACTAGATTGTCAGTATACTAAGGGTGCACCCATACTGGATCTGGTCCTCAATCATATGGTAGAGTGCTGTAGACCCCTAGTGTAATGTCTTCCCGGCCAAGGTCAGACCACAAAATGGTCTCCTATGAAATAAAAATAAAACCTGATCCCAACTAACCTGGAATATTCAGGAACTACACTAAGACTAAACTCCTGCTATTAAGTTATAACCTGGCAAAATTTCAAGCCCTCTGCCTATGCAGAACTGTTCACCGAAACTCTATACAAGCATGTTAATAACTACTGAAAAAGTACAGAAATAACTCAAAAAACAAGCCATTCTGGTGGAATCACAAAATCAATAATTTGTATGACAGAATTAAGAAAATCATGGCAAACATTAGGAGGTGCAGTACCCAGGATAAAAGCACTCTCATCAACCAAAACAAACAGCTCAGATGACAAATAAAGTCTACAAAAGACAAATTTGAGGTAAAAAAAAATGTCCACAAATGAAGAACCAAGTCCAAGACAAACAGGTTTAATGCATCCAAAAAACACAACCAATGGCAAAAAACGACACAGTAGTAAAAACGATTGACTTGGGTTTCGTCCACGTTAATACGGACTTCTTCAGAAGAAGAAGTCCGTATTAACGTGGACGAAACCTAGTTCAATCGTTTTTACTGCTGTATCGTTTTTTGCCATTGGTTGTGTTTTTTGGATGCATTAAACCTGTTCGTCTTGGACTTGGTTCTTCGTTTGTGGACATTTTTGGTCATTTGGTTCCTGGTTTGTTGAGACAAATTTGAGGTAAGTTTGGACTCCCAGACCAAGGACAACCTCAAGGCATTCTTTAGCTATGTCCACAACCTCAAGGGCAATACACAATTGTGTGCAGTGCTCACTATTAATGGAGCCATCTATGCTGAGCCAGAAGATATAGCAAACCTACTGGCTGACAAAGTCAGCTCCAACTTTATCTATCTCTCCCTGTCAAACTTCTATTAGGAAATGCCAGTAAATAACACCCCCCTCCTGCTATCACTAGGGAACAGCCCCTTAATGGTCCCTCTAATGCCAAGAACATTGCATCAGTGGGCCCAGACAATATCCCAGTATGCAGTCTAAATAGCATGAAACATGACCTATCATAGCGCCTGTAATTGCTATATAAATGTGGCCTCCAAGCAGATTTCATGCCTCATGAATGGAGACCAGCAACAGTTATTCCTCTGGACAAAGTTGGGCTATCTGCAAACCCTGGAAACTACAGAACCATAAGTCTTACTAGTCCTTTATGCAATGCCATGGAAAGAATTATCATGGAAATGATCAATAATGATATATTAAACCTCCAGACACTAGACACAGCCCAGTTTGGTTTCATCAAGGGCATGTCATGCCAACTCAACTTGGTGGATTTCTTTGAAAAGGTCATTAAAGCAATGGACGAGGGCAAAATGGTTCACACTGCCTTCCTTGAGCTTGTTAAGACATTTGACACAATACCCCACTCAGGCATTGTTGGCAAACTCAAGATGTCAGCTACAAACCTGTATGTCACCCAGTGGATAGCCAACTGGTTCACAGACAGTACCCAGGAATTTAGATTTTGTGAGTCCACCTCTACAAAGAGGTGAGTCACAACTGGCGTCTGTCAGGGATCAGTCCTTGGACTGCTCCTTTTTGGTATTTACTTCTCTGAAGTCAAGACAAATTGCAATGGTCTCTGGTGACTAAATTTGCAGATGATTGCAAACTGGGACCTGTCATTACATTCCACATTGGCATAAATGTTCTCCAGGAAGGGCTAATGCAAACAAACAACTGGTGTTAGAGCCATGGACTAAAACTAAATGCCAAGAAATGTTTAATAGTATCCTTTGGGAAGTGAACCACCTCTGGTATCTATCATATTGACAACACTACCCCTTAGAGATGAACAAGTAGTCAGGGACTTAGAGACACATATAGACAGTAATCTAGCCTTTGGCCATCACGTGTCTGCAGTTGTGAGGAAATCATTCTGAGTTGCACAAGTTATAAACAAAGGTATGGCATCTAGGGCTAAGGAAGGCATTGTCCCACTATATTCAGCATTCATCAGACCTATCATTGAGTAAAATGCCCCCTTTGATATGTACCTAACCAGGCATATCCAACAAATGGAACATCCACAAAAGATCCTCAATAAAGCAATACTGGACATAAGTAACATGTGCTATGCAAACCACTTCAAGCCCCAATCCCTGTATTCTGTCTCCTGTAGACTGTTGAGGGGAGATCTATGCCTAGCATACAGGGCACTGTCAGACTCCACTCTAATGGACCTCCTGCATATCCACAAATCAAACAGCACCAGAATTACCCATTTTAAAGATTTAAACCTTGTCTGTGATATAAATAGAATTTCCTGGAAAAACAGGTATATAACACAGAGACTATCCCATCTCTGGATTAGGTTCTCCAACCATGTGAAGCAGAGTTCTTCCCTGACCCAATTCAAGTGTAACTTTTACAATTGCATACAGAACATTAAATTCATCCTTGGTTTGGTACCTATGTCTCTAATAGACAAAAGGAACATGTAAATAGTTCATCTACCAGGCCTCTGCTTGTAAATATTTCATCTCCCAAACCCCTACTTATACATGTCTAGACTTAAAAAAAACGTTGTGGTCCTTAGCCTAGTAAGCACATATGAACCTTTCTGCACATAAGACTAATGATCTTGATAAGGTATGATCACATTTTTCAGTTATATACTCAATTTGCTCTCATATCACTAGGAAAAAAATATATACACACACACACACACACACACACACACATATATATATATATATATATATATATATATATATATATATATATACGGAGAGAGAGAGAGATACATTATTAAATGCTACTTTTATCTGTATGCATTTCTTAGATATTTATTAATAGCATAGGCATTTTCGTCACATCATTTTCTTTCTCAGATGCACAGACATTAATTTTCATCACAAGTGTTAATGTTTCAACCCTTTCTCTTTACATGCTTCTATTGTTCTTTCAGTGAAAGGTAAATGTCCTTTATTGTCAATGACACAGAGACTGTTGGCCTTCTAGGATGGCACATAGACACCTCTAGGGCAGTGTTGGGAAAATGTAGAGGTGACTGCATGAAAATGTCCTTGGGACAGTTTGCTTGATACAACTTATAAAACTTCACTACTGTTTTATGCCTTTGTTTTTTACAAAAATGTAATTTGCCTGTTATTTTGGGGGTGGGGGAGCCAAGCTGCCTTTCTGTGTTGGCACTACCAAAATGTTTTTACAGAGATTTGCTTTGCTATTGTCACTCCTTGTTTTGGATCAAATTTTGATTTATGTGTGACTATGATAAGTTACAACAATATAACCTTTTTTTATATTTGTATAACTGAAAAAAGATTTTTATTTCTCCAGTGAGTAATACTGAAAACTATTAATATGTGTTACATCTAAGCAGGACTTTTATTTATGTGATATTTGTGTGTAGTTTCCTTCTTTTGTGTTTTATTTCACCTAGGATTATGGCACCACATGTCTCAATCCCCACAAACCCCCCTTCAGTGATTCAGAAATGATGTAATCATCCAAGCATTTCAGCAACATGGTGCCTTTCTGCTAGAGAGAAGACATGGGGATATGTTTGGAAGAATGCAAATTTGGAACCAGATAGTGAACGATGTGAATGCTGTTGGGGAACATAGCAGGACATATGATCAGGTGCATCATAGGGACACTGACGTGATTTCTTCAGCTTAGAGGAGAGCAGCTGCAGTGGCCCTTGGACAGTTTGCTACTGGGTAAGGAGGGGGTCTGCTACAGAACCACCACTAACACCAAATGAAGAGACCTCTGTCAGGGATGCAGTGAGTTCAGTAAAACGTGCACAACAGCATGTGACTGATGTTGGTGTTGCTGTTTCAGGGATGACAAGTATGTCCCAGGAGGAGCTTCCAGGCAGACTTACCTATGTTGATTTTTAAATATTTCTTGTAAAGTAAAATATTAAAAGCAATACTTCAGTTGGTTTAAGTTTTTGTGTTTTTTTTTTTTTAGGATGGGACCTATTTATTATTTGATACAGTTAACAAACACATTCTGGTTCATTACACATAGGCTTGGGATGGACACGTCATCCAAGTTTCAGTTAAATGTATCATTAATGGACATATAAAGGCCAAGATTTTCCCCTCTATGTTATTGTTATTGGGATGATGGTGTCTTGAAAAACACCAAACAGAATATATAAGTAGGAACTGCAAAATACCAAGTGGAGATACATAGATAAAAAACGTTTTAGTAAGTCACCACTATAAAAATTGTAGGTCATACAGAAATAAAACAAGTTTAAGCTCTTTTGTCCTAAACAAATATAACTTTGGACTTCATCATAACAAAATTCCAAATGGAAGGAGGGTTTAAATAGGAGCAGATCACAAAATGGAGGCTAAATTTAAAGTTGTAAAGACCCTAATTCAAGCTTACATAGAAGGTATAGCTGTTGATACAAAAGAACAACAAGTAAAGCTGTTCCCCTGAGCTTCTAAGTAAAAAGTTTTTGTAGTACATTTAAAAAGAAAAGGCATAACATAAAATTCAAGTTGAAAAGTGCATTAATAAATAAATATGAATTCAAATAAATGTAACCACTGAATATATAAAAATGTATTACCCATGCGTACCACTTTCTCAAATAAAAAATGTTGTAAGTAAAAGTATTGTCAATTCTGTGCAAAGATAAAATAAAATATTATTTCTCCACAAAATTGTACTCAGAGTTTGGCTGCTCTTCATTATTTTAAAACTGGGTGTATTAAAATTTACTCATTGATACCAGGGACACAACTTGCAGCCAGTCTTACTTGCCAATATAACTCGCAGAACTCTAAAAGAGTTTCCCAGACAACACCTCTTGAATTTGGAATGACCGTATCAAGAATTCCAAAGACAAATTTGTTGTACTGTGGACACATTGTAGAATGTTTAAAAAGATCATTTTTCAAGTTTTTTAGTATGTATGTTGTAGAAATGTTCTTAAATTCTTCTTTTAAGTACACGTTCAATTTTTCCTACATAGACGGCAGGGCAAGAAGTCCATTTGGCAAGATATACTACTCTAATGGTGTTGCAGTCACCACACCTTAACTGGAATTTGTCCTTCAGACTGTTGTCCAAATGATACAATCTCGTTCTAGAATATAAGAGCAATAGGGACAGCTTCCTCATTTGGTGGTGCCCTTGTTGTTATCATAAAGTGAATCGTGCAAAGGTGTTGGTCTTTCTAATAGATTTTTAATGTTGTGTCCAGTCTTGAAGACCAGAAGGGGTTGTTCTCCTAATTTTCTGAAAATGTCAGTGTTACTTTTAAAGATGTTCCAGTTTTTATATATAATCAATCATTGAAACAGTTTGGTACTGTCCTTGAAATTTTAAGATAAATGCCCTCTCCCAGGTAGGAGAACTGAATTCTCTAAGGGTACAGTGTGTGTTCAGATCATCCAAGGGATTACCCAATATGGGTTTAAACTTGGAGGTCCTATACTGAGTGACCTCATCAGCCACCTTCTCCAAAAGCATACTCAGGTACCCACGGTCCAAGAACATTGTTCTTAAATGTTCTATCTCATGTGACAACCTGACCATTTAACCTTTCACCAAATCAGCTTTGTGTTTATGGAGGTGAAAACTGTTATAATGGAGATAAGAGTTTCTGAAAGTAGGTTTGCAGTAAATATTTGAAGTAAATTCACTGGCATTATACTGAATGATAACATCTAAACTGTTGACAGCATTCATGTTGTATGTGTGGGTGGGTGAACCACAAAAATTTGATAGTTGAGTTCAAGTGCTCCACATGATCTACCATGTCCAGTGGCCCATTCCATAAAATAAATATATTGTTATGGTAATGAAGATATAGCTGATAAAAATGAAAAAAAAAATAGATTGTTGTTAAATACAAACTGGGTTTCTCATTGGTACAGCACTAAGCTGACAAAATTGGGAGCACATGTAGTACCTATGGCCAGACCTTGAATCTGTTTATAAAATTCCCTTCAAAAAACTAGATGCTGTTGTCCAAGATGAGGTCCATGAAGTTGGTCAAGATACAAATATCCTTGCCTGTCAAGAAGGGATATTGTATAAGGATTTCACTTTAAAAAACCCAAACCAAGGTCTTGTGGTATACAGGTGAAGAGATGAATGATGTCAGTAGTGAGAAAACCCAAGTTTCACTACCACATAAACCACTGAATCTACTAAGGAAATCCCATGAGTCCCTCAGTAAGAGTAGGGTGTTGGGAAAATGTTTTTTTAACATATGTTCAACATATATGGTGAGTGGATAGATTTTTGACTACTGTGCCACAAAAACAGGTCTCAAGGGTGGGTCTAAGATACTGGTATGCACTTTCAGTATCACAAAGATGGTTGGAATCAAGGGGTTGGGGTTATGAAAAAAGTAGTAGAGATCCTTCAAAATCAACCAGTCGAGATGCCATGCATGTCACAGGGCTGTGGCTTGTCTACATCACCAAACAGGACAACCTTTCATGTACTTTCCTTACTTAGTATAACACTCCATTCTATGACATAGAGCTCTGGTGTTTTAGGCAATTCTAAAGAAGAGTGGGTCATATGAGAGCAATGAAATAAAAAGAAAATAGACCTTCTACCATGTCTAGTTTGTTCACTGATTTCTTGATCAAACTCCTCCTACATCTGAGAAGTGTTTTGTTTTTCAAGAGAAGCTAGAGTTTGATACCAATGCATTTTTCCTTTTGTAGCCGTTTTACATAGATAATCAACTTTAAGATGACAGCACCTTATTGAAAGGGGAATCCTCTGTTTGTTACCCATTGTGCACTTTTGATCAAGTACACAGATTTACTATGCAACATTGCATCCACAATTATCATTGATAAAAACATTGCAGGAGGAACAGCAGAGATGCAGAAGGTAATTAGCCATGAAACAACACTGCAAGTCAGCAGCCTAGAATAATAACCACTAGCATTTTGGCTCACTGGTTAGGCCTAATGAGTACACAACCAGTGCTAGCTGTGCATGTCACACGGAAGAGTGATCAGCAGATCTAGAAAACATGCAAACCAGATCAGTTTCAGCAATCCCTGCAGCATGGTGTCAGTAGTATAGAGCTGAAACATAAAATAGCAGTGTATAGATATGAAAGACAGCAAATTTAGCACATATCATGTGTAATAAATAATGGTGTAGCTAAGAAGTGTTTTGCATAACATCATTTAGAAACATTATAGTCCTTGAGGCAATGTTGTCCACAATTATGCAAAGTAATGTGCAGCAGAAATCTATGCAGAATAAGCACAAATAGTATACGGACAGTAACAGCAAAGGATGTGCATATGGTATGCATGTATGAGGTGACATATGCAGAGATCTATATATGTAATAAATATTAGGTAGGAGAGCAATGTTAGGATCTCTCTCTGTGGCTTCAGCAATAGTAAGAGTCATAACTTCTGCTGCAGCCATGGGGAAGGGCATAGGATGGAATTGTGGAAACGAATGTGAAGTAAAAGACAAAATAATAAGCACTTGTACTGTAGAATATTAACAGTGTAACAACAGCCCACAGACCATGGCCAAAAGAGCAGCAGGTGTTTTATAATATGATCTACATAGGGTAGACAAGAAAAACGTAAACAGAAGGCACCGGGAAAAAGGGGTTGCTGATGGATGGATGGATGGATGGATGGCACAGCAACTCTGCTAACACTGTAATTCCCCTACAGGGAGGCATAGTTCAAGAATAAATGATGACAACACCGTAAAAGAAAAGTAAGGGAGAGTCCCTGAGGATATGGCAGTATCATAAATATTAAACGTGACTACAGCATAAGCAATGCCATATAATAATAAAGGAATCACCACAGAAGGAAGTTGCAGAGAGGGGGCATGGAGAGATGTAACAGTAGTGGCTGTAAAGAAAGAAGGACACAAATGCAGAAGCAAAAACTATGTAGCAATCAAACACAAACAAAGAGAACTACAACAGAACCATGGTGGGTGGGGGGAGGGGCGGACAGAGAGAGAGGGAGTGATTACTCCCATACTGTGGGATTGACCCAACAGCAAAAGCAATGCCAGCATATAAATCTATACTACCAAAGCAGAGGTAGGTGATGAAAGTGCAGTACTGATAATCATGTAATGTAGGGTCATATCAATGACTCAGGCAAAATATAGGAAGCATAAATAAAGGCAATACAAAAGGAAAACCACAGAGGGATACCAAGGCAAGAGCAGGCCCACAAAAAGTTCTACTCCTTTAGAGGTCATGTCTGGCAAGCACCATCCTAAAAGCACATAATGAGGGCAATGTCAGACATACTCAGAGGAACAAGACCCAAACCGAGACACTGTATGCAATAGTGCTATAGCATTACATAGGAGATATACTGGAATGGATGACATAACAGGTGGCTAGGGTAGGCTGCATAACAGTTTGACATGGTTCCATCATATGTGTAATCTAATCCCAAATGTTTATGTCCCACAGATTCCTCATCAAATCAGTGGCACAACAGACGCAACAAAATACACAGACAGGTTTAGCATGAGTCACCATATTCTGTTTGATTAATGAATGAACATGCAAAAAAAATGTTTTACAGGGATGTTGTCCCTTGCTTTCTACTTAGGTTTCTATGTGCATTACCCTCAGATTGGGCACCTGCAGTGAAATGAGAAAAAAACAAGACAAAACATGGCAGTCACAATCATATTCCTCTTCAAACAGCATGTAATATAAACTAACCCCATGACAATCCACCAGTGATAGCCTGAACATTGCTGAGGTGGATGTCAGCAAATAGTAAGTACAGATATCTTGTGTCATGATAGTGGAATAGTGCTTCAGTCCAATTAGGTATATCAGTAGGTGTTCATAGGACCTTTTAACCTTGTCTGCCAACCACAGTAGTGACCCAGATAAATCAGGATGGTAATGAGCTCTGCAGAGTATGTGACTTCTGAGCAACAACATACAAAAGTGGTAGTCACCCTGGTAATTTCTGTCAATGTATGTGAAATGCCAGAGGTAACAAAATGTAAACATGCATGGGGACTATATGTGCACCTACGCACTATGGGCAAAATGGAATAGGGAACAGAGATGCAGACTAAGACCTTGAGATGCAACAAAGAGCTTAATGGTAGGGGGAGCACTTCAACAATGGAGGTATGGTAGGACCACATGGGCAATGGTTATGGAGGTAGACATGGACTTTGCAGAACTATGTTTGACTTGACCGAGTCCACAAAGATACATCATTATAATAATGTGCAATGCAAAGCTGGCAGATAACAAGTCAGCTGGCCATACACCATTGCACACGTGGGGACAATAAGGAATGGGACCACTTCTGGATTGGATGCCAATAGGTAGGTCCACAACAAGGGGAGAAGGTCCATGGTCATGACAGTAAATGTATCTTGCACCTTAGCACATGACTGTGGACTTGAGTTCTCTACTGTGCACCCTCATTACTCATTAAGGAATGCCATGCTGGTACACGGCGGTAATGAGGCAATCAGCCATATACTGCTGTGCAGTGCAGTAATACCAGAAGGTGATGATTCCATGTCTGCACACTTTGAGTACAGTAACATAAGTGGTGCCATTGTAAAATAGCATTCCTAGGAGCCCACCTGTGTGTTTATAAGGACACACCTGCACTTTTAGGCCTGTTCTTTGATGAAGCCTTATGAGGTCATCATGTCAAAAGAAGGCAGTTCTGAAGAAGGTCTGTGCATGTATACCAGTGAAGTAGCCTGTACTTTCAGCTCTGTATATAAATGAATGGCATCAAGGGAGGGCAAACCTCGCCTATTGATAGAAGGCTATCTGCACATGTGGGAGCATGTGAGAAGCAATAAATCCTAGTCTTGATTTGTATTGAAGATGAGTCAAAAGAGCAAGGGCCAGGCCATTACCACAGACTGGCATGGAGGGAGCTCTTGCAGATGCCTTTTGGCCATCCTCTGGATGCCATCACAAAGGACATATCAGGTACTGTATATAGCATCTGCAGTAGGGTCTACAGCAGCCAAGATAATCCCAGTATCATCATATAAAATGTAAAGTGCATGTTGGAGGAGATCACTGTTAAACCTGCCCAGCAAGGGTGAACTTAAAAAGTTGTGAGATCCAAACATGTGATAATTTCCACATCCTGGCTGGAAACATTTTTACACTAAAGTATTTTGTGGGTGGGCATGGTCATTCATTAGATAATGCAGAAAAAAAGGAGTCTTCTGTTAGATCACCGGTGGCATTGTTGCCACCATAAAGAAAATGCTATTTTCTATAAATAAACACCAAAATAATGAAAATAAAATGTACTTATCATGTTCATCCATGATAAAGGACTTCATCAGAATGCATAAAACAGTAGTAATAGTGCTTATATAGTTAAAAAAATCACATAAGAAATTGATAAATGATCAGCTGACAAATCCAATTCATTTTTTTCAGCTCTGAATTCTTAAATACTGACATAAAATAAATAAATAAATAAATATTCAGAATAGTAAATTTATCATATCAGTCACGTGTAAATACATTAAATAGTGTTTAACCTTCTATTTAAAAAAAATTGAAATTAATCATATCATTCAACCTGTGTGTTTTATCTGCTAGCAAATGAAGTTGACATAGGGCTCTTTCTGCTCTGTTATATTTGTTATCTTAACTCAACAGGAGCTTATTGTAATACAAAAAAAAATCTAATGTTCAAGAAAATTGCATATATGTTATACAATGCATTATGTAAAGCTTTGGTATTAATATTATATTGGTGTTCCAAAATATGCTTCCTAAGACTCCTAGCACTCATGTCAGTAAGCATAAAAAAATGACACAGCAATTTAAACCAGTCCCTTGGACAGAAAGGTTGAAAAATTATATCCTTGGAGTTACTATTCATGGAGAGTACCTTTCCAATCAAGAACACTGTGCCATGCCAAGTGCACACAATATATAGTGTTTGGACTGGAGAAAGAACACCATGTACTACTCCTGTAATACTTTTTAATGGCCACCAAGAACACTGCTGCATTCACCACCATACTATCAGCTCTGAAAGACATGGAGCAGGAAGAAGGTCAGTAGTTCAATCCAACATTCATTTCTCATTTCCAAAAGTCACCCATAAATGCCCTGCACAAAACATTTCCAGATGACTGTTTCATAATGTTCATGTCCATTATGCTGATATCAGATGGCAACAGCTGCAGACACAACAGCTGTC
Source organism: Protopterus annectens (assembly GCF_019279795.1). Lineage (NCBI taxonomy): Eukaryota > Metazoa > Chordata > Ceratodontiformes > Protopteridae > Protopterus > Protopterus annectens. The sequence goes on along the minus strand of NC_056751.1, from coordinate 516,125,740 downwards.
TTCCCTATATCCCATCTTTGTTTTGAATGTACAGAGGCTTCTGTCTCTCAACTACCTCAATAGAGGCAGCATCTCTGAATATACTTCCACTCAAGATGATCTTCCTCATGAAGGAGGTGGATTGCTACATTTCATAGGGGACCATTACATCCTTGGGTAGAAAAACCAACATGGTCTATGGTGAGTAAAGATTCTTCATGGGCCACCCACTTACTCTTCCAGTTTCTGGATCATTGCTGACCTGCTGTATCCTGAATTTCCCTACATGACGAAAAACAAAAAAAAACAGTTTAGTCTTGGCAATGCAGTCTGAAAGCTCTCATGCTGCAGTAGCAGGTTTTCTGCAAGTACCTTTCTATGCCTTCAGTACTAACAAGAGTACACTGCAGAATTATAGGAAGCCAAATAGGGGTGCACTCTCATCACTAAACATGCACATGGGTTTGCCACTATGCATGACTTCAACATTTGCTAGAGTATGACTATGGTGAGGAGGGTAATCAGAAATTAGCCACTGTAGCATATAATTTCCAGCTGTGGTGTGAGGGTGACCTCATCATCTGACCTAGTTAGCCACTTCATGCCAATTTCCCCTAACCATTCATCGTTTCAATCAGTTTGTCTACATTTTCCTTGGGAAGCATTTCCACTCTGGCCAGAGTCTTATGTTATGCACATGTAGGTATGAGTCATAGTGAGTTGAGTGCATGCACAATCTTTCTACAGCTGTAACAGAGAAAATTGTTGTTGCCTCACAGTGACAGAACAGGTTTTCAACCTCAGTAGTTGCATATTATGGGGTGATATTTTCAAAAGACACTTCATTCAATCATGGAACCTCTTAGCATCGACTCAGTCAGACTCATTGTTTTACAACCCGATGGTAAGCAAGTTCCCCCTACTGAGCATAATTGCAAAATTGGACATTGCACAAAATACTGAACCTCCTCTTGTAACACATTTTAGTGATTCAAATGTTAACTTGATACATTGATTTTTTTTCTTAAGGAATCAACTCTTCAAATTTTCAGATATATGCTGAGTCTGTAAAGAATAGAGATGACCTCACTTTTTAAAAGAACAATGGGAGTGCATAAAGTGTGCTGGAACGAAAGTTGTGTATGATGATACATGTTGTCAGCAAACATGCACGGAGATATTAGGATAAGCAAGAGATAAGATGGTTGTATCACAATCCTGGGTATGGAATTACAACTTTGTTATATTACCAATGTACAATGCTCATAGAAATTTATGTTATAACAGATGGGAGAGAAACTGACCTTTTGTCACACTGACATAGTAAAATCAGGTGAATTAGACAGGGATCTGAATTTAGTCACAATACCACATTAAAAATGGATGGGTGGTTTGGGGATAGATGCTTTCAGTCAGTCTCAATTGGCATGTATGTATGTCTTTTGGCTTATCCCGGTTAGGGGTCGCCACAACGGAACTCCTGTCAGCTAATGATTGGCAGTTGATTTTTACGATGCCAAGTTGCCACCCCGATGCCCATCCTTCAAAGAAGGCACACCCATTCACGCACGCACCTACCTGCATGTGTTTAGATGTCATTTGACTATTGGGAGGACATGCAGAATCAACACAGAAGGTGCTCCAGCCAAGAATCAAATGGGAGAACCTCTTGCTGTGAGGCAACAATGCTAACCGCTGCACCACCATGGTCCTTAGAAATCTTTGTTTAGCTGAGCTGTATTGAATCAATGTTGCTATATCACAGCATGTTGATATATTACAGTAACAAAACGAGTGGCACAGTAATACAGCAGGAAGAGTTGCTGCCTCTCCAAAAGAGGTTCTCTTGTTTGATTTCTGAATTGGGCGTCTCCTATGTGGAGTCTGCATGTCCTCCCTGTGTTCTCATGGGTTGTCTTGGGGCACACCAGTTTCCTCATATGTTCCAAACCTATGCAGTAAGTGTACTGGACACTATAATTCGTCTGTAACTTTGAGTGTGTATGTGTGGTATGGAAGAAGAGCTACAGTAGGACTAGCCACCTGGCAGTGTAAACATTGGTTCTATACGATTGTCACTGTGACACCCCAACCCTATGTGCAAATTGGGAAAAAAGATTGTGAATGGATGAATGGAAGGAAGGATGGATGGATGGATGGATGGATGGATGGATGGATGGATGGATGGATGGATGGATGGAATTGGGGAAAAAGGTGACAACTATTTTAAAATAGTGAAAACTTGAGTAAAACCCTCTGAAGATTTTGCATCCTATGTACCATTAAAAATGTTTACATATAAAGGTTTCATTCAAAAATGGTCAGCATTGTATAAAGTACTGAGGATTGCAATCTGCTTTTTTTTTACCTAATTTGACAAACTGATGCTAATTTGGCTAGTTATACAATTTGGATACATGCTGTTGCACTTACCTGTATTTTGGATGCAGATCTAGGCACTTTCTATGCCACTAGGTTAACAAAAGAAATGACATCATGGTGGACAGCACATGGGGGAAGCATCAAGAGTTTATAAGTACCCAGTACACAGTAAACATTTATTGGCTGCCACTTTATATTTAAACCTAATCAGCATGAATCAAATGAGTACACAGAAAATTATATAAAACTAATTCACAGTTTCAAAATAAGAGTTAACTTATGTAGAGTGGATTAACAGTGTGCAATATACAACATATAAGGCCAAAAGTAACTGCTTACTAAAAAATATATTCTATTTAAGAAAGCATAAGACAGCTTACAAAATAGATTCTACCGTTCTGTGAATTAAAAAAAATTCCAAATATAGTAACTGCATTTGTTCGCTGGCTTCATCTGTATATGCAGTTATCTACAAAATGCAGACAACTGAGACATTTTCTAGAAACACAAGGAATGTTCTTTGCTCTGCTTCCAGAGATGCATGACAAGCAGGTTATTAAAAAAAAATCTCTGGCAGAAATAGACAGCACTGGTCAGGCATCGTTGCCTTTCTAAACATACATAAATTGCTTGTAATGAAATCAGTTCCATTCCCAAATCACAAATGTAGTTTTGCTCAAACAATAGACTCAAATGAGTGTTTTTTTTTTCTCCTTTTGGTACAGTTTTTGCTGTTGCATTAATTTGTTCAGTTGTTCAGTAAATGCATCATACCTGGTCATCTGTGTAAGGTAAATAGATGTACTGTGTTCAGCAAACAGAGACAGAGATTACTGAAAGTATATTTTATGTGAGAAAAAATATATTTTAAGACAAAAATCAGAATGTGCCCTTGAATCAAGCATGTTTTTATCCTTTAATTCTCTTGTGAGAGATGTTTGGATTATATTTTCTTTAAGACTAGTCATGTTTCTCAACCAGTGTGCAGTTTCCTTTTTTATGTATGTATGTATGTACTTAACTTACCTACCTACCTGCAAGTATATTTATATAGAACAGGTTGCCAACATGGGCCCTTTTTCAGCTACAGCCTGAAGAAATTAGGTGTGACAAGCCTCAATAGCAATAACAGCATTTCTACACAAGGGAAGCTGTTGCATGAGTACTCCATAGTTCATTCTAGCCACAAGATCATAGACTTGTTAAAACCTCAAGGAGAAATAGAATGAGTTTCTATAGAGAAAAACAATAGCCAGCTAGTAAAGGGGAAATATTAAAAGGCTAGAATAAGATAAAAAGGGGAAATTCATATAAAATTCTGTAGCTGTGCAGTGATATCTGCATCACTATCATGTAAGATGTAAAGACTTTGCAATGTCTACCATAAATAACACAGTGTGTGTTACTTCATGTGAGCACTTCTTCACCAGGATGTTTAATTCAGGCATGCTAAGTAAAAAAAAAAAAAAAAAAAAAAGTAAATATGTACTCTCTAAGCTCATGAACTCTTAATTAATACTGAAAATTTTATCAGCACAGCATTGTATCATCATGCAGAACAGTATTCTATTGTTATGGTCTCTTCTCTCCTAGGACCATTCATTATAAATTTATGCATGTGGCACAATTGCTCTAGAACTGTTTGCACAAAAAAAAAAAAAAAAAAAAAAAAAACATTGGTCTGCAGTGCTAAACAATGCTCAGACTTATCTAATATCAAGTTTAATCTACAAAAAGCTGGGCATAAATCCCTAGGTCACTTGATGGGTTGCCAACTGGCTTAATGACAGAACCCAGAGTGTAAAAGTAGCTGACTCCAAATCCAGCTCCAAACAGGTGACAAGTGGAGAACCTCAGGGTTCAGTTCTGGTACCGCTCTTGTTTAGCATCTACTTCTCTGAAGTACAGGCCAACGCTAAGGGACTCTGCCTAACAAAGTTCGCAGATGATTACAAACTGGGAGCCATTATTCAAGCCCCAAATGATGTGGTTATTCTACAAAAGAGCCTTACAGAAACAGATGCTTGGTGCCAGAGCCATGGGCTCAAGCTTAATGGCAAGAAATGTATAGTTATCTCCTTTGGGAAAAAACATGTACCCATGAATTACCACATAGGTGGCAGTACACTAAACACCAAAAGTGTGATGAGAGACTTAGGGACACAGGTGGACAATGGTCTCACCTTCGATAACCACATTGCCACAACATTCAGGAAACCCTTCTATGAGGCACACCTCATCACTAAGGGCTTTTCATCCAAGGAAAAAGGAGGTCATTGTCCCACTGTACTCATCCCTCATTAGACCCATTATAGAGTACAATGCCTCGTTTGGTATGTACCTCACAAGACATCTGCAACAGCTGGAAAGGCCACAGAAATACCTCATTAAAAAGAATCACAGGTCTAAAGCAAATGCCCTTTGCTGACCATCTAAAAAAACTCCAGCTATACGCTGTGGCATATCATTTATTCAGAGGTGATCTCTGCTTAATATACAAAGCCATGTCAAACCCTGAGCTGTTGGACATGCTCCACTTAAAGAAATCCCAATCCCTCAGAGCCCAAGCTCCAGGGATCTAAACCTTGTCATCACAATGAACAAAACATGCTGGAGGGATAGGTTCCTGACCCAGAGACTCCTGATACTCTGGAATAGCCTGCCCATACATGTCAAGCAGAGCACCTCCTTGGCCCTCTTCAAAAGGAACCTTGACAATTGGATGGGAGATAGGAAATTAACCTTGGGGATCACATCAGTCACCCTGCTAGACAGGGGTCCAGGGAAGTAAATACTGTGGGAAGAAATATCCAGGGAATTGTTATGGCTAGGCTTGTATTGGCCCTAGGGCTTCTAGTCTAGTACCAACCTATGAACCTATGAACCTATGGTTGGTGGCAGTGACTTCTACCTTATAGTCTTTGCAGAAGGGGGCATAGCAGGTGAACCTGTACAAACCTTCCCCAGGAGTGTCTTTGTGTTTGCAAATAAATCAAATCTCAAAGTGTGTGTGTGTGTGTGTGTGTGTGTGTGTGTGTGTGTGTGTGTGTGTGTGTGTGTGTGTGTGTGAGAGCTATTTTGGCAGGGATATGAAGCACTGGTTGGACAGAGACGGTGCTGGAGGTTTTGCCTTGACCACTCGCTGAGATCTTAACCCTATAGCTATGCCAGTGGGGAGTCTTATTGGGGATCTGGAGAGAGGAAGAAACCAGCCCCAGACTGACTATGATCCCTGTGTGCTCTTAAGGGAAATTGTACTTTACTGTGTGTATACTTCTTATTGTCTCAATGTGCATGTCTCTCACTGGTGTTAGTGGTGAGGATTAAGGCACTTTGATTACTACTGGGCCAGTGGAGGGGTGTCACACAGATTATTCATAATTACATGTCAGCATATGCAATATGTAGCTGATGAAATGCAGGCATGTCATGTAAAAATCAGTACTCCTCTGTGCAGATATATCCCAAAGTAATACACTCTCTTCTGTGTTGAACGGATAAATAATTTTACTTTCCTTCAGTTTACCTAGCAACATGGTTGCCTTCTGGTGTAGATTCAGGGCTGTCAGCATAGTGAATATGCAAATGAGATCTGAGCTCATTAGAATTGCTGAATCCCAAATCTTTGGCTCAGTGCTGGCACTTCCTCAGTGTATGGATGACAACTATGAATGCTTACAGGAGGCGGGTGTGTCAGGTTAGACTTACAAAGTGTTACACGTATGTCTGTCAAGGTTGGAAATGCAAGTAAGCAGCGCACAGTTCAACACAGTTCACAGGTTATGTTTCATTAACATCCAACCTCCTCTTCATTTGTGTGAAAACTGTTTTCTCTGTCAGTTTTTTATTATTATTTTATCATTTTATTGACCATTGTTCGCATCGCTCAATCACGGGCAATGGAGGAATGAATGGAAGGTTTGGCTATGCTTATCTTGTTTTCATGGTGTTGTGCAATGGCCAAAATCGTGACCTTAAAAATGATTAGTGCATAAGTGAATGTCACATAACTATTCCAGTGGCAGCATTGCTAAAGTATGATAATTAATACTGAGTCTGTGGAATACACCTGCTATTTTACTGACTCTGCGGCAGCAGTTGTTAATGCAGTGATACTTTCCTTTTTGAGGCCAGATGGTACTGGTTTGGAATACGGTTGTATCTAATAGTTTTAACTACTTTTGCTGTACCATTTGTGCTCATTGGTGCAATTGGGCACCATCGCACAATAATGTATTAAAGAAAAGAAATGGGGAAAATAGGATAGTGGTGAAATGGAGATGCTAAAGTCTGACAGTATTGAGTCTCTGGAATACACCTATTACTTAACTGACTCTGTGGCACCATGTGTTAATGCAGTAATACATTCCTTTATCAGGCCAGAGGGTTTTGAGTTTGAATACAACAGAATGTAACACTTTTAAGTACTTTCATATGAACGTTGCTGTGCATTAGTGCATGATGCACACCATCACGCAATAATGCATTCAAGAAAAGCAATGGGAAGATAGGATTGTGGTGAAAAGGGAAGCAAGTAGGCAGAAGAACAAATGGAAAGCAATACAGGAATGTGTAGGAGGCACTTAGGAAAGAACCATAGTTATCCTTTTCTTCAGCAGTAAAAACTGATAATATATGCAAAATACTAGCTGAATTTGAACTATGTTCAGAGAGTGGGGTGGCCACAATGCAATCATGTTGGACCCCAATTGGACCAAATCAAGTGTGTCAAGAAGACTGTGCAAAATGGCAAGCTATGTCCGGAATGATTTTTTTTTTGTCTGTTGAAAGAGAGAAGAATGTTGGGGAAGTGATGTAGGTATGTCTGTGTCTGGTAAGTTGGGGAGGTGAGGAAGCAATTGGAGGTAGACAAGATAAACAAGACAAGACACAGGGATGGTGATGGGCACAAGAGGTCAGTGGACACCATGGATGGGGTGATGGTGGGGACATCCAGGACCCATGGTCATTAAGCTGGGTGACAGTGAGAATCGAGCCCTCACCCACTTGACTGTCATCACTGTCACTTCACTCCACTACTAGCTGGAGAGCTCAATGCCACCTCTCCTTCTCCTGGTCCTATGTAAAATGAGGGAGAGCAGGCCCTCCATCCAGCTTAGGCATGCAACAACAATGTAGCACACAATCCTATGCACCATCACTGGAAGTTTAGCATAGGTGATAAACTCACCACCTCTGCCACTGCTCCTGGAGGGAACAAATAGAGTATCCTCTGGTGCAGGACTACTTGAGGGGCAGGTAGTGCTGCCAAGTCTGCTCCCAAATGTGCTGGGCAATGATGCCAGGGCCAGTGGAATGGGGGCAGGCAGATCCTGTGGGGCAGTCCTACCCCACTGTGCTGTGGGGCATTTCATAATCTGGTACATATGGATGACATGGACACATTTTGATGACACATAATACTATAAAACAAATAATACAAAGAGAGAGAGATAAGGGTTGGGGTGAGAGAAAAAAAGAGAAAAGATTAGTACCTTCCTATATAACATACAATGTATTAATACAATTATTTGAATCTATTATTTTAACCTTTACTCTTAAGACTACCACCCCTAACAGACAACTATTACTTTTAAGTCTAGCATCTCCTAACAAATGCACACTATACTACAGATTTCAGCAAGTACTCCTTTGCATGTGCAAATATTGCACATATGAGTGTGACAGTCATACAGATTACAGTTTACAGCAGGGCATGTGTGCCACTGGTATAAAGCTTTTCCTTTAATTCTTTAAGTTATACATAATTGAACAATTGAACCTCCTAAAGTCTAATATTGTATTATTGGTGAGTGCTACAGATTAATGCATGCATACTTTCTTTTACAGCTGAGATATGCAGGCTCAATTTGATACAACTGAATAAAATAGCAGACAAGCTATCTTTAACTTTTAATGTTACAATAGCATTAATCTTCTGCTGCATACATACCACATGCCTCTCTCATCCTTACCAATCTTGCTCCATGGGTCCTAACATTGCACACTTTCTTCATGACAGCTGTGAAAAAACAGAACAGAACAGAATACTATTATTAGTACCAGTCTTCCCTATATTCAGCTTTTAAGCCTTATAAGTTCTCACTGTAGTTGATACTTACACATCTGAGGGATGTCCTATGTCCTATATTTCTTGATCCGAGCATCAAGGGTACCTCTCTTCCTCCTCTGTAGGTTATTGTAGTGCTGCCTACATTGTATACCAGTGCGGGGATATATCTGGCACTGGTCACCACCCAGACCAAACTATCCCAAGCCTCTGACTTATAATGTGTCCCAGAATAGTCCCTCTACAGCAACCTAGCACTGTGGTGTTTTACTAGGAGTGCAACAAAAATCTAGGACTCCTGGACACCCCATTTCTGAGCCCTAAATCTCACACCCTCTCCACAAAAGTCTGCAATGTCTATCATGGATCAAGAGCAATGGAGATTGATGGTTTCCCACCAATTCCAGTTATCGCATTTACTGGCAGTATGCACACTGTTTGAAATGGTTGCACACCACTTATCATCATGTAAACACAGTGTGCAATCATAAGCAGTGCACAACAGTGGCAAGCAATGCAATTTCAAGGATATTTCATGTAGAGGCAGTTATGTATGTGTGTTTGACAAATGTGAGAAACATGTCAGTCCATAGATCAGAAATATACTTACAGGAATATAGTATACAGTATACCCACAGTCAATTTGATGATAAATGTGATAATAGATAAATAATTAACTGACACAATATTAGTTTCTCAGACCTCATACATGTAATTAATATCATGTATAGCATGTCAAGGATTATAAGTGAGAGTGACAATAGTGTGAAGCAGAACAACAGTAAAAGTGCATGGAACATGCTGTATTTGAACACAGGACCATGTGCATGATAGTCCTACAATAAAACCTCATGCCACAACAGAGTTGAAATAGCTGTTCATGTTTCAGTTCATTGATATAAACTGCAATGTCAAAACAGTAAAACAAAGATTGCACACATGGCACTAGAACCCAGAGCCATCTGTAGTCCAGCCCTAACCTTATACCTGTTGCCACAAGGAATAGCATTGATTAAATGTATTTGGTTTCTATTTTTGGCTGTCTGGGTGGTCTACCTATCCAATAAAAAAGGGATAAATACTTGAAATGAGGAAAAGCAATTTATGACATACACAGTAAAAAATGCTAGTACACATGAGAAATTTCTCCAGATGTCTGGATTTCAAATCCAGTGCACCTTCAGAAAAAAAGTATGTGTGCCTTATCCCTCATTGTCACATAGACAGCTTTGCAGCAAAGAATTGAAGTCATTCTTCACACAAGCAGCTGCAATAAAATGTACACTATCAAACCATAAACTGCTATTTGTACATTTATTAAATTTATTATATTTGGACATAGTGATCACAGAACCTGTTATGATTATTGCTTGCAAATATACAGCTCTGTCTTACCTTCCTGTGTTTCTTGGTCATTCATCAGTTATCCGACCAGTACTCTGACACATGCACTGTGTAAGCCATTTTATATCATTGGCCATAAAATCTGTGAGTATATTAACTGGGAATAATATGATATGCAGTTCCCAATGACTGAAGGACAGGTTGGATGGTCCAAACAAGCACAGAGTCCTCTTTTGTGATGGGCAAAGGTAAATTGCTGTTAAGGCACATACAAGGGTACACTGTTCTTTTAATGGAGAAACAAAGCTGAGTTACTGTTATATCATGAACAACCATAGACTATTCTTTTGGGGCAAGAAAAGGTGAGTTGCTGTTATGGCACAAACAAGAATGGACTTTTCTTCTTTGGGGGAGCAAAGGTAAGTTGCTGCTGTGGCACAAACAAGGATATGTTGTTCTTGTTTTACTCCCCTTGTTTTGCATCCTGCCATTGTTTGTTCTTGTGAGGGCTGTGAAGTCAGAAACTGCAATATCATTACTTACTTACTTCTCTGTTTAATGATCATCCAGTGCAAACATATCATGCTCATCTGAGGGCATGCAGTGATCATATGTACTTTTGAGAGGTATACCTGTGTAAATCTTTGATGCCTGAAGCCTACTACCTACTAATGAACACATATAAGTCAAATAACTCTCTGCTGTCTCATGTTAAGGTAATTTCTATACAGATCTCTCTCCTTTTGCTTGCTTACTGTACCAAGTAATGCAATAGAAGGATATGCCATAATGTTATTAAACAATACACTCCAGGTTCAGGACTTACTTTGTAAATCCAGCAGTTGCCACAGTGTTACTACAGGGTTGATTCTGTCTGATACAAGTAGTACACAGCTAATACATGGGGAGGTAAAGGTTGTATGAGTTGTCTGGCATCAATGTTAGTATATGTATGTGAATAAGAGGAAGGTTTTAGGTCCCTAGGTGGAGAGAAAGTCTGCTATGCATAGTCTCTTAGCCAATGCAAGAGCATACTGAGCACATCTGTGTCTGTCTACACACACAGAAGCTGGTGGTTCTCCTTTTGATTCTTCATCTGCCTGTGACTGTGGTGACACTGGCATTTGTGCTGGGATGTGTGCCCCTTCCCCTTGCTTATCTTGCTACAGCTGTTTTGTCAGGATTATGTTGTGTAACATGGCACATACCATGAAGATTTCTGTACATGTCTGTGTATTGTATCGCAGGACTCCCCAAGATGTAGCTAAGTACCAAAAATGTGACTTCAGCAGCCCAGAAGCATACTCTATCACATTTCTGGTTTGAGCATGTGCTTTATTATGGCATTCGTCTGTGTGTGTGTGTGTGTGTGTGTGTGTGTGTGTGTGTGTGTGTGTGTGTGTGCGTGTGTGCGTGCGTGCGCGCATGCATTTCTTATGGGTGTCATCAGCCATGGTTCCTGTGCATATCCTGCATTCCCCCAAATGACCATGTGGGATATTCCACTAGTAAACATCTGGTACAGTTGGGAGGTGTATACAGAAATGGCCAGCACAGTGTGTGAGAGAATAATTTATTACAAAAACATACCGGTTTCGGCTAAACGCCTGCAACACTGAAGAAGGCGTTTAGCCGAAACTGGTATGTTTTGTAATAAATTATTCTCTCAAACACTGAACTGGCCGTTTTTGTATTTACTTATATTTTTGTGGGGACGTGCATTTGCCTACTTGCAAAATTATTGTGTTTTTGTGTTGGGAGGTGTACCAGATATGTGAGTCACAGTAATTGCCAGGGTTGCCAGCACACATATTCAAGAATATTCCCTTGTCATTATACATGACTTGGCCTTAATTTCTACAAGTACAATCTATGGCACCCAGTACTTCATGGTAGTGTGCTACCAAGTAGAACTGTTGCATACTTCTGACCTTCTCCTCAGTGCTAAGGGGGAAAATATATGTTCTCACTGGCATGTTGGAGCATAGCATCCAGGAATTGGTGGATGATCCTGGATGCTGAGGTCTGTGACACCCAGCATGTCTCCTGTTGTTCTCTGAGAAGTACCTGTAGCTAAGATTCTAAGGGCTACACAGACCTTAGTTTCCACCGGGCTGAGTTCCCCTTGGTTGGCTCTAATTCTGAGTAATTCTGAGTTGAGGGCAGCAGAGGTCACAGAGTTCCTGTAGTATGTCTCTACAATTTCCACATCATGTACATTGTGATAAGTTAAATATAGCCTGAAGACACTTCTCCTTTTCAGCCTAGGCTTATTGGCAGCAGCAGCAATATTGGCTTCACTACCTATAGCACATACCAATGAATTAAAGCTGCAGAAGCCCCTAACATTCTGTCTGTATATAATTTCCATGTCTGTACTCCAAAATTTTTAACATCTGCAGGAATAGCCAGCATGGAGTCTGCAGAGATGCTTTATAGCTTGTTGCATAGCTCTACCACGTTGGATTGGTTGATTAGCATACAATTCAGCTGCTTATGCTGTAATTAGCATCTATGAAACACAGACAAAGACAGATGCAATCCATTAATAATCCATACCATTATAAAAAGTCAAACATGTAGCTAGCCAAACTGATGGTGTAGAGAGTTGTATATGTTTGGAAGACTGCAAAAACACTTTTTCTTCAGGATATATCTGCACAGTGGAGTAGTGAGCTTCAGCAGATATGCTCCCATTTTGTCACCTACATACTGCATATGCTGGAATGTATTTAAGAACAATGTGAAACAAAGGCTTTTGCACTTTTATCTATATGCATTAGTTAGAAGTGCGCTGATGACATGGGCTTGCCTGTCAAGCCATTTCAGAGATACACATATTGACAATACATGAAAATGGAATGCTCTGTGATAAATATGTACAACTGTTTCAGGGATTGGACTTTCAATAGCACTTTTAGCATTAAAAAAGATGTTTTTAGCAAAATGGGTCATTTGCCTGTTCTTTTGTGGGAGAGGATGAGTTACTGTTATGGCACAATCAAGAATGGAGTGTTCTTTTTGGGGAAAGCAAATGTGAGTTACTGTTATGGCACAAAAAGAAATATGTTGCTCTTGTTACTCTTCTAGCTTTGCATCCTGCCTATTGTTAGTATTTCACATCTCTAGACTGTTTTATGTTTCTTTAGTGGGTAATACTGACTGGCTACCTCTTCTGTTTTATCTAGAAACAGTTCTGTAATACTTATTTGTATTATACTTCTGTTGTCTTTTAGGAAACCTATAAGTTTGTCACCCATGCATGTCAGTCCATGGAGAACCCCCTTCACTGATGCAAAAAATCAAGTAATAATCAATAGGTTTCAGCAACATGGTGCTTTTCTCCTTGAAATGGGATAGGGAGATATGTCACAGAAAGATGAGAATATGTCAGGAGATTGTACAAGACCTCAGTGCCATGGATGGCTATGGCAGAACATACAAACAGGTGCGCCACAGGGCCACTGACATGATAACATCTGCATGGATGTGAGCAGCTGCAGTAGGCTTTGACCAAATGGTTACCAGAGACAAGCCTGCTAAGGAACAACCATAAACCCCCAATGAAGAGTTCCTGACAAATATTACAGGTCCAACTTCCGAGACAGCAAGAACATCCCAGGAAGAGCTTCAGTGTAGACTCTGTTATCTGAACAGTTGAATACTGTTGTATAATAAAACAATTAAAATGAATAAATTAATTCTGTGTCACGTGTCTTTTTTCGGGGGCATGGAAGATTGCTACAATTATAAGCTTATGTTGCATTTGTCAGACATGTTCTTGATGAATGAAGAGTTAAGGCACATATAAAGGGGCAAATATATTACCCTGTGTTTTACTGTTAACTGTGATTATAGTGTCCTTACCTCTTAGTTAACTTTTTCCAGGACTATCTGGACTACAGTATAATACATATCCTGTAGATAGTAAGCCAAATATTTTATGTCAGTACTGCTGATCAATTTAAAAATATTGTAATGTGTGATTTTGATCTCAGACCTGTTGTGTGTATTGCTGTACTGTCTGTAATAGTGGGAGCATTGTTAGTATATATTACACTATAGTAGTGCAGGTACTAATGATGTCTTGTGTTTCTTGCTTATCACAGATGAACATAGCAGTGAGATTGTGGGCCCTGTGCCACCTGATGTCAGTGTATCAGCAGACTCTGATGATGATGGTGGCCAAACTGAGGTACAGTTGGGGGTACAGAGGTAGAATTTGACACAGAGGATGACATACAGCCATCCCCTGAATTTTCATAAGACACAGGCTGTAAGTCTAAGCTTACATAGTCCACTGACCCCACATATACTGGAAAGGTGGAGGGCACGCACATTGATCATGGGAGTGTGTCTACTGTAACTTCAATGCCTGTTGAGTCAGGTCATTGCCAAAGTGTGGGCAAGGTGCCACACAGGAGGATTGATGGGGTGCTCAGAGGGAGCCTGCTGTCCTTTCTCCATCTGGTGCAGGTGTCACTTCCTGTGCAACTCAACATATGTTAAGGGCCATCTTGAAGGCACAGGCATGTTCCCATAGGTGCTCCAGACAAACGCTCAAGGTTGTGGATGTCACAAAGTCTAAAATGCATGACTATCTCCACCATGTTGCCGATTCACTGCAGCAAATGCATGACATATTAGAACAAGGGCTGTCTGTAGGATCACAGGAATTTACTAGGCTAATGGCCCTAAGGGCCTTACAAGACAAGACAAGGTCTACCCTTATTTCCATGATCAGCACTTATTGCCCTGTCCACGAGGGACACAGGTGGAACCCCCAGGGTGTATTTACAGTTACCCATCTAATCATCCAGACTGCTTTTGAAGAGGGCCAATGATGTGGTCTGTTTGACATGAAGTGGAAGTCTGTTCCAAAGGTGCAGTAACCTCTGGGAGACAAATCTGTCTCTCCAGCAGGTTCTGCTAATGACACATACCAGATTAAGGTCTTCAGAGTGAGTAACCCATGTACAATTTGACTTGCAGATATGCAGAATTTCCTATAAAGCAGGGTCAAAGATTGTTTTATATGCAAGAAAGAGATCACCTCTGAGTAGTCTTTATGAAACAGAATAAAGTGAGAGTTTCAGATGATCCACAATAGGACAGATGCTGAAGAACCTGAATTTTCCTTGTGAGGAATCTTTTTGGTCTTTGAAATTGCTGCAGGTGCCTGGAAAGGTACATACCAAAAGGAGCATTGTACTTAGTTATTGGCCTTATGAGGAAAGAGTACAGTGAGGTTACAATTTCTTTTTTTTCTGGAAGCAATGCCCTTACTTATGAGATTAACAAAATAGAATGCCCTTTTTACCACTCTGTAGACATGGTGATCAAATGTCTCTCACCACTGAGTGAATACTTAGGGTGTTGCTATTGATGTGGTAGTTAGTAGGAATATTGCTCTTACTGAAAGGAATGATAATACATTTTTGCACTGAGTTTAAGGCCATGACTTTGGCACCAATCACTTGCTTGTGTATCACCCTCTTGTAGGATGTTGACATAATTTGGAGATTCTATGACCGCTTCCAGTTTGCAGTCATCAGCAAACTTTCTCAGCCACAGACCTTTGGTTTTTGCTTATACTTCAGAGAAATAGATTCCATACAGACTGATGCCTGTGGAACACCACTAGTTACACATCTGCTGCTGGAGGTGGATTTCCCTATTTTGACTATATATGCTTTGTCAGTGAGCCAGTTAATGACCCATCTAATAATATAAGGGTTGATACCTAGCTGGGTGAATTTCTCAATGATCCTGAGTGGAGGATAATGTCAAAAGTCTTGGCTAAGTCTAGGTAGACTGTATGCACACATTTACCCTCGTTCAGGGCCTTGTTGACTGTCTCGAAGAAGTCCACCAGGTTTAAGAGGCAGGATTTCCCTTTGACAAATCCAGACTGAGTAGTCTAGTGTATGAAGATTACCTATATCTTTGTTGATAAGATCCCTGATGATTCGCTCCATGGCCTTGCAGATAAGGCTAGTCAGGCTAATAGGTCTGTAGTTCTCAGGGTCAATGGAAGCACCACCTTTCTGCAAGGGAATAACGGTGGCTGTTTTCCATTCAGCTGGGACGAAGCCGGTGCTGAAAAGAGGACCCAATGGTGTTCCTAATTCTTGTTGGAGCCCATGTAAGACACAACCTTGGATGTTATCAGGTCCCACAGATGTTGCGTTTTTTGGACTGAGGGGTGTCTGTCAAGGAATAAGCATCGTCTGTGATGGAACGTTTGCTGGGATGGGAATGGCACCTTCGTGGGAGTAGGTCAGTCACATTGTCTGCTGTCAGCTAATGTTGCCATACCTGATCACGCTCCTTAAGTGGCAGCACTTCCACTGCTCCATCAGTGAGTGTGCTGCCTACAACCAGACATAGTAGGCCATGGGGTTATTGTCCTGGGTGTCCCTGTGAAGGGAGCTCATCCAGCAGACACTGGTCACTTTCAGGTAGCAGTACTGTATCTGACTGTGGGAATGGACATGCCAATGAAACTCCTGGCAAAGCCAGTTTTTGTGGTTGGAGATGATAACAATGAACTGCCACCTCTACCATGTCTGACAGACCAAGATGTAGAGCTAGCACAGAGCTTGGTTGTGTTCATGCAGACACTCACACACCAGTTTCACCTGGAGGGCCCCTATGGACACATACAAAACAGTTATTCATTTTGTCTCACTGGCCATTTTTTGTTTTATCCCAATGCTTGCCTTCTTCTCCTTACTCTCACACAGTCACCAACCTTTTGTATCAGCCTAAGCGTCCTGTCCCCCACACAACACACTGTGCAAGTGATGATAACTTTGCCATATTCCTGTTTTTTATCTTTTAGATTCAGGATACAGAAGCTGTGTCTAATGCTCAAGGTGTGTAGCTAACTTAGTGCTTAGTATATCTGCATGGATCTACTTTTAAAGCTCAAAGTTTCAAAACTTTGAATTTCTTATGGTCTCGACCATAAGATGAAGTTTTGAAGCTTTGAAACTTTGACAAAAAAATAAATAAATAAAAACAGTGACCCACATGCTATGGTAAAAGACTCTCTGTAATGTCAAGCAAGAGCAGACACACACACACACACACACACACACACACACACACACACACACACACACACACACACACACACACACACTTACTTGACTGCAGTGAGAATAAGAACCCCTAGCTATCTAAGTACACAGACTAGAGAACACAGTACTTAACACATGTGCCATAGCACAAGTCTGACTTTTTCATAACTGCAGCAGAGTTTATAGTACATGACATCAGCAGGACATGTGTGAGACAAGATGTTGGCAGGCATGCATAGGTTCACAGCTTCATACGATCTTATGAGGCTACTACCATAATGGCCCTAGGTTCATAGGAATTGAGTAGGACAATGGGCCTAGGGCCTTTTCTAGCTAAGTAAAGTTGTATAATTGTTACTTTATAGAACAAGATATGTAGTCCATATTTGTGAATCCATGATCAGCACTGGTTGCCCCGAAGAGTTACACAAGTGAAACTCCAGGACTAATTTTACGATTTTCCATCCAATTATATTACACTTAAAATGGGTCATTGAGGACCTCAGTTTCATGTGAATTGGGAGTTTGTTCCATAGCAGTAGCAATCTCTGGGAGACATATCTTTCTCTCCAGCATGTCCTGTTGATGTCAATGTCTAGGTTAAGTTTCCTACAGTGAGTGAATCATGTCCCATTTGATTTGTGGAAGTGCTTCATTTCCATTAAGGCATGGTTCAGGACTGCTGTGTAGGCCAGGCACAAGTCTATATGATACTCAGTACAGTGACCATCATCTAGATCATATACTGAAGCCCCTGGATTTTCTTGGTGAGCAACCTCTTCGCTCTGTCCAGTTGATGCAGGTGTCTGATGAGGTACATGCAAAAGGGAGCATTCTACACTATTATTTTCCTGATGAGGGATGAGTACAGTGGATTGATAACATCTTTAGTTTTGAATTATATGCCCTTACTTATGAGGTGTGCAACATAAAAAGGTCTTCCTTACTAGGCTGATGTGCATTGTATATAACACAACATATGTTAAATTCTGTAGTGTAGGTAATATATGTGTGAAAAATATGTTGAGACACCAGGATTGCTGTGCTTGGGGGGTGGGGTGGGATACATGGCTGTACTGTAAATATATGATATGATAGGGCCTTAATTTTTTTAATTTTCCACATGTAACCTCATGTCATACACAAGAAATGCACAATAAACAGCAGTAATAATTAATATGTAGTTTTCCATTGTGCAACAATTAGCAAAGTGTACATACATGCTAGATACACCTGTTTGCGCACTGCTTAGCAGAGTGTAAAAGCAAGCCGCATTGCTAAAGTCTGACAGTTGCTACTGAGTCTATGAAACACACCTGCTACTTAACTGAGTCTGTGGTAGCACATGTTAATGAAATGATACTTTACATTTTGGGGCCAGGTGCTACTGGATTTGAATCTTTCTTGCTCTTTTTTTTCCTCTTCAGTGTTTGCATACTGCACCAGTCCAGGCAAACATGGGAAATGGGGGAAAATGAATGGCAGGCTTAACTGTGTTTATATGGCTTGTGCAAAGCACAGCAGTGAAAAAACTGCAGCCCAGGGAGCAGACATGACCTATAGAGCATAAAATAGAAATGGGATGCATTCAATTAATACTATTGGGCATTGGGCAAACCCACTAAGCAATGCTGCATTGTGGTTAACAGCAAGACCTTAAGAATGAATAGTAAAATAGACATCATGTAATTAATCCTGTGGCGGCAGGTGCATAGGGCTGGAGTACAGATGTGCCTGAGTTCTAGTACAGGGTGTGCAAACTTTTTTTACTGTTGTGACATTGCAGTTTACAGCAATGAACTGCAACATGGACAAGTGTTTTCTTACCCTTTTGTGGCAACAGGTGCAAGTGTAGGAATGCCATACAAAAAAGAGAAGGTCACGGTGAGCTGCCTGTCGGGTGCTAGGATCCGACACATAACGCAAGCACTCAGGTCACTCCAAAGCAAATACAAATATGACTCAGTCATTGTACATGCTGGAGTGAATAACCTGAGATGTACCTCCCTGGACTACATGAAAAGAGACATAGAGGAGCTCTATGATCATGTAGCCCAGGCTGGTATGACCCTGACCTTGAGCAGCATCTTACCCTCATCTAGAATGATGCCACAGTACAAAGACAAAATGATCGATTTTAACAATTGGCTAAAATTTTGGTGTCATTCAAAGGGGATCCAGTGTCTGTCAGCCTGGGATGACATGCTCAACAAGCCACGTTGCTTCGCTAGGGAAGGCTTGCACCTGCCATACATAAATTGTACAACAGAAGGAGGAAGCTACTACATGATAGAGCAAAATCCCTAATAGGGAAGGCATCTCTGATCAGTACTAGCAAAAAATTATGATCCCTCATAAAATCCTCCAAGGCCAGCTTCGAGAGAAAAATTGCACAGGACACCAAAGACAATCATAAGGCTTTTTTCAGTTATGTTAGAAACCTGGGATGCAACTCCCAGACTTGTTCTGAGTTGATTCTAAATGACAACAAATACACTGAACCCACAGACATCGCCAATATCCTGGCAGACAGGTTCAGTGCAAACTTCTCCACCCCCCCCCCAAAAGAGCAAGTATCTATCCCGGCAGAGGGCTGCTTCCCAAACATCTCAGCTGCTCAGGTGAAGGCTGCCTTCTCCAAAGCAAAAAAACACTGCTTCCATGGGACCAGATGGCATCCCAGGTTGCGTCCTACATGAACTACAAGAGGAACAAATCCCTCAAATAAAACAGCTATACAATCTCAGCCTCACTACAGGATATGTGCCCACAGAATGGTGTACAGCAACAGTGGTCCCACTCCACAAAGGTGGAGCCTCTACGGACCCTGGAAACTATCGCCCCATAAGCCTGACTAGCTTAGTCTGCAAGGCTATGGAGAGGATCATCATGGAGCTCATAAACAAATACATTGGGGACCTACAGACACTAGATCCTACCCAGTTCGGCTTTGTCAAGGGCAGATCCTGCCCTTTGAACCTGGTTGACTTCTTTGAAACAGTCACCAAAGCCATAGATGAAGGGAAGGTAGTCCACACAGCCTATCTGGACCTTGCAAAGGCATTTGACACAATACCCCACTCGGGCATCATAGATAAGCTATCCAGCTTAAATATAAACCCCTATGTCACAAGATGGGTTGCAAACTTGCTCAAAGACAGAACCCACAGAGTGAGAGTTGCTGGAGCCATGTCAGACTCGAAACTGGTCACAAGTGGCATCCCACAGGGTTCTGTCCTGGGACCACTCTTGTTTGGTATATACTTTTCCGAGGTACAGGCAAACGTGGGAGGACTATGGCTCACCAAGTTCACAGACGACTGCAAACTGGGTGCCATAATCAACTCTCCAGCTGACACAAACATCCTTCAAAAAGGTCTCACAGAGACAGATAACTGGTGCCAGCACCATGGTTTAAAGCTAAATGCCAAAAAATGTATAGTCATACCCTTTGGCAAAAACAATGTGCCCACAAATTACCACATAGGCAGAAACCCATTAAGTACAGAGAAAGTTATTAGGGACCAGGGGACCCAAGTTGATAGCAATCTCTCCTTTGAAAACCACATTGCCAAAGTGGTTAGAAAGACCTTCTACATAGCCCACCTCATCACGAAGGGTTTCACATCTAGATCAAGAGAGGTAATCATGCCCCTTTATTCACCCTCATCAGGCCCATCATAGAATACAATGCCCCTTTTGGGATGTACCTTACCCGACACCTGCAGCAATTAGAAAGACCCTAAAAGTATCTCACCAAGAGGATCAAGGGTCTCAAACAGATGCCATATGCTGCTCGGTTAAAAAAACTCCAGCTCTACTCAGTTGTATACCGCCTACTTCGAGGCGATCTATGCTTGACATACAAAGCTATGTCAAATCCAGAATTAATAATGGACATGCTCCACCTCAGTAAATCTAAATCCCTTAGAGCCACACACTCGAGGGACTTGAACCTCAGCACAGAAATAAATAGAACTTGCTGGAGGGACAGGTTCATAACCCAGAGGCTCCCTTCGCTCTGGAATAGAATTCCAGTTCATGTGAGGCAGAGCACCTCACTGAATCTCTTCAAGATGAATCTTGATAAGTGGATGGGGGATCGTAGGTTTGTCCCAGGGATTACTCCCGTGTCACTATTAGACAGAAGCACAGTAAACTAAACCTTAAAAAGGGCACAGTATACTCAAATCAAGGGGTGGCGTAAGCCATACAGAATCGGGCTAGGCTTATAATTGCCCCAGGGCAGATAGCCTATTATGAACCTATGAACCTATGAACCTATGAACATTGTCATGGGTTCAAATGCAGCATTTTCTCCACACTTTTACTGTTGTTCCACTTCCCATTATAGTTGCTCTCATAACACTTGAAGTAGTGTAACTGATATTAATTATATGTGTGAAAGCTGAGACACTAACATTATGTCAGCAATGTCTTTATTTCTTTATTTATCTATGTATTATCACATTTATTATCAAATGCATGGCTGTGGGTATACTGTGTACTATGTTCCTATGAGCATTTTTCTGCTCTCTGGACTGGCATGGCCTTCACATTTGACTAACACACTTACAAAACTGCCTGCACATCAAATAACCTTGAAATTGCATTGCTTGCCACTGTTCCACACTGCCTACCATAGTGCAAGCATGTTGTTCAGCAGTGCACACACCTGAGCACTGTGTTTGCACTATGGTAAGTGCTGTGCAACATAAATGAGAGAACTGGAAGTGGCAGGAAAAACATCAGTTTTCCTTGCACATGATCCAATGAAGATATGGCAAGTGTTCATGAAGAGGGTTTAAGATTTAGGACTCAAAAATGAGTTGTCCAGGAGTCCAAGATTTTTCTTGGACGCCTAGTGAAATACCACAGTGCCAAGTTGCTGCATGGGGACTATTATGGGTCCCAGTATAAGTCTGAGGCTTGGAATAGCTTGGGCTGGGCTGTGACCACAGCCAACAGTGTCCCCTGCACTGGTGACCAAAGTTGGCACCACTTTAATGACCTATGTCTGAGGAAGACAGTTACCCTTGATGTTTGGATTGAGGAGTTTAGGACAGAGGAAATCCCACAGATGCACAAGTATCAAATACAGAGAGTACTTGTAAGGCTTAAGAGCTGAATATAGGCAAGGCTAGTATCCATAATGGTACACTGTTCTGTTTTTTCCACAGCTGCCATGGAAAGGAAGTGCAATGTTGGGACCCATGTCACTAGATTGCCGACAATGATGGCGGCATGTGGTATATATGCAGCAGAAGAGTAGTGTCATTCTAGCATTAAAAGTTAAAGACAGCTTTTTTGGTATTTTATACAAATATATCAAATTGAGCATGAAAATCTTAACAGTAAAAGCAAGTATGCATGCATTAGGCTGTAGCACAAAGATAGTCTTTTTTGTATTTTATACAGTTATATCAAATTGAACATGCATATTCCAACTGTAAAAGCAAGTATACATGAATTGGTCCGTAGCACAAACCAAGAGTACAATATTAGACTTTAGTCAGAGATGGTGGGTTCAAATACCACACTTCCCAACTATACAATAACTGTTAATTCTTCAATTGTATGTAACTTAAAGGTTTAAAGTAAAAGCTCTATACCAGTGGCACACATGTCCTGCGGCAAACCGTAATCTGAATAACTGGAACATGCATGTGCAATATGTACACACATAAAGGAGTACTTGCTGCAAACTGTAGTATAATGTGAATATGTAGTATAGTGTGCATCTCGTAGGAGCCGGTAGTCTTAAAAAGTAATATGTTATCTATTAGGGGGTGGTAGTCTTAAGAATAAAGGTTAAGATAACAGAGACAAATAATTGTGTTAATGTATTGTATTTTACATATGAAGGTACTAATCTAATCTCTTTTTTCTCTCAACCCAACCTTTATCTCTGTTGTTTTATTTTATTATGTGTCATCAAAATGTGTCCATGTCATCCATGTGTACCACATCATGCAATAGTCCACAGCACAGCAAGGTAGGTCTGCCCCACAATATTCACCTGCCCCTACTCCACTGGCCTGGCACTGTTGCCCAGCACAGCTGGGAACTGACCTGACACCACACCTCTACTGCTCCTGCACTACCTGCCATCTCAGGTTGTTCTGCTCTGGAGGATAGGCCACTGGGTCCAGCCAGAAGCAGTGACAGCACCACCTCTACTGCTCCTGCACTACCTGCCATCTCAGGTTGTTCTGCTCTGGAGGATAGGCCAGTGGTTCCAGCCAGAAGCAGTGGCAGGGGTGAACTGCCAGGGATGGTGTGTAGGGTTGTGCACCACACTGTTGGTGCACACCTATGCAGGATGGAGGGTCTGCTTTCCCTCATTTTACATAGGACCAGGAGGAGGAGAAGGAGATGTTGTGCATTCCAGCCATTGGTGGTGTGACGTGACAGTGATGACAGTCCTGTGGTTGAGGACTAAATTCTCACTGTCAATCAGCTTGACATCCATGGATCCTGGATGTCCCCACCCCCACCCCATCCATGCTGTCCATAGACCCTTGTGTCCATTACCATCTCTGTGTCTTGTCTTGTTCGTCTTGTCTGTCTGTAATTGCTTCCTCACCTGCCCAACTTACCAGACCCAGACATACCTGTCCCCTTTCACTAACATTCCTCTCGCTCCAGAAAAAATGGGCACCTGTCCAAAAAAAAAAGCATCCCATACATAGCTCTCCATTTTGTACGTGTCTTCTTGACACAATTGATTCAGTCCAATTGGATACACATCACGATTGTGTTGTGGTCCCCCCTCTCTCTGGATGTGTTGGTAGTCCAAATGCAGCTAATATTCTGTATATATTATCAGTTTTTGCTGTTTTAGAAATGGAAAGCTATGATTCTTTCCTACCTCTGTCCTGCAAATTCCTGTATTGTTTTCTATTTTTTCTTCCCCCTGCTTGCTCCCCATTTCACTACTCTCCTGTCTTCTCCATTGATTTTTTTCATACATTATTGCGCAATGGTATGCAGCAGCAATACAAAAGTACTTAAAAGGTTTAGATTCAGTTGTATTGGAACCCAGTACCATATGGCCCCAAAAAGGAATGTATTACTGCATTAACACATGTCCCCACAGAGTCAGTTAAGTAGCAGGTGTATTCCACAGACTAAATACTAACTATCAGAAATTAGCATCTCCATTTCACTAGTTCCCTATCTTCCTAATTTCTTTTCTTTAAAACATTATTGCACCTAAATAGCCATTGTGCACCAACATCCACCAACAGTAAAGCAAAAGTAGTTAAAAGTATTAGATACAGCTGTATTCTAACCCAGTACCATATAGCCCCAAAAAGGAACGTATCACTGCATTAACACCTGCTGCCACAGAGTCAGTTAAGTAGCAGGTTTATTCCACAGACCCAGTACTGTCAGACTTTATCAATTCAGCTCGCATTTGTGTACTGCTTAGCAGAGCACAAACAGGTGTATCTTGCATGGGTATAACTTTGCTAACTGTTACACAAACCCACTGCTCCTCATACTATGGAAATATATATATATATATATATATATATATATATATATATATATATATATATATATATATATATATATATATATTATGCAATTTTTCTGCTGTTTACTGTCCACTTCCTTTGTATACATGAAATCACATGTAGAAACATTACAAAGTGAGGGCCTATCTAACTGTATGTCATATATTTAAAATACATCCATGTGTTGACACCCCCCCAAGCACTACTACCTTGGGGTCTCAGTACTTTTCCCACACACATATATCAATCACACTACACAATATAATATCAAATGTGTGCTATGCAACGTATATCAATCTGGTGGCATGCAGAACTACAACTATTGACCAATACACTTAAAAATTCCTTATCTGCATTTCTACTGCAGTAATTAGCATAGATCATATCCACAGGGACAGAGATGACCTTCAACACACTTGACCCTACCCATTTTGGGTTTGACAAGTGTAGATTTTACTTATTGACCTTTGTGGACCTCTTGGATACTGAACCCAAATATCTAGATAAGGGATAACAGGACATACCACCTGTGTTGAGTTATCCAAGGCCTTTGACACTATCCTCCATTCATGTCTCATAGTGAAGAGCTCACATCTAGGAATTAGGTCATACATTACTAGTTGAATAGCCAATTGGCTCAACCACAGAAATGGGATTGAACTTCCACCACTAGCCCACTCACCAGTGGAGTACCACAAGGAAGTGTGCAGAGGTCTCAACTGTTTGGAAAATACTTCCCTGAAGAACAGGCAACAGTACATGGCCTGTTGTTTACCAAGTTTGCAGATGAGTAACTAGATGCACTCATATAGAGTCCCCCAGTGATCGTAACATTGCAGTAGGGGCTAGCACAGACTGATACTTGGTAACAAACTCATGTGCTGAACTTTAACATAGAATGACTCTTTGTCACCTTTGTCAATGAATTATCCCTGCTAATTATGATATACATAGAACTTCCATAATCTCAAACACGGTATTGTGAGACTTGGGAACACATGTTGATAGCAATCTACACTTGTATCACTATGTGCCCATAGCGGTGACACACACACTGCAGTGCACAAATCAGACATATGGACTTCACTTCCAAGGCCAAGGTAGTCATACCTCTGCTGTACACTACCCTTATCACACCAGTAATAGAGTACAATGTTCGCATCTGTCTGTACCTCAACAGTCACCTGCAACAACTGTTGAGAACCCAGGGTTGTGCCTGGGAAATTCCAAGGCCTCCAAACATGACATACATAGAAAGACTGGCATACCTGTCTCTGTACGAAGTATCATGCAAGCTGTGAAAAGTGACCTCTGGCTGCCATGCAGAGCACTCTCTGACCCTACCCATCTGAAAATGATGGACATCTGCAATTCAAATGGGACAACTATAATTTGCCTCAGGATTCTCAACGTAGTCTGTGACATAAAGCGTGCTGGGAAGAAAGATATATTCCACAATGATTCATGCTCCTCTGTAATAGGCTCCCACTGCATGTGAAACAGTGCTCCTCAGTAACCCTGTTCAAACGCAACCTTGACTATGGGTGGGGATTGTAAAGTCACATCTGGGCTGGCACTTATGTCCCTCATGGACAGAGCCAGTTGGTACTACCCAAAAACATGCTCTACTAAAAACAATCATCCAACTATACTCAACAATGGCACTTGTGTTTTTACATAGCTAGGCCTCTAAAGACCTTAGTGCTATTAGGCTAATAGCCTCATATGAACCTATAAAGCTATGTGCTTATGCAGGCCTAACAACCTGTTGTCAACCACATGGCCTGCTGATGTCATCTACTATAAGTTCACCTGCACTCTTATATAAAATAGACTTGTGTCATGGTGCTTGAGTAATGTACTGTGTTCTGTAGTCTGTATACTTAGATAGGTAGGGTTTCTGTTGTCACTACAGTCAAGTGTGTGTGTGTGTGTGTGTGTGTGTGTGTGTGTGTGGGTGTGTGTGTGTGTGTGTGTGTGTGTGTGTGTGTGTGTGTGTGTGTGTGTGTGTCTGGCCAGCAAAACAGACGTGTGTAGCCTACAGTTATTTCACCATATTTTGATACTTGCTCTTGCCTAGACATCTATTTCATACAGGCCTCCCAACATCTTTTCTCCCACATGGCCTGCTGATGTCATTTACTATACGTTCACCCACTCTACTGTATAAATCAGACTTGTGCTGTGATGCTTGCACTTAGTAATGGGTTCTGTCGTTGGTGTACCTAGATAAGTAGGGTTTTTTTCTCACTACAGTGAACTTTGTGTCTGTGTGTGTGTGTGGGGGGGGGTTAGGCAATAGAGCAGTTGTGGGTGTCCTACACTTACTTCTCCAATTTCATAGATTGCCAGTATTTTGATACTTGCTCATGGCTCCACATTATTTCATACAGGCCTCCCAACCTCTTTCCCACATGATCTGCTGATGTCATCTACTATAAGTTCACCTGCACTCCTGTTCAAATTAGACTTGCACTGTGGTGTGTGTGTGTGTGTGTGTGTGTGTGTGTGTGTGTGTGTGTGTGTGTGTGTGTGTGTGTGTGTGTGTGTAATGTACTCTGTTCTGTAGTCTGTGTACCTACAGAGGTAGGGGTTCTATTTTCACTGCAGTAAACTGTGTGTGTGTATTAGCTGCTGCTTGACGTTAGGGAGAATTTTACACCAGCATGTGGGACACGGTTATCGTCTCCTCAACAGACACTGCTGACATACCTCTCAATCTGAAATCATAAAAAATCTGGACAAAAGCACATGAAAAAATAGGTACAATATATATGCTGATCAACTTAAAATTTGCATACATTATTATGTAACCCCACACACTCTGGTCGAATTGTGGGATACCAACTTTTAAATGCAAATTGAAGAACAGACAAAATATTTACAAAAAATAAACAGAATAGTGTTTTATTTAAATTATTATTTGAACTTGCATCAAACTTTGAACTTGTGCAAACTGCAAAACTAAAATACAATTTTCTTTTATAAAACTGCTTCAGCCTTCTACAGCCAGAAAATAAATGAGCTAGATTTAAACAGAGGAAATCAGCATATAGGTAGATTTACAGACTGATCGCTTTTTGTCAAATGCAATCAGTTCTTTCAAAGCAGAGAAGGGTAGCAATTAATTGAATTCAAATAACTGTAATAATATATGGATTTATCTAACACTAGGAATACATTCAATATAATCTCTACAAATATCATCATTATGAAACAATATTTTCAATAGAAAATATTTAAGCAATATATTGCAGAACTATCCATACAAAACATTACCTTTGAAACACTTACATTTAGGCTCCTCAACTAACATTGCCTTTAGCTGTTTTTTAAAAATGATCATTTACAAATAAAGTGCCTGTTGCTCTTGAAGAATAAATTGCCTATGCTACATTAAAAAAAATGCTAAGCTAGTAATATTGCAAAAGGGAATGGATGGTAAACTGATAACAAGTTCATAGTTACAAGATATCTCTGCCAAAGAGGACATTCTCAGGACTGCAGCATCCAACCCCCTTTAAAAGTGCAACACAGTACAATATTAGTAATCCATCTACATACTGTGGGAGTAGAACTCACAGCCTTCTGCATCAAAAGCAAGTATACTACCTGTTGTGCTACTAACAACACAAACAGACTTGGCATATAGCTGCACTAAACTTCTCTCCCCTCTGAAGAACTATGCAGCACAAGAAATCGGGAAAAAGCCAACATTTATTGGGGGGAGGGCAAAGGCCCAAAACCAGGGACGCATTTTAAAAATTGCCTGTATAATCTTAGAAAGTTGCTAGAATAAAATGTTTTGTGTTGTCATGTGTTTCCTGAAAGACAGGAAGACTGAAACTTAGATGGCTATCATTATTTAATGAATTCATTTCTCACTGGTTTGCCAGGAAAACACAAATCTTAAGAGGAACAGACCAAAGAACACTAGACTTAACTCCTTGAATCACAATTGGTGATATGGGGTAGAGAATTTAAGCTCTTGCTTCTTGGGTTTGAGTCTGGGTAACGTTTTGCAGTGATTTGTTTTCTGTACTTGCAATAAAGTGTGTTGGTCATCGCTGGTGAACTGCTTCCGTGGTTTTTGGATTTATTGGCTTTGAGTCTGGGTAACCCTAACCACCCACCAATTATACCTAACTGGTTCATTTTACAAACACACACACACACACACACACACACACACACACACACAGACACACAGACACACACACACACACACACACACACACACACACACACACACACACACACACACACACACACACACACACACACACACACAAAGTCCGTCTCTCCACTCACTTGTCTATTAAAATCAATTAATGCAGTGAAACTACTAGCTACAGAAACGGGCATATCACTGCAGATACTGGCTATACACTTGAGAGAGAGAAAAATGAAATACACTTGTACTGATGCAGCAGAAATAGTACAATTGTATCAATGCAGATGCAGCGGAAATCTACTTGTCTAAGAAAAGCTCTCCAGTGGCTACTAATAGTACACTTGTATGAAAATCAGTCAATGCAGCCACTTTTGCTTTACCTGGATGTGCACTGCCTGAGAAGACTTGTAGAGTGGTAAAGTTAAACATTAAACAGTAATGAATGGCTCGGCTCTGCAGCTGGTTCCTAAAATCATTGCACCTGCACATGATGACATCATGAACATACTCATCCTAAAAAAAAAAAAAAAAAAAAATAACTCCCCCCTGGGAAATTAAAGGGGCCACTCGGGAATTTGTGGCACCTCAATATTTTGCTCTTAAAACTGGCATTTACTGAGGAATTCAATACAGTTGAGAGGTATGATTGCTGATGTCATCAGCAATAAAGTGTCATACTCTGAACCAGACTTTAGCTGTGGCACTTGCATACAGTACTGTGATTTCTAGTAGGGGTTGTATTATCACTGCAGTCAAGTGTGTGTGTGTGTGTGTGTGTGTGTGTGTGTGTGTGTGTGTGTGTGTGTGTGTGTGTGTGTGTGTGTGTGAGCTGATGCTTGACATTACAGAGAACATTTTAAACCATCATGTGGCACACTCACATCTTCTCCTCAACAGACACTGCTGATTTCATCAGCTATATCACATTTTTGGATATGCAGTACTCCCACTCATGCAGGTTCAGAGACTGGCCTGGGGGTCAGGCAGAAGTCATTTCATCCTATACAATAAAGTTTACAGTGACATGGCTATCAATCTATCCACATACATCATGGCAAGGTATTTAGGCCCTGTATTATCTTGCTAAGAAAGCCTGATGGTCTCTCCAGCTTCTATATATGTCTGGTGAGGTACATGTAAAAAAAGCATTATACTCTATTACTGCTATAATCCAGTTTGACTACAGTGCTGTCATACAATCCTAAGATATCAATATGATGGCTTGACTTATGATGTGCACAACATAGGCTTTCAATAGCAGTGTGGACAGTTGATGGTCAAAGTTCAGATTAATGTCTAAATATGTTCCTAGTGCTTGAATCATTTGGTTTCTGCATAGGAGGACTGTTGCAATAATGTGACTAACATGGAATTCCACTTTTCAGATGGACAACATTACAAACACATATTGCTGTATTTATTTGAAGATCACTTGCCTTTGTCACTATTCTGTTGTGTGTTAGCTCCTCCTGTACTATGTTATCACCATTGGTGGACTCAATGATTGTAGAAAATATGCACAAATCAGCAAACTTGGTAAGGTGAAGAGCATATAATTTAGCCTGAGCTGTCAAGAAATACAATTCATACAGTGAAGGGCAAGCACAGATCTCTGGGGTTTGCCAGTGGTGACAGCTCTGTTGGTACAGGTTGATTTATAAACTTTCACATAATATGGTCTGTTAGTAAGGCAATTGTTTACCCATCAATTGATATAAGGTTTAATCCCCAGCTTGTGTTTTTTCTAAATGATACCTGCATGTGTTACTGTGTCAAAACCTTATGCCAGATCACAATAGGCAGTATGCACTTTCTTATCTGCATCTAGGAATATCACATGGAATCAATATTCTGTGACAACATCACTGATTACCTATGGTGCGACCCAGCACATACACCTTCTTGATATGGTTAAATACACAATACAATACACCCTCCACATGGCTTATGTTCCCATACAACAGTGTACATCAACATGCATCCACCTGAGTTATGGGGACAGCACCTAACACATGCATTTATAGAGACATCCTGACTCTCCTTAACTGTGAGGTAGACCAACATGTCATCAGTGACCTCCTCTACATGTACACTAGTAATATGCCAGGTGTGTGCAACAGACCTGTGTAAGGTGTTACTGCTACATCAGGTCTGTTACATCTGATAGATGTCCTCAAAATGGTTACTGAGGGCATGCATGATAACAGTATCATCATGTGGAACTTTAACAGATCAAGGCATTTGACAAAAATTCACACTGAGGTATTCAATCAACCCTGTCATATGTGGCCATAAACAGCTATACCACCAAATAGGTAGACTTGTGTATGACATACATGGCATCTCTCTACATTAAAATGTGTGATATGACATATATTGCAGGTTCAGTGATCAGGTCTGTACATCAGGGGTGTGTGCTAGGCCCTTTCTTGGCAATTAGTTCAATGATGGACATCACAGATGACATGCACATGCTCCTAACAGCTGCTTTCAGGACTACAGCTTGTGTGCAATCATTCACTCCAACTGTGATATTAGTATAATACAGACAGTATCAACACATGCCAGAGACTGCTGCACAGCCATGACAACACCTGCATTGATGAGACACATAGAGGGATTTGCTGAATCAGAAAACAAACACACCACCTAAGTATATTGTGGACATAATATGCTATAATCAGACCTATAAGTATGTGACCTGTGTCCTGGATTAGAGGGTAACTGGTACATCCACCAGCAAGGGGACACAGTGATGACTACTCCCTTAAATTTAACACAAATACTGGGTATGTGAAGGACATGTACATCAAAGGCCACAATAACTTCATGGTACCCAGAGTTTATCACATCAATAACTGTGTATAATGCACCCTTCTTCATGCACCTCCCTCATAGCCATACTTCTCAACTGTACATATTTTCGCAGAATGTCCAGATTTTTGCCTCATATTTTTGGTCCATTTCTCATAAAATTGTGGTTCTTCTGGCAATCATTGGCAAATCATTGAGGGATAAAGTCAGAAAATAGTGACAAATATTTGGGTTTCAGACTTCATACTCTTCAGAAAAGTTTGTGCTAATGCAAAACCTGTAATTCTAGCAATTTTCTAAGTTTGTAAGAGCAATATTTAAAAAGTGTTCCTATTTTTGGCTCTGTCCTTGCTCTACCCCTGACTAATTCCCCACACATTACTACTGTTCACCCAAGTTGGGTTTCTTAACTGTGTCTCTGAATTCTAACTATATTACTCTACTGCCATGTGATTAAATGAAATCTAGGACGTATAAGATGTAACACAATTATATATGCACCTCTTGATTCTTGGCCTAGGAACTTCAAAAATGACCTTCAAATGCATTGTATAACCTTGAATTATTCTTATAATGGAATGGTTTCATTATGTAATTATGTAAATATTTTTCTGCTTTCATTATGTAATTATGAAAAATTTCTCTGGATTGTATTTCTCTATTGTATTTTGCAGTGTATTATGTTGTCTGTCTTGTGTCTATTGTATGGAGCTTTTCTCCCCCGTCCTCCGCTGAAAATGGACATATATCCAGTCAGACCTTCCCGGTTAACAAATGTAAAATAAAATAAATAAATAAATTGTTCCCGCCATTATTGATGACTTTGTCCAGATTTTTTGCTCTAAGAGTTTGAAAAGTACGCTCCCTACATATTTTCCAGTGATGTGTAACTGAAGTGTATCACCTTTGCTCCAGTGTACTGTCACACATCTTATTGGCCATACCTAGGTATTCTTTCTGGGGAATATACATGACTGTCTGATGGTGAGAAACAATAGGTTCACAGGGCAGTCTTTCCATTTCTCTCAACTTTCTGATTTAAAAGCCCACATTTGCACTTGTTTCACCCCTTTCCTGTAACTAGTCTAGTCCAGATACAGATTTGCTGTATCCAGGACTGTTTGCAAGCTCCTGAGGCACCCAAGCCTTTCCTTGTTGGAGGGAAGCCTGCTAGCTTATCGGTGGGAGTGGTAAGCACTAGGTAACCTATCTACCACATAAGGAGTGGTTTCTGACCCAGAAAGTGTAGTTATTGGCCGTTCGGGCAATTTTTTCATCTCTTTCAACTTTCTGATTTAAAAGCCTGCATTTACACTTGTTTCTTTCCTGTAACTAGTCTAGTTCAGATACAAATTCTTAGTTTTAGCACTTGAATTTGCTTATTCATGCTCAGCACTTGCTCAGAAATTGTTGTAAGCACTAAATAAGCTACAAATTACTACAGTACTCAACCTTCCTCATTACCTAGAGGAAAACAGTTTTTGTACTTACTTTTTTCACTTGCTTAGAGGAAAACAGCTCTTGTACTCACTTTCCTCACTTGTCTAGAGGAAAATAGTTTTTTATTCAGGCATGTCCAAGGGTCAGCTCCCAGTGTTCTCTCCTGTTTATCTGATGAATCTGGGCATCTTGGTCCAATGTAGCAATTGCCTCATGTATGCAGACAACCCTCTCCTCCTACCACCCAACAATTCAACCTGTGAGAGATGCACTTATCTAGTCAAACTGGAGATAAAGCTCTCTCTAACCAAGACTGAGCTTGACAGTCAAAAGGAGAAGGTAAAACACCACACCACACTCATCACACAGTCCCTCTAAACCTACACCACCAAAATCTACAAATAGAAACACAAAAACATTCATGGAGTCCCTCAATAATAATCTGCTCAAGCAACAGAGACCTCCAAAGCAGAAACACAACCAAACTCCACCCCGCAACATAACCGAAATGACGCATAGTCCACAGACTCAGTGTGCCACTCAACCACAGCCCGTAACACAAAACAATGTACCCAACACACTAGTCATAGGTGACTCTGTAGTCAGGCACACTGATGTCCCACTCGCCAGGCTAAACAAGGAGAAGGTTATACTGTCAGCTGCCTGTCAGGTGCAAGGATCCGCCACATAACCCATGCACTCAGGTCACTCCACAACAAGTATAAATATGACTCTGTCATTTTCCATGTTGGTGTGAAAGACCTGAGATGAACCTCCCTGCACTACATGAAAAGAGACATGGAAGAGCTCTATGATCTTGTAGCCCAGGCAGGTATGACCATAGCTCTGAGCAGCATCTTGCCATCACCAAGAATGATACCACGGTACAAGGACAAAATGATTGACTTCAACAATTGGCTAAGCTTCTGGTGTCATTCTAAGGGGAGTCAGTATCTGTCTGCCTTGGATGTCATGGTCAAAAGACCAGGATGCTTTGCCAGAGATGGTCTGCACCTGTCACTCCTGGGATTCCAGATACTGGCTAAGGATATTGTCACCCCCTATAGTGCCTTTCTTAGGCAAGGTTCAAATTACAAATTCACCACTATAACAGGAACAGGCAAGCAAAAACTGAGGGTAATGCTACTCAATGCTAGAAGTCTAAATCTCAAAATGCACTCCCTTGAGGTACTCATTAAAATGGAGAACATCGATATCCGTGCAGTAACTGAGACCTGGTTCAAGGCTGCAGAGAGCACTCCTGCATTACCAGGCTATAACTCATACCACACTTTTCAGCCATCTAACCTAGACTGGAACACCAAAGGTGGAAGTGTGTCCATATTCATTAAGGATATCCACACCTCCAGGCTAGCTGCTCAGCATAATGCATCCAAGGTTATCCAAGTGCAACTAACTCTGGACAAAATTGCAATTGAAATTGTAGCTTGCTACAGATGCCCCACAGTTCCTCAGGATTCCCAATCCTCTTTTCTTGATATACTGGAAAATATTAGGGTTCAACCAAACATGCTAATAATGGGTGATTTCAACTACCCCACCATTAACTGGGGATACTACTCATGTACCAACTCCTTCGCTCAACGCTTTCTGGAATTCATAAATTCCTGTACCCTGGATCAACTTATCCACACTCTCACCAGGGCAACAATATCCTAGACCTAGTCATTACTAACATGAGTGACTGGTGTTCCACACCTGAAGTCAACTCCTCGTTGGTCAGATCTGACCATAAGCTAATCATCCTAGATATCCACATTCCACCATCCACCCCACATTGAGGAAACCACAGTAAAAAAATTCTCCAAATCCAACCTCATGCTTCTTAAGACAGAGGTGGTGAACTTCAGGACACCCATGCAGATGGACAATACAGTTACAGCTGCTGAATCCTACACAAATGCACTTTATAAGCACTTACACGAGTGCATGGATTGTGCTATCCCAAACAGAACCAAGATGCTACCCTCCAAAAAAAGGAAGCAAATCTGGTGGCCCCCTGTCTGAAACAAACTCTATAACAGAAGGAAGAAACTGTTTCAAAAGAGAGTAAAATCCCATGAGTCGAGGAGCTCCCTGGTCAGCCTCAGTAAGAAGCTGAGATTCCTTAAAAGATCCTGCAAAGCTAGCTACAAAAACAAAATTGCCACTGAATCTAAAGACAACCACAAAACATTCTATAGCTATGTCAAGACTCTCACTGGCAATACCCAGATCTGCTCTGAGTTACAGCACAATGGCACAAAAATTACAGAACCAACTGATATTGCAAACATCCGGGCGATAGGTTCATTGCTAACTTCACCCCCTCTCTCACCCCCAAAGGGGCCCATATCTATACAGGAAGAATGTAGAGTCCCTATAATCACAACTATGCAGGTAAAAGCTGCACTCTCTAAAGCCAAAAATCACAGCATCCATGGGATGGTCAACATCCCAGGCTGCGTTTTATACAAACTTCAGAACAAACTGGCTCCCCACCTAAGCACCATGTTCAATCATAGCCTCACATCAGGTTTTGTACCCACTGAATGGTGCACAGCAACAGTTATCCCACTCCACAAAGGGGGAGCCACCACTGATCCCGGAAACTATTGCCCTATTAGCCTGACAAGCCTAGCCTGTAAGCGCATGGAACATAGCATCATGGAACTCAAAAACAAAGACATTGGTAACCTCCAAACTCTGTACCCCACCCAGTTCGGGTTTGTGAAAGGCAGATAATGCCTCCTGAACCTGATCAACTTCTTTAAGGCAGTCACCAAAGCCGTAGATGAGGATAAGGTGGTTCACACAGCTTATCTTGACCTCACCAAGGCTTTCAACACCATCCTCCATTCTGGAGTTATAGCTAAACTCATTAAACTAGGTATAAATCCCTACGTCACAAGATAGGTTGCCAACTGGCTCCCTAACAGAACCCACACTGTAAAAGTTGCAGACTCCAAGTCTGACTTCAAACCAGTGACAAGTGGAGTATCACAGAGTTCAGTCCTGGGATCTCTCCTGTTTGGTATTTACTTCTCTGAAGTACAGGCTAACACAGAAGGCCTTTGGCTAATGAAGTTCGCAAATTACTGCAAACTAGGAGCCATACTCAAGTCCTCAAAATATGTGTACATCCTACAGAAGGACCTCACTAAAATGTGTATTGTCATCCCCTTTGGTAAAAACTCTGTACCCATGAACTACTACACAGGCGGCAGTCTACTTAACTCTGATTGTGTGATAAGAGACCTTGGGACCCAGGTGGACAATAGTCTCTCCTTTGATAATCACATCACCACAGTACTCAGGAAATCCTTCTACATGGCACAACTCTTCACAAAAGGGTTCTCATCCAGGAAAAAAGAGGTTATTGTTCCCCTCTACTCACATTCATTAGACCCATTATAGAGTACAATGCCCCTTTTGGAAAGTACCTCACAAGACATCTGTAGTAGCTGGAAATGTCACAGAAGTACCTCAAAAAAAGGATTACTGGCCTCAAACAGATGCCTTACACTGACCGTCTCAAAAAACGCCAGCTTTACTCAGTAGCATATCACCTACTCTGAGGTGATCTCTGCCTAACATATAAAGCTATGTCAGACCCAGAGCTGTTGGACATGCTACACCTAAATAAATCCCAATCCCTCTGAGCTACATGCTCTAGGGACCTAACCTTGTCACCACAATAAACAGGACATGCTGGAGGGATAATTTCATGTCCCAGAGACTTCCCATACTCTGTATCAAGCTACACATCTATGTCAAGCAAAGTTCCTCATTAGCACTCTTCAAAAAAAATCTTGATGAGTGGATGGGAAATAGGAAATAAACCCCGGGGATCACTTCTGTGGCTCTGCTCAACAGGGGCACAGGAAAATAACTTTCTTGGGTGTTGTAAGCCAGGGAACCTTTTTGGCTAGACTTACTTAGCCCCTTGGGCCGATAGCCTAGTACCTACCTATGAACCTACCTATGAACCTAAGGTGTTTACTAGGCTAATGACCACAAGACACTTTTTAAGGCTAGGCATGCATCCCAAATCTCTGACCTGTTCTGAAACCTTTGATAAGTGTAAGCAGGGGCTTGGGAGATGAAAAATTTACAAGCAGGGGCCTTGGAGATTAACCATTTACAGGATGCATGTGTCCATTAGAGACATAGGTGCAAAACAAGGGATGAATTTTCTGTCCCTCATCCAATTGTCCAAGTTTCAGTTGAATTGGGATAGGGAGGAGCTCTGCTTCACATGGATGGGGAGCCTCTTCTAGAGATGGAATGGTCTCTGGGATACATACCTGTCTCTCCAGCAGGTCCTATTTATATCACAGGCAAGGTTTAAGTCTTTAGAATGGGTAATTCTGATGCTGTTTCTTTTGTGGATGTGCAGGAGGTCCATCAGGTTGGGGTCTGATAATGCCCTGTATGCCAGACATAGAGCTCCCCTCAAAAGCCTGTAGGAGACAGAATACAGGAATAGGGCTTTAAGGCAGTCTGCACAGGACATTTTACATGTGCTCTGTGTTCCTTTAGTGAGGAACTTATGTGGATGTTCCAGTTGTTCAATATGCCTGGTTAGGTATATACCAAAGGGGGCATTGTACTTGATGATAGGTCTGATGAATGTAGAATACCTTGGAACAATGACTTCCTTGCACCTAGATGGCATACCTTTGTTTATAAGTTGCACAACATAGAATGATCTCCTCACTAATGTAGACATGTGATGGTCAAAGGCTAAACTACTGTATATGTATGTCCATAACTACTGGGGTGTGTGTTGTCAATATGTTATTTACCAGGGGTGGATGATTTCCTGTTGGATACTGTTATGCATTTCTGATCATTTAGTTTTAATCCATGGCTCTGACACCAGTTGTTTGTCTGTGTCAGCCCTACGTAGAGAATATTTGTGTCACTGTGAGATTCAATGACAGCTCCTAATTTGCAATCATCTGCATATGTAGTCAGCCAGACACCACTGACATTGGCCTTGACTTCAGAGAAGTAAATGCTAAAAAGGAGTGGCCCAAGGATAGATCCTTGAGGGACTCCACTTGTGACTGACCTCTTTGTAGAGGTGAACTCCCCAATTCTAAATTCATGGGTCTTGTATGTGAGCCAATTGGCTATCCACCTGGTGATACATAGGTTTGTACCTAACTTTTTGAGTTTGTCAACAATGTCCGGGTGGGGTATTGTGTCAAATGCCTTGACCAAATGAAGGTAGGTAGTGCGAACCATTTTGCCCTCACCCATTGCTTTGGTGACCTTCTCAAAGAAGTCCACTGGGTTGAGTAGGCATGTCCTGCCCTTGAAACCAAACTGGGTTGGTTCTAGTGTCTGGAGGTTTACTACATCATGGTTGATTATTTCCATGATAATTTTTCCCATAGCTTTACATATAAGATAAGTGAGACTTATGGATCTAAAGTTTCTAGGGTCTGTAGATGGGCCACCTTTGTGCAGAGGGCTGGCTGTTGCTGTTCTCCACTCATGAAGCATAAAGCCTGTTTGGAGGCTACAGTTAAATAGCAATTCCAGAAGGCCTGATAGGTTATGTTTCCTGCTATTTAGACAGCATTCAGTGATATTGTTCGGGGCTATTGATGCAGTGTTCTTGGCCTTAGAATGTTACACCAGATGCATGTGTGCTACCTGTTCAGGTTATGCACATACTGCAAACATAGGTGTTTGAAAACATTAATGGCATGTATATTATTTGTGACATTGTGGATTGCGCCATAGATATATGCCATGCACACAGGGCAAGCAACCTATATTGACCATACTGTCACATACAGGTATAGCAGTGTGCCTCCTAACACCTTCTTCAGACATTACAGCAGCACAACAATGTGTGTGGTTTCCCTCATAGGGTGTGGATGTATCATTATAGTTGTCAAATGCATGTGTGCAAGCTCACTGTTATCACTCCACATCACATATGTTGTGTCAGATGTATGGGATTAGTGGTGGTATTCTTCTGATATTGTCTATGATTGTGGTTGATTCTTGTAATGTTTGCCATGATCCTTTACATGTGGCCACCTTGCTGGATACCTCTGCTGAGAGTAAACTCGAATTCAGGAATGTAATTTTTCACAGCTTCCCAATATGCACCCTACCCCAGTAGTATGTCAGATCCATGATAGATGCCTGCGGCATTATTCGTATAAGGATGCTTATCTCACACAGCCATTCTCCACATTGTTATGCCATTTGTGTGGCAGTCACAGACAACACATTTTTACTGTTCAGTCCATACTGTACCATATAGATGTGTGCTTGGTTTTGCTGCTGCAATCATCTTCCATTGACATGCCCTCCTCTACTGTACATGTGGCTGTTTCACCTGTAATCTTTCCCTGTGTTCTTTCCTACACTTCATCTGTGTATCCCTATTCAATACACACACTTCTCATGGGTAATCATTTTACATGGCAGTCCCATGCCCTGTTACAGATCATTGACACAGCTTCAGTGCAGTATGCCAGGAAAGGGATATTACAATACTCTGCACTGTAGATACACTCTCCTGTACTGTGTTTGGGCCATATACTTCACATTTATACCTCTCAACTGTTTAGATATTCCAAGGATGTCCAAATGTTTTACTTAACAAATATGTGGCTCTCTGCCATATCACTGGGGTGATATCTGGACTAATGTAACTCAATATTACATACATTTGTGTGCATACCTCTCAGCTGTCCTGATCTGTGTAGGATGTCTATTTTTTTCTCATATTTGTGACCTTTTCCACATAACATTTTTTTCCTGGCAAATCATTGGCATGCCATTGCAGAGTGCATGACTGACATTTGAGTTTTAAACTTCATGCTCTTCAGAAAGTTCATGCTAACGTATGACCAATATATTCTATCAATTTCCCACGTTTGTCAGTGCAATATTAAAAATGTTTCCCTATTTCTGGCCTTTTATCTCCCGATTATTATGGCTTGTCCACATTTGTTGTTCTAAGAGGTTATGAGTGTTACATTTTAACACATTGTTATGTGACATCTATGCCAAATATATCATATTACTGGTTATTTGCCCTAAGATGGCCTTTGTGCATATGTGTTGCTGTGATCACTGTAGCACCACACATAAATCCATGCACCATAGGTGCTATTCCTTACATTCACTTCTAAGGTTTCCTGGCCAGAAAAACTGTTGTGAGCTGTGAAACATAGCTTAGGAGTGCTGCTCCTCATTTATGTGCATTGCACATTGCTGCGCATTGTTGCACAAACATGTAAACTCCATGTTGGCTGCGTATGAAGCCTACACAGAGTTTATTGAATCCTGCTGCAGTCTAAAATGGCCACTGTTGGGTAAGCAGGTCTCTCAGTAAGCTAATCATCCAAAAATATAAAAATAGAAATTCTGACAGGAAAATTTCAGTATCTGGCAGGAATTGTGAGATAATTGATTTTTTTCATCTTTTACTATATCTAAAATGATGAATTTTAAAATGCATTTAAAAAAAATGAATGTTTTTTTCTTAAAAACAAATCTGAATTTGATAAAAAGCTTGAGTGCACTGAACTAACAAGAACCTCAAAAAGACAAGGTTGCAATAGGCAGGTATCAAAGAAAACTATAGATATAACTAACTACAAAGAGTTTCAAAAATTATATAACAATACAAGCATTTTCCCAGTAAACTGGAAATTGCAAATAATCAACTATTTCCCAGATACATGATATCAAGGCTACCATCTTCCAGCAACAATCTGTATGTTTAAACAATATTAATTCATATACTGGCACTGATTGCCAAGTTCAAGAAAGTGTAATACAATACAATGAATGCTATTCAAGAAAAAAATGCATCTGCAAGACTTCTTCTTTTGGCTTTTTCCCAGTTAAGTGTTGCCACAGTGGATCACCTGTCTGCTCATGATTGGCAGTGGAGTTTTATGGTGTTGAGTTGCCAGCCTGGCACCCAACCTTCCACAGAAAGCACACACATACTCACACCCAGGGCCAATTTAGAGTGTCCAATCCACCTGCAGCATGTCTTTGGGAGGAAACCAGAGCACCTGGAGGAAACCCACGTGACCACAGGGAGGACATGCAGACTCTGCATAGAAGGCACCCAAGCTGAGAATCAAACCAGAGAACCTTGTGCTGTGAGGCAGTAACGCTAACCACTGCACCACTGTGGCCTCCCACAAGACAGAAAGATTAATGTAGACAAATTATATAGTAGAAAGAATATTAGAACTCAGAGTGTGCCATAATGGACTTATGATCAAAATGTGACATTTACTTAAAATGGATACATTTTGTATTCCTGTTATCTTAAAAGCCTTCACTGGGATATGACTTCCTGAAGTTAAACCCAGTATTTATCATTGCATTTTTCACCTTAAAGTTCTACATAATTTGTAATGAGATCTGCTTATGTCTATTCTTAAACAACTCAGCAAAATGAAATAGTAATGTGGACACTTTGTCTAGTGAAGTACTTAAAAAATGAAAGAAAATTATACTTGCTTTCATAAAACAACTTAAAGCAGAAGGTCTAGACGTGTCCAACCTGCGGCCCGCGGGCCGCATGCGGCCCTCAGAGCTCTTCCATGTGGCCCTCAACCTCTAACTGCAACATCGATGTGCGTATGCCCTAAAACACTTTTTTTGTTTTGTATTTTTCGCTCCCGTGATCTGTAATGCTAATGTCGGTGTGTGCATGCACCAAAGCACCCTTCTAGTTTTGTTTTTGAGCCAAAAAAAAAGGTCAGTGTGTTTATGCCATTATTTTGCACCGAACAATCAGTGTGTGTATGTGTGTGTGTGTGTGTGTGTGTGTGTGTGTGTGTGTGTGTGTGTGTGTGTGTGTGTGTGTGTTCTCGCTGAAGAGGGACTCGTGTATGGATTGGCCGCTGTTGCCTTTGAAAGGGACAGCAATTACCTGTGTTAATATGTAAGTACCGAGTGAGTGAGTGCATGCATGAAAGCAGAATTGTGTGCGTGAAAGTAGAAGAGTGTGTGTGTGTGTATGTGTGTATATGTGTGCATGACAGAGAGAGATGCATGCACAAAGAGGCTAACAATGATCAGTCTACCTACTGAACACAAACAAGTTAGCTCACAAATATATCATACATTAAGAGTACACTTTTATTAAATTGTGGCTTTCATGACAGGGAGTGTGTTGTATTGAACATGAACTCATACCTCTTAACTGTATGGATTTTCAAAGAATGTCTGGATTTTTGCCTCATCTTCCAATTTGTGTCTTTTGCTTAGGAAATAAAAGTAGTCATCCAAAGTAATGCAGTTCCAGGGAGTAAGAATGAGACAGCAGCCTAGGGTAATGGGTCAGTAGTGGACTGACTATGTGGGACTGTAGTATATAAAGTTGTATTGTTTTTTCAGACAAACAAAAAAGCACCTAGTACTGTTTTTTCATTGGTGGGTTCTAAGCAGTGGTAGATTGAACAACAGTAAGCATAGCTTTGGCTGATCATCAATACTGGCAAATCAAGTGGGCACAATGTCATTTTTTAAATGTTGGGGATTTTAGTGTGAATGTGTGTGCTTATGTGTTGGGAGTGCTGCAACAGTAGACGATTATTAAAGACAGAGACTTACGGACTGTGGAGAATATGTTTCTTTGTTTCAAAACCTAATACTTGGTTACACATGCCAGAAGTAGACTTTTTAAGACATAGCTTCTTGCCATTTACAGTGGAATCTTGGATATTTACATTTAATGGACAATGTATTAGCGTGGGCCTGTAGGGTTCTGAAGGATGCCAAGTCTACCACTGCCAATGTCTTGTAAAGTGACCTGGAAATGGATATTGGGATTTTACTGAAAAAATATAGTAAGTGGGCTTAGAAATATAGTTTAATTAAACAAAGTGTACTTTCAACTTACAGGCCATAATTTAATTTCTTCCAGGTAGTCCAGATACTGGTAGATTGTATACCATTAGACTTAATTAGGGAGAGCTGTCATTCTGGGGAAACAAGTAGCCCTAGTTTCAGTGAAAGTTCTGTGGTTGCTTGCAGGTAGGAAGTTGCAGGATGTTGATGCAATGTGTCTTCTTTATTATTTTTAATGCATTTGTCATTTCAAAGCATGGTTTTCTTTGTTGCAAAAGAAGGCAGGAATGAATGAGCCATATAATGTTTAACTGACAATGATGGGATAGAAAGATTATAAGTGATGTATAATGTTTGCAGCTACAGTTGT
Source organism: Protopterus annectens (assembly GCF_019279795.1). Taxonomy (NCBI): domain Eukaryota; kingdom Metazoa; phylum Chordata; order Ceratodontiformes; family Protopteridae; genus Protopterus; species Protopterus annectens. Next base: position 516,082,707 of record NC_056751.1, on the reverse strand, counting down.
TTCAATGGTGTCTGTGATGCATAACTATTTTTGGGCCTGTGTCCCACTTTTATTTTTCGCTTTGTCCAGATTTCTTGCTCTAAGGTTGAGAGGTATGGTTCCATACTAAAGCAGAAGTTGTATTTACCTTGGAAGACTTTTCAGCATAATTATGAAAAACAGAGCCTTTTTAATATCTCTGCTTATTTCCAATATAAACTGCCATGTAACCTTGCAAATAACCTTCTTATTAAGCTACTTTACTTCTTTTGAAATTGACAGGTATGATTCATCTGTTCGGACATAAGCATAGAGTGCTAATGTGACTTTGATTTCTTGCAGCAGTCTGTGGTTTACATAATCACAATAACTTTTCTGTGTTTCTGGGTGTGTAATCAGTTTAACAGTTTTAAAGATGTTTTCCAAAAATAAATATATAATAAATAAATAATCCTCTCAAGACTTTGAACTATTGACAAAGTCTGGGAATTTGTTTTTTTCAAAAGCGAAGGTCAGCATTACAGCTCAGTAAACTGTCAGACTGTGAGTAACTTCTGCACAAATTAAAATGTCTAACTGTCAAATGGCTTTAGATTGGAGGGAAGTTTATTTTTATTGATTTTATTTTATTTTACATTTGTTTACCGGGAAAGTCCAACTGGACACAGGTCCATTTTCAGTGGAGGCTGGGAGAGAACAGCTCCAAAAATTACACAAAAGAATATAATACAATACATGAGAGACAGAGACAGCAAATTATGGATGTAGTACTCATACAATATGGCAGAGATTACATCCCGTAACAGTGAGAATCATTGAGGTACAGAATAAACTTAAAAACATTTTTTTTTTACAGTTATAATTACAGCAAGGCAAATATCAATGAGTTAAGTTTTTAGGAGAAAGCTGTTTGTACATAGCTGAAGCTCTGAAACAATCTTTTGTTATGGATTAACCTGGGGATTGACACACGTTATATGTTTACATCAGTATGTAGCATTATAGTTTATGGTTTTCTTATTGATTTTGCCGAGCAGTTGTTTGTTGATTTATTGATGGTCCTTTTGGTGGTTGGAAATTACATGGATGAATCCATCTCTATTATGATTTTTTTTTCAGATATTTTGACTTCCAGACAATTTCATTCAGTGAGTTGGTGTTACGTGATTACTGAGGTTGCCTATTTTACAGGTAGGGGCTTGTGTGTGTGTGTGTGTGTGTGTGTGTGTGTGTGTGTGTGTGTAAGAGAGAGAGATTTAATATGTATACTGAATATAATTTTGCAAATGGAATTTTTAGTTAAACATGCCCCTCTTCTTGGGCAACTAGACTTGAGTAACCAATATTAGATCTTAGCCATCCAGTTGGGAAAGATTAGTATGTGGATTTTCCATCTGGTTTGATGAAGTCTATGCTACTTACCCAAGGACTACATTTATGGCTATCCATCCAGCCATCGTGTTGCTGAACTATATTGTTTGATAATGAGAGGAGCTTTTTACAGAAGTTGAAGGTTTTTGTGTCAAGAACCTCTCCATAAAAAGTGGCTTGTTTATGTTGCAGTGAAGGCTGTGGTCTTTGTAGTGAATGTTTTAAGTATAACCAGTATTTCTGAGGTAGAAGATGTCTCTTAAGGCAGGATCTTTCTTAGCCTGGAAAGCAAGCCAATGATGAAATTTATAGGGGCCAGTGAGAGACAGAGGAAAGCAAGAAGCTTTTTAGTCTGTTTGGATAACTAAGTGAACTTAGTCCTTTGATCTTTTTTGTCAGAAATGGTTATAGTCTTTCTTTTGGCAGGGTGTTTTGCTGAGGCACATGCCAAAAGGGGCACTGCACTCAATAATGGCTCTTGTAAAGGAAGAATACAGGGATGTTATGACCTCCTTGTCCCTGGATGAGATACCCTTACTAAAGAAGTGGGCCATGTAAAAAGCTTTCCTTACAACGGAGACAACGTGGTGGTCAAAAGTCAGGTTTCTATCAACCTGGGTGCCCAAGTACCATACGACTTATTGCATGCTTACAACATTGTTATTAATGTGATAATTTGTGGGGACATCACTCTCCTCAAAGGGGATGATGATGCATTTTTTGGCATTTAGCTTGAGGCCATATTTCTGGCACCAGTTATTTGTTTGGGTGAGACCCTCTTGCAGCTTATTCAGAATTGTTTTATTAAGTCAGTAATGTGAATTCTTTACTTTATTGCAAATTTTTTTAGGTTATTTTTGTGGATTATAGTATTGTAGGACTGCTGATGTTGACATTTTACGTAGTTGGACTGCTGGAATGGTTTTCCCAGTGAGAAATGCTAGTGCTGTAGTGAATATCTATTTATTTGTAAAAAAAAAAAAATATATATATATATATATATATATATATATATATATATATATATATATATATCCCTATCACAACACTGACATGCCACAAAGCCGACACCCAAAACACCGACACCAAAACACCGAAAACGCACAAAACCGACAACTCATAAAACCGAACACCATAACACCGACACCCAAAACACCGACACACAAAACGTAAACTACACATTACACACAACTATACATGCACAAACTGTAACCCAAACCCTAACCCTAAGGTCCGACACTACTGCACACTTACCCTACCCGCACCCTAACCCTAACTGACTTAATCCGGCCCTAACCCAAAGACTGTCACTATCGCACACTCACCTAACCCGCGCCCTAACCCTAACTCACTTAACCCACCCCTAACCCAAACACTGTCACTATCGCACACTCACCTAACCCGCGTCCTAACCCTAACTCACTTAACCTGCCCCTAACCCAAAGACTGTCACTATCGCACACTCACCTAACCCGCGCCCTAACCCTAACTCACTTAACCCGCCCCTAACCCAAAGACTGTCACTATCGCACACTTACCTAACTCGCACCCTAACCCTAACTCACTTAACCCATCCCTATCCCTAGACTCCATCAATATCGCACACTTACCTTACTCGCAGCCTAACGTCTGTCACTACCACATACTTACACAGCCTTTTCACATGTCTGTGTTCTCAGCGTCGGGGTTTTCATCCATCGGTCATCTCAGTTTTCGATCTTCTGGTGTCAGTCTTCTCATCATCGGCGTTCTCAGCTTTCGACGTTGTCAGGTAGACCCATATATAGATATATTAACTAAGATGTTAGAGTTAACTGTTAGATTAGAGAATTAGAATTAGAATGAGAATTAGAATTTATGGCAAATATTAGGCATTTATTACATTTATTCATTGTTCAAATGCACCTACAGTACAGCCAGGAGGTCGACTGTGGTCTTCCAGAGCAACGAAAGAGTTAACTATATGATATATTTTATATGCGGCCCCAAGACCATTTCTGTTCACTCAATGTGGCCCCAGCAAGCCAAAAGGATGGACACCCCTGAAGGTCATGCTTTGTATCCGGCAAAAATACAAGTATGTGAGTATGTGTCAAAAATGAATCTTCTCTCTTGACATTTTGAGAGCTGCTATAACCAATGTTGCAAAAGAAGAAATAAGATTTTTTTCCACTTAAGAATCCATAGAATGGAACATTTGAAAGATCCAAGAAACTTTATAATAGTAAACCAAAAAAAAAAAAAAAAAGAAAGAAAGAAATGGAAATAGTCTGTTTTTGTGCTTGATTGATATGAGATGCTTTTCACTTCACCCTTGTTGTTTTTATGATCCTGTCTTCATTATATATTTCTATTTTTTCACTGTTAGGGAAAATACTAAAATTGCTATGCAGTTTTGTTTGAAACTCTTAAACATTAACCTTACAGAATGCTGATTAGTGCCAAAAATAATGACCTTCATTACTAAACGTAATGTACACTTTTAGTTAGCATACTATATCCATCACTTGTAAAAATGTCTGATTAGATGATTTCCAATGTTATTTTCTTCATATAGGCTTTGCATTTAAGGAACAGTTGTCTTAAATTACAACTAGTCACAACCAGAGTTAAATGATTTACATGAACTAGTTAATTTCAATCAAATTTGTTGTAATAAGCTTATAATTGAAATGTTATATGCTTTCTGTAAAGCTAATTATTTTCAAAAACATTTAGTAAACTCGGTTTCATACACAGCAGAAACAGTTCTAAAGATGTATTTGGAAACATAGAATCAGCAAAAGGTAGATTTTATTTAATGAGCAACAACAGTAAACAAGCAATTTCATACATTAGTGCTATTTCAAGTTAAGTAAGAGACCAAACTTTTCCAATGTGTATTTAAAACAATAAATCGTGATCTCCATTTTTGAGGAGTATTTAAAACATAAAATAACACAACTCCATCATTCATTTGAAGGCATATCATGGTTTAAAATTCCTAGATTTTAATAGGGGTTTTAATTAGCAAATTAAAATAGGTGAATCTGAAGCATTCAACAGCAACATCTATCTGAAGTCTACATATTCAGTAAAATTTAATATACCACCCCCTCAGTCTAATTAATAATTTCAATAACTAGAAGTTGTAATTAATATCTTCTACCTATGTCAGACGTCAGCAATGTGCTCTGCTATAGCACTCATATTCAATTTCTTAATATTACAAAAATACTATTGCAGAAGCCTGATTTTTTTCATACATAGAAGAAGATGTATTTTACATGCCACTGCATACATGATATGAGGATACTCCACAAGACCAGTAATCAAGGAGCCTCAATCCTCACCACTGGCAACAGTGAGACATGTTAACTGGGAGGATGGGAAGTACACACACAGTATTCCCAGATACTGCTCTCTACATCAAGAGCAATTTCCCATAAGAGTACAGAGAGACCACATTCAGTCTAGGGCTGGTTCCTCTACCTGTCTCCAGATCTCCCATAAGACTGCCCACTGGCACAGCTATAGAGTTGAGTACTTATCCAGGGTTCCAAATCAAGTCCTCCAATAGTATCTCTGTCCAACCAGTGCATCGCGTCCCTGCCCAAGTAGCTGACTCACACACACACACACACACACACACACACACACACACACACACACACACACACACACACACAAACTCTCTGAGATTTTGATTTGCAGACACACACACACACACACACACACACACACACACACACACACACACACACACACACACACACAAACACACACACACACGCACACACACACAACTGGGAAAGGCAGCACAGGTTTACTAGCTATTCCCCCTTTTGCCCAGAGTATAAGGTAGCTTTCAGTGCCACCAGAACCCTTCTGCCATCTACCTTAAGTCCCTTAAAAGATGTCTAATCTTACTGTGTGATATGGCTGCTAGGAGTCGCCCACACAGTGTCACCAAATAAATATGCAAATACTCTCAAAACTTAAATATCTCTACAAAGATCAGCCACAATGAAAGGTCTAAATCTATTAAATAATAAATAATAAAAGAACAGGGCAATACTGAATATATATTCATAGTGACATCAGAGTTCAAAACCATAGGAACTTGGGGGCGTGGCCAAGGATGAACACAGGATAGCAGCAGATTTCTTCAGCTCCACCAACATAACTACATTAACAGGAAATTATTACTTCAAAATTCAACTAATGGAATAATTTTCTTTCTAAAAACGTTTGGAATATCAGTACCTTGAATAATATCTAAAAAAGAAAGAAAATTTAACTAATTTTCCTGTCAGAAATCTTTTTGGAAATTTCTCTTTCACCACTTCTGTTCAGAATGAGTTCCAGCAAGGCTAACAGTCAGGATTCCAGCATTAAGAAAGAGCTTCAGACATTATTATCAACTATACAGCAACTAACAACTAAAATGGACAGACTGGATGTTAAAATTGATAACTTTATAGAAAACCACAAAACAAATGGATGTGCTACACCAAGATCTACAACATCAGAAAGCTCAGATAACAGGTATAGAAGAGACACTTAATGATATGGACAACAGAATTAAGGAAGAAGAAATAAACACTGAATTCTTATTGAAACAAAACACGCACCTTCAATCCAAACTAGATGACTTGGAAAACAGATCCAGACGCAACAATATAAGGATTTTTGGACTGCCAGAAAATATAGAAGGTAATAACATTACATCTTTTTTAAATACTTGACTTCCCAAAACTTTAGATCTGTCAGAGACATTTTCTTTTGGCATTGAAAGAGCCCATAGGTCTTTATCCATTTCTAATACAAAGTATCCTAGATCAGTTATTGTAAGATTTTTATCATCTTATGACAAGGAAATGGTACTAAAATCTGCATGGGCTAAATCACCTATAAAAATTAATGAAGCAACTGTGCGCTTTGACAATGACTATTCTTCTTTGGTAATATCAAAAAGAAAAGTTTTTTTACCATTAATAAGAGAGCTTAAGAAAGCACAGTTCAAAACTCATCTTTTATTTCTTTTATTTCCTTCCAAACTAAAAATATTTTTACCTGATGGCCCTAGAATTTTTGAAGACTTGGACTCTGCTTTGTTGTATATTAAAAAAATAAAATATTAGATAAAATAGAGGATATGGAATGGGAAAGTCCTTCGTTAAAGAGAATGGCAGCAGGAACTTCTTGGAAGACATCAGAGAAACAAAAAAGACTAAAAAACAAATGACATGTTTTATATTTCTTTGAACTCTTTAATTACAGTTTATGCATTTACAAGAAAACCACATATATCTTAATGATTTGTACAAAGTTATTTTAATGTGCAAGAACTGAAGTGTGTTTTATGAATAATCAAACTTTCATGAGGAACAAATAACCTGATATAAATCAACTTGTTTCTCTTCTGTGACAAAGAGACCTAAGGTTAGTACTATGATATATTTCCTTTCTTTTCTTATTTTAAATAATAGCATTCTCTTTAAACTAAACATATAGAGGAGGAAGAGGGAGGGCAGAGAGGGGGGGAAAGATGAAAAGAAGGAAAAAAAGGGGAAAAATAATCTATTATCTCTTTAAAATTATTTATGCTGTTTAAGTATTACTGCTATATATTATACTATGACTAAATTATTTAAATGCATGATATTAAATAATATGTCATGATATAACTGCAGTTGACTAGAACTAAAGCAGTTGTAAGTAATATGTCTCAGGTTTTACTTTATTAAAACAAACAGCAAGTAAATATCTAAGTATGTACTTTTTTTTTCTCTCTTACAAGGTAACAAGGTTCTGATAATACTGATATGTGTTTGTAACATACTCTGAATGAGAAAATGAAATGGGACTCATAAATATAAGTAATGTTTATGTTAAATAATTGAAGGCTTGGTTTCACTGCCTTAGAGACTGCAATGACTTGTGAAGTGCTTCGAGAAGGTTTTACACTGTATAAATCCATTTGCATTCAAAATGAATGTTTGTCACTTACTTTTATTAAAATTCCCGCCAGAATGTTATAAGAGACAATTTAAGTTATAGGTATCCTCGTGAATAGTGTCCTCGAGCCATTTTAAAAGCTTCAACAACCAGAAAACACGCAGAGAAGCTGAAAGCAGCCATTTTGAACTTTGACCCCTGATTTCACACAGACTCATCGCAAATTCAAGAAGTAAACTGTTTCAGGAAGTAGAACTGCTGTAAATGCAGTATTGTGATGAAAAACGAACTTTATGACAACAAAATGTGAGTTTTTCTTTATAATAATTTACTTATTTAAGATGTAACTTATAAAATGTAAAAGTTATAATGATTTTAAATGGCTTAATATGCCATTGTAAACAAATGAGATAATTTAGAATGCATAGAAGCTAAAACTCATGCATATATGACTCTGAAAGCTTATATAATTGCTGCACTTTAATGCATATGGATGCTTATAATTTAAGGATATACAATATTATAATGCATTTATTATAACAAACATAAACAAGTATGTGCATTATTATGATTGTATTACAGAAGAAAATGTCATGTGATACATTTTAAAGCTGCAGTGCAGATATATAAGATATAGCTGGCTTTCATCACAATGATTTATGCATAACTAGGGATCAATATTGCTTTGTAGTATGTTCTTTTAACTTATATACTGAGAATAATCATTTTTATTTAAATGGTGAGAATAAGTAAGAGAAGGAAGCTTCTAGTGCATGTAGTTTAAAGTTTTAAAGCTACTAACAGTACTGTTATGGCAGAAAATGTAAATACTCTAATGTAAGTAATGTCTGACTCATAATAGCCTGAGATAACAAATGTTATTGAATTCAAATGAGCATAAACATATAATAAGATCCTATCATTACAAATTTTATTAAACTGCCAAATGGGTATCCTCTCTCTCTTTTTTTTTTTCCCCTCTCTTCTCTGCTCCCACTTTCAAGATTGTTAGAATGCTATTATGATAATGAATTCATTATACAGAATAGATGTACATAGCATTATTAAGTTGATTATAAAAGTTTTATATGATTATACGAAGCTGTTATATAAATTGTTTAAGTCTTGTTATAAAAGATAATCAAAATAAATGAGGTTAACTTTAATTAATTTGGTGGCAGCTGGAGTACTGCTGCTTAGGATAGGGGGATAACTTGAGTGGTATTTGCTACTCGAAGTTGGAGTTTTTAACTCCAGGCTGGATGCATTGTTTAATCCAAACAATATTTTCACCTGATTATTGTTATGTGTATATAGTTTTGACATCCACATCACATTTTATAAACTCATTGTCACTACAAATAAAAGTTAAAATTTCACAAAATACAGCTATAATTAATAGAACACCTAAAGGAGGAGACATAATAATACTCACTTTAGTAAATGTTATTCTGATTATAAGTTTTATATGTCTATAAAAGTTAAATGGTAACTGTAAAAGGAATTTCTTTAAACATTAATGGATTGAATAACCCATGTAAAAGGGCAAGTTTAATAAGATATATTAATCTGCATAAAGCCAACTTAATAATCTTTCAGGAAACACATCTCCTGAAAAAAGATATAGATAAATTAGCCACTAATAAATATACAGTCTTGGTTAGCTCAGAACACACACAGAAAAAAAGAGGAGTGGCTATCTTATGGAACAAAAATATGCCCATACCTAAAACTATTAAGTCATATAAAGATGACAAAGGAATGTTCTGCCTGGTTACAATACAGATTAATGGGAAAATATATACATTGATTAATGTATACTGAATACCAGGAATTGGCACTAATACAGTGAAACACCATCTCAATAAGATTATATCATTTTCTAAAGGAGATATTATTTTAGCAGGATATTTTAACTGTATCCTGCATGAAAAAGATACTACTACTATAGGGAAAAGGAAAATCACATCCAATGCAAAACATTTAAAGGATTTCATTAATTTATATCATTTGAATGATATTAATAATCAGACAGATTCTAAATCATTACCATATACTTTTTTTCTAATAGACATAAAACTTATTCAAGAATAGATAGAGTCTTTATTTCTAACCAACTGGTAACAGACCTAATTAATTCTAAGATCATTTCATGCCTTATATCAGATCATAATTCAATTGTCTTTGAATTTATGGTAAATATTACTTATAATGTTCAGATCAAAAGAATACCAGCATACCTAACTCAACTAAAAGATTATAAAGATTATATGCTTACAGAGGTGCAACATTTCTTAGACTTAAACACTACACCTGATGTCTCCATTATTTACATTTGGGATGCTCTAAAATCTTATTTATATGGACAAAGTATCAGATGGTATAATAATAAAAGGACATCTTGGGACAAGGAATTAATAGACATTCAAAACAAATTAGACTCATATAAACATAATAATAAGGAAAATATTATGGACAAAAAAGTAATTGAGGAAATAAATAAATTAAATGAGAAATACAAAGAAATTTTAAGTCACAAAGTCAAAATAACATTAGAGAAATATAAATTTTTGTCTTACTCAATAAGTCCCAAATACTTACATAGACTTAAAAATAAAGCAAAAAGGCTGAATAAACAAAATCACATCAAAGAAATTTTCTCTCCAAAGAAAAAGAAGAACGTCTCTAGTTTACCAGAAATATTAGATGAATTTAGAAATCACTTTCATAACATTAACCATAATAGCATTAATATGGATTCTAAAGATAAAATAAAGAACTTTATAATTACAAACATGAACAAAAAACTTAATAAACAACAGACTAGATTAATAGATAAAAATATTTCATATACAGATGTTATCACACAAATAAATAAACGTAAATCAAACAAAGCACCAGGTAATGATGGTATTATTCCTGAGATTTATACAATCCTTCCTAAGAGTACCTACTCATTAATACATAAGGTTTTCATTTCAGCTCAAAATGAGTTATCAATTCCCCCATCCTGGCAATACACATTTATTTCGCCAATTTTGAAACCCAATAAAGATCCAACTAGATGCACTTCATATAGACCTATTCCATTACTTAATGTTGACTATAAAATGTTCATGAATATATTTGCTGACAGATTAAAGACAACCATACCAAGTATAATAGATATAGATCAGACAGGCTTTATTATAAATAGAAATACTTTTGATAATATAAGGAGAACTTTAACTCTGATTGATTATGCAAACAGAAAAAAGAAAGATTTAACAGTCATCAGCCTTGATATAAGTTCAGCATTTGACTCAGTAAGTTGGGACTATTTGTTTATCTTATTGAAGTGTACAAATTTCGCTGATACATTTGTGAATTTAATTGAACATCTATATAAAGGAGCATTGGCTTACATTAAAATAGGAACATATGTCTCACAAAAAAATACCAATATTAAAAGGTACAAAACAAGGGTGTCCACTTTCACCATTATTATTTACTTTAATAATGGAGCCTTGGCCTAATTTGATTAGAAACAGCAATGATATAGAAGGATTCGATATAGATGAAAATACAATATCTAAAATCCAACTTTTTGCAGATGATGTTCTAATTACATCAGCAGGAACAAATTCTTCTATGCGGTCATTATTTGACAAGATGACAGATTTCAAGAATATTTCTGGTTTGATATTTAATGAAGAAAAAACTAAAATATTACCAATATACTCAGGAAAAAATGTTCTCACTAATGATTTTCTCAAATACATACCGAATTCAGGTCAAATAACTTATTTAGGCATAATATTAACTAAAGATATTAAATCTATTATACATAATAATTACAGTAATTGTCTTCATAATATACAAAATCATTTCAATAGCTGGAACAATATGTTTTTTACCATGGAAGAAAGACTCACAATTATTAAAATGATAATATTTCCGAAGATATTATACATAATACAATCAATAATACTCCCACCTACAAAAATAATAATTAAGAAATTAAATTCACAAATGTTAAATTTCTTATGGGCACCTAATAGACCTAGGATTGCATTAAAGAAATATATTAATAGTTGGTCTCAAGGGGGCATATCATTTCCAGACTTTAATTTATATGCTATCTCTTCTATTATAAAAGTTATAACATTGCTAATAGAGCAATCATATGTTGCAAAATGGAAGGAATACTGGGAATTAATTAGCATGCACTTCACAAAAATATCGTTAACACACAAAAATACTATTATAAACAATCCCATGTTAAGGTTACTAAAAGAGTTTTGTACCTCATCTATTACACCAAAATATATAGCTAGTTACCCATTAAATATTATTATTAGATATCGTAATTTTATATATATAATCCTAAGTATAAGGAATGGAATTTTATCTTATTTCCTATAATGTATACACAAGGTATTATTTTATCATCCACCTCTGAAAGAACTCTTCTAGTCACAGAGAATAATTTAAAGTATTGGTATCAGATGCTGTCTGACAATAAAGTAAAAAGTTTAGACTTCTTAAAGCAAGAATTTGATTTGAGAGAAACATGTTGGTTAGAGATTCAGACTCTTAGACAACATCTTATTAATAAACTTGATTTAATGTCTTTAACAGTTAAAGAATCTGTCCCAATTCTGATTGACTACTTGATATTAAATTTCCAACATAGGGTTTCTGATAAAGGTAAGCTCTCACACATACATAAAATTAATAGAGATGAAACCTATTATAGTTCAGATAATTACTGGAATATTTCATTTCCATTAATGGAGAATCTCCAAAACAACAAGATAAACAATATATATTGGAATCTGCTTATAAAACTACTTCTTCTATTAATTGGAGACTTTTTACCTGGAAATTTTTACATAGATCTTTCTATACACCCTTAATGATGAATAAAATAAACAATAAAGACAACATATGTAAGAGATGTACTGTAGAAATAAATGCTGATTGGGCACATATGTTTTACGATTGTATAAAACTGAAGGAATATTGGATGTTAATCAATGATTTTTTGCAGGCTCTTTTCACAGATAATTTCATAGTCTCTAAATCACTTATATTATTTAACACCCCTGTTCCTAAATGTGTTAAAAAAGTTAAACTTCCTTTATTATGGTCAATTCTAGCTGTGGCTAGAAAAATAATAACCAGAAACTGGATTTCAGATACTCCTCCTTCATTTAATGAATTAAAAAATGTTATGATTGAAGTGTGTCATATGGAACTAATGACAATAAAGTCAAGAACCATTTGGAAAACATCTTACTATAATATATGGGATACCTTACAAAACTTGTTAAAATGGTCTTAGTTTCATTAGTAAGATGTTACAGTTTAATTAATTGATTTGATTTGCAGTGGATGTCTTTGTAAATACTTTAGTTGTTTTATCAAATGTTATAATTGGTTATATGTTAACTGCTTGTATAAGATTGTTATAATATTTATTTTGTATGTTAAAACTAATAAACTTGTTTAAAAAAAACATAGGAACTATAATTGCAGTACAGGCTAACACAAATAAAGAAAAATATCTAAACTAAACTTCATTATATTCCTGACTGTGTCTAAGTGAATTATACTGTTCCCTAGAAACTTACTTCATTAGAGCAAGGCAGATGTGGTGAATGGATCTTCTAGTTGTTGTCAGGTCCAAGACAGAATGCAGAATGTTCTGTCTAAGAAACTTCTCAAATTAATATCTAAAATATTACTGCTGTAACAGCTTGCAGAATTACATAATTTCTGGTCATCTGACTGTTAGTTCCCAGGCTAAAACCCCCATTTCTAAATGCTGGCATCATTTAGCATCTAGCTTTAAAATTATACAGACAATGGCTTTTCCTCAAATCTTTGGCAGATGCTGGAAGTCATAAAACAATTTAATTCCTTCCTGCTTCAAAAGTAGCAATTAATTCACTCCAAAGGCAATATTGAAAGCTTCATAGCACAGACTCTGTGTCTTTAGCTGCACTGGAAACTTGAGGGGTAGTATCTTTATTGCATCCTATAAAGTAATTTAATTTCAGATATTTTTCTAAAGTTTACAAAAATGAGGTTAACTTCCTGTATCCCAGTTTCCACTGTTAAAATATACACATGTAAACAGTTACAATAGTGCATGTACATTTCTGTTCTTTTCCAGTAGGGCATACTGTGGATACATTTTAAACACAGCCCTTTTACAAATACCTTTTCAATACAAACATCTGTACAGCACAGTTTGATATGCACATGACATACATTAATAATACATTTGTAACACAAGCAACTTATATATAAATCATTTCAATATTCACCAATGACATATAATTATTTGCAAAATTCCAGCTGTCTGCGCTGGCAGTATCTCCATTCATCACAGATGACATTAGCGATTGTACACCTAACATAGAAATTATGCTTATTATGTTTTTCACTTACTGGATGAGCAAAGCAGTCATTGCACTTGCCATTTACACAAGCATGTTTAATGCATATGTGTACGCTCATAGATATGTACCTACATTATCTAATACAAAGCATCCCTAAAATACCTCTTAAAATCATACAGCATACTAGATGCACCTTTCCAGAAAACAACAAATATAAATAAAACTGATGGTACTGCACATAAGAAATCAGATTTGCAACTAAATGTTGCTCTGTATATGAATAAAACTATTACCTTAACTGGACAGCATTGCAGCCTGCATTGGTATAACAGTTACTTGCTTATTAACCATATCTATCTATATATTTATCTATGTATATATCTATGTTTATCTATCTATATATATATATATATATATATATATATATATATGAGTCTACTTCTATTCGCTGATAGCCCATTTCACTGAAACCCATTTGGTCGACAGCTCATTTCATTGACAAAAGTATTCAAGGCAAAAACCTGGGTTTTGCCCCCCTCCCCACTGTTGTGCGACTGTGGAGTTGTTATATATAGTTGGGGGGTGTGGAGGGCACAGCCCCCCACATTGGGGGTGTGTGGGGGGCGCAGCCCCCCACCTAGAATGTTTGTCGAAATGAGCTGTCAACCAAATGGGTTTCAGTGAAATATACAGTATATATAATATATATATATATATATATATATATATATATATATATATATATATATATATATATACATTAGTCTAATTCAAGTCGAAAAGTGTTTGTTTGCTGTTTAATTTAATTATTTGGCTGCCCACTAAAGTGTGCTAGCCTGTACTACTGACTTATTGCCTTTTCTGCATTTCTGTGTGTTTCTATTTAAAAACAAAAACAAAAAATATTCCTTGTTTTCCTGCCTCTCCTAAACTAGTTAGACCAGTTTACAGGCCTTGCTCTATCCTGGGCTGTGTTGTAGTTCCTGTGTTGTCCATTGCCTTACTTGGATAGAAGGAAGTTTCTTGGCTCACCAGTGGGAGTGGGGAGCCTTGAATAGCCTACCTGTCCTTGAAGGAAGTGACCTCAGTAATTGGTCATTTTGGACCATTTCTAGCTCTTTTGAAGTTCCCTGGTTAAAATCTGCCTCTGGCATTTTTTTGAAGCCATATTGCTCAGACACAGCTCCACGTGGTCCTGTTGAGTCTTCCTGGCTACAGAGAACTGAAAAAAAATGACTGCTTTCCTGATTAAGTATCCTGCTGTTTTTTATATTTGTTTTACCTTCTACTGCTTACCTAGAGCAAGCTTTAACTGTTTTCATAGTTATTTACTGCATTTTTATTATCTGCACTTAAAAGTACATTTTAGTCGAAATTAGTCTAATTCAAGTCGAAAAGTGTTTGTTTGCTGTTTAATTTAATTGTTTGGCTGCCCACTAAAGTGTGCTAGCCTGTACTACTGACTTATTGCCTTTTCTGCATTTCTGTGTGTTTCTATTTAAAACAAAAAAAAAATTCCTTGTTTTCCTGCCTCTCCTAAACTAGTTAGACCAGTTTACAGGCCTTGCTGTATCCTGGGCTGTGTTGTAGTTCCTGTGTTGTCCATTGCCTTACTTGGATAGAAGGAAGTTTCTTAGCTCACCAGTGGGAGTGGGGAGCCTTGAATAGCCTACATGTCCTTGAGGGAAGTGACCTCAGCACAAGAAGCTGTAGTAATTGATCATTTTGGACCATTTCTAGCTCTTTTGAAGTTCCCTGGTTAAAATCTGCCTCTGGCATTTTTTTTGAAGCCATATTGCTCAGACACAGCTCCACATTGTCCTGTTGAGTCTTCCTGGTTACAGAGAACTGAAAAAAAAGTGACTGCTTTCCTGATTAAGTATCCTGCTGTTTTTTATATTTGTTTTACCTTCTACTGCTTACCTAGAGCAAGCTTTAATTGTTTTCATAGTTATTTACTGCATTTTTTATTATCTGCACTTAAAAGTACATTTTAGTCAAAATTAGTCTTATTCAAGTCGAAAAGTGTTTGTTTGCTGTTTAATTTAATTGTTTGGCTGCCCACTAAAGTGTGCTAGCCTGTACTACTGACTTATTGACTTTTCTAGATTTAGCGCGGAGTTGCCACTAGAGCACCATCGGGCAGCGCCGGTTAAACAAGGTTAAACTATTTCTGGCTCCGTAAAGTCTGCTCTTCATTTTTCCCTTAGAACTGCTCTACTTGTAATCTAAACAGTCTATTCTCTATCTGTAAAGCTCAGCACTTGTTCCTAAAGCATTTTTTAGTCAGGTAAAGCACTTCTATATTATACAAAGTACTTTACTAGCTTAAAACCCCCTTGAGTACCCACTTCCCTATAGGTCCTTTCTGACTCAGTTACACAGCAAACTTTTTCATTTCTTCTAGCATGTCAAAGGGTCAGTTGCTAGCGTCCTTTCCTGCTCAGCTGGTGAATCTGGGAATATTGAGGCAATGTTACAATTGCCTCATGTACACAGACAACCCTCTCCTCCTCCCACAAAACACAAATACATGAGAGATGCAACTATATATCCAAACTGGAGGCTGAGCTCTCTCAACTCAGGACTGGCAAAACCAGACAGGAGGAGAAGGTAACCACACACACCATAAACCCAGTCTCACATAGAACTATCACAACTACAAATCAAACACATAAACACACAAAGACATACTCGGAGGCACTGATCAAAAATCTACCAAAACAGCAGAGGCCTCCAAAGCAGACACCCAAACAACTGCCACCTCATGACATAACACAAGCAACACATAGATCACAAAGTCAGTGTGCAAATCAGTCACAGCCCTTAAGGCCAAACACAATGCCAGACACACTTGTCATAGGTGACTCCATAGTCAGACACACTGATGTCCCACTCACCAGACTGAACAAGGACAGGGTCACAGTAAGCTGCCTGTCGGGCGCTAGAATCCACCACATAACACAAGCACTCAGGTCACTCCACAGCAAGTACAAGTATGACTCAGTCATTGTCCATGCCGGTGTGAATGACCTGAGATGTACCTCCCTGGACTACATGAAAAGAGACATAAAGGAGCTCTCAGATTATGTAGCCCAGGCTGGTATGACCCTGACCCTGAGCAGTATCCTACCTTCACCAAGAATGATGCCACAATACAGAGACAAAATGATCAGTTTTAATAATTGGCTTAATTTCTGGTGTCATTCTAAGGGGATCCAATGTCTGTCTGCCTGGAATGACATGCTTGACAAGCTATGCTGCTTCACAAGGGACGGCTTGCACCTGTCACCCCTGGGTTTCCGGATATTGGCAAAGGCTCTTGCCATCCCCATAGTGCCTTTTTTAGACAAGGCTCAAATTCTAAACCCACCGCCCTAGAAAACAATAATGGAAAAAACTAAGGGTAATGCTGCTCAATGCCAGAAGTCTAAATCTCAAGATGCATGCCCTCGAAGCCCTCCTCAGTATGGAGAACATTGATGTCTGTGCTGTGACTGAAACCTGGTTCAAGGCTCCTGAGAGCACCCCGGCACTATCAGGTTTTACCTCATATCATGCGTTCCGGCCCCAAAACCCGGACCGCACCACAAAAGGAGGTGTATCCATATTCATCAAGGATACCCACACCTCCAGGCTGGTGGCAACTCACGAAGCATCAGAGACCATTCAGGTGCAATTAACCATAGGCAAAACTGCTCTACAGTTTGTAGCATGTTACAGGCCACCCTCTCAAACTCAGGAACCCCACACAGCCTTCCTGAAGACACTGGAGAGTATAAATGTCTCTCCAAACACCATCATATTGGGTGACTTCAACTACCCAAACAAAGACTGGGAACATTACTCAAGCCCCAATACCCTAGCCCAAAGGTTCCTGGAGTTCATAAACTCAAATGCTATGGAACAACTTGTCACCATTCCCACAAGAGGTGAAAATATACTAGACCTGATCATCACAAACATGGGGACAAAATGCTCCACACCGAAGTATATCCCTCATTGGTGAGATCAGACCATAAACTAATCTCACTGGAGATCCACATCCCGCCCCACCACCAACAAAAAGACCACAGTGAAGAACTTCTCAAAAACCAACTTCACACTTCTTAAGACTGGTGTGGTATCCTTCAAGGCCCCTGAGCCATTGGAAACCACAACCCATGCTGCTGAATCCCTTAGAAATGCTTTCTACGAGCACCTCCAGGATTGCATGGATCAAGCAATCCCAAATAAAATCAAGACCCTTTCCACCAAAGGCAAGCGCCCGATCTGGTGGACCCCAGCCATAAACAAACTTTACAACAAGAGGAGAAAGCTACTACAAGATAGAGCAAAATCCCTAAAAGGGAAGACATCTCTGATCAATACTAGTAAAAAACTATGATCACTCATAAAATCATCCAAGGCCAACTGTGAGAGAAAAATCGCCAAGGACTCAAAAGACAATCATAAGGCCTTCTTTAGCTATGTTAGAAATCTGGGTGGAAACTCCCAGATATGCTCAGAATTAGTCCAAAATGATACAAAAATCACTGAACCCACAGACATTGCAAACATACTGGCAGACAGGTTCAGTGAAAATTTCTCCCCTCCCTCCCCCCCAAAAGGAGAAATATCTATCCCAGCAGAGTGTAGCCTCCCAATCATCTCAAATGCCCAGGTGAGAGCGGCTCTCTCTAAAGCTAAAAACACAGCATCAATGGAACCGGATGGTGTCCTCGGCTGTGTGCTACACAAACTCAGTGAGGAACTAAACCCACACATAAGGCTGCTGTTTAATCTTAGCCTTACCACAGGATACGTACCCAAAGAGTGGCGTACGGCAACTGTGGTCCCACTCCACAAAGGCGGTGCTTCTACGGACCCTGGTAATTACCGCCCCATAAGCTCAACAAGCCTGGTCTGCAAAGCTATGGAGAGGATCATAATGGAACTCATAAATAAAGACATAGGGGACCTACAGACATTGGATCCTACCCAATTCAGCTTTGTCAAGGGCAGAACATGCCTCTTGAACTTGGTTGACTTTTTTGAAACAGTCACCAAGGCCATTGATGAGGGTAAGGCAGTTCACACAGCCTACCTTGACCTTGCAAAAGCTTTCGACACAATACCCCACTCGGGTATCATATAAAAGCTCACCAGCTTAAATGTAAACCCATATGTCACAAGATGGGTTGCAAACTGGCTCAAGGACAGAACCCACAGGGTTAGAGTTGCTGGTGCCATGTCAGACTCCAAGCCGGTCACAAGCGGTGTCCCACAGGGCTCAGTCCTGGGTCCCCTCTTGTTCGGCATCTACTTTTCAGAAGTGCAGGCAAACATAGGAGGATTGTAGCTGACAAAGTTTGCAGATGACTGCAAACTGGGCGCCATAGTTGAAAATCCATCAGACACAGATATCCTTCAGAGAGGTCTCATAGAAATGGATAACTGGTGTCTGAGCCATGGCCGTAAGCAAAACGCCAAAAAATGTATAGTCATACCCTTTGGTAAAAACAAGGTAACCCCAAGTTACCACATAGGTGGCAATCCATTAAGCACAGAAGAGGTCATCAGGGACCTGGGGACCCAAGTTGACAGTAACCTTTCTTTTGACACTCACATTGCCAGGACCTTCTACATTGCCCACCTAATTATGAAGGGATTCACATCCAGATCAAGGGAGGTCATTGTTCCCCTGTACTCTTCAATTATCAGACCAATGATTGAGTACAATGCCCCATTCGGAATGTATCATACCCGACACCTGCAGCAATTGGAAAGACCCCAAAAGTTCCTCACCAAAAGGATAAAGGGGCTCAAAAATATGCCATATGCTGCCCGACTGAAGAAACTCCAGCTCTATTCAGTCGCATACCATCTGCTCAGAGGTGACCTGTGCCTGACATACAAGGCCATGTCCAACCCAGAATAAATGGACATGCTCCACCTCAAAAAATCCAAATCCACCAGAGCCACAAGAGCAAGAGACTTAAACCTCAACACGGATATAAATAGGGCATGCTGGAGGGACAGATTTATCACCCAGAGACTCCCTATGCTGTGGAACAGAATCCCGGTCCATGTGAGACAGAGCACCTCGCTGGCTCTGTTCAAGAGGAATCTTGACCAGTGGATGGGAGATCGTAGGTTTACCCTGGGGATCATCTCTGTATCACTGCTGGACAGAGGCACGGCAAACTAATGGGTATAGTATTCTTCAACCTAAGGGGTGGTGAAAGCCACACAACTCTGGCTAGGCTTATAAATGCCCTAGGGCAGATAGCCTAGTATGAACCTATGAACCTATGAACCTATGAACCTATATATATATATATATATATATATATATATATATATATATATATATGTACACACACACACACACACACACACACACACACACACACACATATATATATATATATATATATATATATATATATGGTTTACTATCATAAGTGCGAACGGCACTCCTGCGACTGTCATATATTCGAACATGGAAGGTTGTAATCGGTAATGTCGAAGGCGAAATAATCAATCTAGGAATGGTTTACCATGGGTCGAGGTAGGTGTTCAGTATTATTCCAAACTACAAACATGTCCCCTACCTCGACCCATGTTAAAACCATGGAACCACCTCTTTCATTCCAAACTTCTTGATAAACTATCTGATGTCAACCTATCCTCCTCTACCATTAAATGCTTTTCTAGCTATCTCACTTTTCCCAGGGAAAAAAATCACTTGGCCGGTTTCGGGAGTTTGCCATTTCCTCCACTGTGGTGTGATCTTGGAGTTGTTATATTTAAGTAGGGGGGTTGTGGGAGGCAAAGCCCCCCCACATTAAATACTGTTTTAAGTTTTTGTTTGTTTTTTTTTTTTTTTTTTTTTTTGTAGAACAGCGATTTTTTTCCCTGGGAAAAAAATCGCTGTTCCAAGTGTTTGCGATTGTCAGCATTTGGTTAACTAGGGTCGATGAGTCAACACTCACTTTTTTAAGCATTCGCTGATTCAATATAGACCCTAAATGTCATATAAAATACTTCTTTGCTAGACAATATATCAAGAAGGGAAGGTGCCCAATTTAGGGTACAGAGGTGGAATGTTGAGGAATCCAGACTCTTTATTGGACTCATTGTAAAGTGCCACAGTAAAAGGCATTTGCAGGTGACTATACCAGCTCCCAGTACAAGTCTAAGGCTTGGAATATTCTTGCCAAGGTTGTCTCCACTGTGACTGGCATTCCATGCACTAGAGAACAGTGTAGGCATCACTTTAATAAACTAAAAAGGTGCATGAGAGATGCACTCAACAACTGGATGGATGAGTTCAGAACTAGTAACATCCCACAGTTATGCAAATATACTAATAAAGAGAATTTATATTAGATAGAAAGCTACATATAGGCAAGACTGGTGTGCATAATGCTATTCTCTTGTTCTCTTCTGTTTTTCCCACAGCCAACAGTGATATAACTATGAAAGGAGAAGTCTATCTTGAACATCTACAGAGACTGAAGGAAGCAAGGGGTATGTATGCAGGACAATAGAAGTATTATTGGTAGCTTTTAAATTAAACATTTCTTTTATATACAGTTGTAGCAAAGAAAGCATGCATATCCTAACTGTAAAAGCAAGCATGCATGCTTCAGTCTGTAGCACAAACCAACCGCAGGAACTGTGGGTTCAAACACCACAAGTAAGAAATATAAACTAGTACAATTCTTTAAAAATATTACATCCATTAATTTGCAGACAAGTAGCATAAATGCCCTGCTCTTAACATAATCTGTATAATTGGACCAAGAATGTTTATAATTTTGCACATTGCAAGGATTACTTTCAGCAATCCTTAATTATAACTTGTGGTTAAGAAGTATACTTAAATGTAAAAGTTTAGATAAAATACTTGTTATTATTGTGATAATGTATTGTATGTCACATATGATGGCGCTAATTTTATCTGTTTTTTTCTCTTCTCCAACCCTTATCACCTTTTGTCTATGTTTCATCAAAATGTTTCCATGTCATCCATCTCTGGCAAATCACACAGGGAGGTAGGTCAACTTAAGTGGCTCAGCCTGCTCCACTCCAACAGCTCTGGCACCAATGCCTAGCAGATCTAGGACCCAACCTGGCAGTACTGCCTCTGCTGCCCTTGCACTACCTGTGCCCTCAGTTAGCAATACCCTGGAAACTGGTGCTGTGGTCCCCTCCAAGAGTACTGATGAAGGTGAGGATTGTATCACCCACCAGGAGATGCCAGGGTGTAGGGTTATGCACTCCATCATTGCTGCACATCTATGCCAGATGAAAAGCCTGTTCTCCCTTATGGTCTATAGGAAGAAATGTTAAGCACTCATAGTGTCCCCCAACATTGTGTCCCTTGCCTTCCCTATGTCTTGTCTTTTTTGTCCTGTTTGTTTGTATCTGCTTCCTCACTTACCCTACTTACCTGACCCTGAAATTTCTATGTCCCTTAACTAACATTCCTATCTTACTGAAGTTAAAAAAATGGGCACCTGTCCACAAAAAAATATTGTCCCATACATAGCTCTCCACTTTGCATGTGTCTTCTTGACATAATTGATTTGGACCAATTGGCTATACAACATGATTGTGTAGTTGTCATCCCTCTTTGTTGAGATGACAGTCTAAATTCAGCAAATATTCTGAACATATTTCATTTACACTAGATTGCTTTTCTTTTGTTCTTCCACCCAGCTTGCCCCCAATTTCATTACTTTCCAGTCTACCTCATTTTAATTTAATCTGGTCAAAAATAGAATCATACTCAGCACACATAAGTAAAAGAAAAAAAAAACAGCAGTGAAGCCCTGCATTGGCCTGTTTGTTTGCGTGGAGTTTAGCATCATATACCAATGCCAAGCAACAGTGAATGGCAATTCCTTGGTGCAGTTACCACTGTGCAATGCTGCTTAAACATACTGCACAGAGGTAACACATAGTGAATGTAGAATAAAAAATATTTAATTGCATTATAGATACATATTTAAAACCATTAGATACACCTGGATTTGAATGCTATATCATCTGGGTTTGAAAAGAAATGTGTCAATGCATTTACACGTACTGCCACAGAGTCAGCTAAGTGTTAGGTGTGTTTCTTTCTCTCAATACTCAGAGCTATCAGAATCATATCAATGAGGCTCATGTTTGCTTGGTGCTTAAGTATGCATAAACAGGGAGAGCAGCAGAAATGTGCATTTCGCATGCACAAACACTTTGCCATCAATTGAGCAATTCAGCTGCTTGGCGGTGCACTATGGAAAGTGCACAATAGCATATATTACTTTATGTTTCTGTACATGTAGTCTTCATCACATGAAAGTACATGTAAAAATACAAACAAGGGGAAGCACCTTTTAAGAAACCAACATATACGTATACTGCAGCCACCTGTTACCTCCCCCCATGCATTGCAAACTTGATCTCTTGGTTCTTCTTCACAAATATATCAGCTGCACTACTTAAATAAATAAATGTTTTCTTATATATCATGCACATCAGATTGTCCAACAGTTCTTTTAATGTGGAGAGCTGTTTGCATATAGTTTGTGAAGCTGTCTCTTAAGATATACCCAAACAGTGAAACCCAGCAGCAAATAATACACATTGCACAGTCATCAATCTGGTAACATGCAGAACTTAAGATAATGCCATTTTTACCTGGCTAGCTATCTATTTGAGACCGTCCTTCCAACATCTGCTCTCAAACATGCAATGATGATGTCATCCACTATAAATTGTCCTGCAGCCTTGTAAAAGTCAGACTTGTGTGTGACACTTGCATAAAGTACTAAGTTCTGTAGTCTGCATATCTAGATAGGTAAGGGTTCTGTTCTTACAGCAATCAAGTGAAGTGTGTGTGTGTGTGTGTGTGTGTGTGTGTGTGTGTGTGTGTGTGTGTGTGTGTGTGTGTGTGTGTGTGTGTGTGTGTGTGTGTGTCTAGTCAGAAGAGCATAATTGTGTATGCTGCAGTCACCGCTACAATCTCACGGAGTACCAATATTTTCAATGTTAAACATGCCTACTCATCAATTTCATGCAGGCCTTCCAACATCTTTTCTCAAGCATTCAGTGATGATGCCATCCACTATAAATTCTCCTGCAGGTTTGTAAAAGTCAAACTTGTGTCATGGGATTTGCATAAAGTAATGATTTCTGTAGTCTGTGTACTTAGATAGGTAGGGGTTTGGTTTTCACAGAAATAATCTGGGGTGTGTGTATGTTTGCCTACTTGCTTGGCAGAGAAAATTTTATACTAGCATGTGGGGCACTGCTATTAACATCTTCTATTCCCCAGACAATGCTGATGTCATCACCTATACACTGTTGTCCGACACTCTCCAAGTCAGATTTGTGTTGTGGTGCTTGTACTAAATACAGAGGTCTCTAGTTGGTGTACCTAGATAGGTAGCTATTCTGCTTTCACTGCAGCCAACAGGGGTGTGTGTGTGTTTGTGCACTTGCTTGACATTAGAGAATTTTACACCAGCATGTGGGACACTGCTATTACCATCTTTTCCTCACCAGACACTGCTGATGTCATTACCTATAAACTGTTGTCTGACTCTCCAAGTCAGACTTCTGCTCTGATATTAGTATAATGCAGACAGTATCAATACACACCAACGATTGCTGCCACAGCCATGAAGAAATTAGATGAAAGAAAAACATGGGGGGATTTATTATGTTATGAAAACAAATGCACAACCCAATGATAATGTAGACATTACACTCCTATGAACAGTCCAAGTGGTATTTGACCTGTGTACTGAGGTAGATGATATGCAAAATGTGCATACTCACTTGTATGTAACACATCTCCTGTGTATGTGCAAGACGTCCTCATCAGCCCACTATTCTTCCATAGTTCACAGCTTTCATCACACCAATAACTGAGTACAATGCACCTTTCTTGTACCTCCCTACACATTTTCCAGGGATGTTTAACTCAAGTGTACTACATCTGCCACAGTGAGCTCACACGTATCTTATTAGCCATAACTAGGTATTCTTTTCATTGCATAACGTCTTATGGTGCGGAACCCTCATCAAGGTGATCTAACACATTCATATGTGAAACCATTCCATTGATGCACACAGTAAATACATAGCTGTTTGACAACATTGATGGCATAGGTTACATTTGTGACAGTGTGGATTGTACCATATATATGCCCTGCACACCTGTCAACTGGCCTGGATTGATCATAATGTCACATACAATTACAGCAGTGTCCCTCCTAACACTGCTCGTAGATGTTGCAGTGTCAGGATGGCGTGTTTGATTACCCTCATAGATTCCTAACATCTCATAATAGTTGTGCAAGTGTGTTCATGCAGAACCATTTATGATCACTCACAATCACATGCTATGTCATAGACATGGGATTACTGGTGGTGTTATCCTGATATTCTCCATTATTGTCTGTGTTTCTCTTTACTTTTGTCTATGAGCCTGTAACTATGTGTTCCACTTTGTGGACCCCTATGCTGACATTGCAGTCATATTCAGACAAGTCATTTTTCAAAGCTTCTCAATATGCACCTAACCTCCTGTTTTATATAATATCCCTGATAGATGTCCTCTTGTTTGTTCATGTCAGGATGCTTATATCACAAAAACATCATTCTGCATTGTTATGTCACCTTGTGTGACAGTCACATAATATACATTTCCACTGTGCAGTCCATAATGTATAATGTCTATATGTTATTAGTTTTCCTGCTACAACTGTCTTTACATGTCTTCATTTGCTGTACATTAAGATGTTTCACCTGTCTTATTTCCCTGTGTTCATTCCTACAATAGATCTGTGTGTCCCTATTCAATAGAAACACTTCCCCTGACAGTTTATTTTTAATGGCAGTTCATGTACCATTATTGATCATTTACACAACTTTTGTATAGAATGCTGAAATGGGATTCCACAATACTCTGTACTATATACACTGTCCTGCAATGTGTTTGGACCATATAGATTGCTATATTATTAACCCTGGTAATCATTGTGACATTCTGCACAATCCTGTAGACCTAGTTTGCCTGTAGGTAAACAGGTCTACGTGTCTGCTGCTATCCATGTTACTTTTACACTATTTTATGACTGGCAACACTGCTAACAGCTAGCTACAAAACCACACTTGTTTACATTTAAATGCAGTGAGCGGCATGGATATGTAAATAGCACTGCTACTGCTCTCTGCACAAATATCTAAACTCCATGTAGGCTTTGAACAAAGACTATACAGAGTTTTTTTTGGAACCCCAATATAGTGCTGTCATTATTTATTTCTAATTATTATAGGGTTTTATCTAAATTTGAAACCACAACTATCATTTAAAGCTCTTTGCCAGTTTGCACTGCATTTTAAGTGGTTCCATGTAGTAGCTATCTATTTAAATTAGTTTGTGTAGTTCTATTAAATTTTTGTAGTTTTATTCTGTTTCTCTGAATTTGTGCTTAAAGCTACTAGCTGTAATTTTACAGTTTACACTGTAGTTCAAGTGTTACTGTAATGTGCCTAGTGATTACAATCAATTTTGAGTAGCTTTCCAATGGTTTCTGTGTAGTTAAGTAAGTTCATTTGTGTTGACTAATTTATCTGTTGTGTTTTATTCACTTTCAAAGTTACTGTAAACTGCCACAGTTTTGGCCAGGTGTGTGAGTAATCTAGAGATTGTGGTGGATATCCTAATAGGAAAAGGGCAATTGCTGCATTTCTGTGGAAGAAAAATACTATTAGTTAAGCTTGAAATGCTTGCATTGATACTTTAGTTTCTCCTGTTTTTATACTTAACCTGAGAAGTCCTGTTTTATTTCAAGACTGCTGGAAGCTGCTCTCTTGAGCTCAAGCTAAAAACAAACAAAAAAGTGTTTTCTACTCCATTTTCCATGCATTATTTTTTCTACTGCATTTAATGTCACCTACCTATTTAAATCAGTTTTAAGTAATTATTGACATATTTTTTGCATATTCACTGTGTTTCATCTGAATACATGACTGCTATTAAGTGAAGTCTGTGTCAGTTTGCATAGCATTTCAAGTGATTTCTATACTGTATGTAGCCATTTAGCAACATAGCAAGAATACTAGGGAAGTGAACACAGGAACCATAAGTCACTGAACCATATACACCTTTAAGAAGGCAAACTTTAAACATTTTTCCACCATTGTCAAGCACTTAATGCTGCATACCTCTCAAATTAAGTCCTTACGTAACTGATATAAATTTGTGCCTATCCATTTAGTCATCAAAAGTAGCCTTACATGTAGCCAAAGTATTTCTGTGTTTGATCTGTTATGGCAATTTAAACCATAAGATAGGAAATCACAGTGTAAGGATCCTCTAATTAGGAGCCTGTAACTAGTACATGTGCTCAAGTCCCAAAAGCTCAAAAGCCAGTCTCTAAATCAGGGACTTGAGCAACTTGCAGTATGTCTAGGCTTCTGTTTGTACTCAGACTCAAATATGAGTTTGGTCAAGCAGCCATGGGGAGGAAGCACTGCCTGTGCTCAAATCTGAATATGAGTGTAGGCAAACAGCTGTGGAGATGCAGTGGAAGAGCATGTAGGATTGAGTCTATAGTTATTTATTGAAGGGTAAAAGCATCAAACAACATTATGTCATAAATGCTATTCAGTGAAACCTCCTCATTTGGGGGCTGCACCCCCCACAGCCCTCATTAATTATATATACCAACTCCGAGATCCCACTACAGTAGAGAAACGGCAAATTTCCTTTACCCTACTGTAATGCGATATTAGTCAGAATGGCTTGATGAACAGCATGTTCAGTGATACATGCCATTCAATGCTTTGTTTGTCGACAGACATGTATCTAGTAGATTAGGGAGTTGGAATGAGATTTTAGGTTTAGGTAGTGGGAAGGGAGTTTTAGAGTTATGGAGTGGGAAGGACATTTTGGGGTTAAGGAGGGATGAGAGAATTTAGGTTTAGGGAGGGGGGTTGGAATTTTAGGTTTAGGGAGGGGGTTGCAATTTTAGGTTTAGTGCAGATAACAAGTCCTGTAGCAACATGTGTAGAGTGTTGGACTGTAGTGCAGATGATCTTTGGTCCTAGTCCAGGATATGTAAACTCTATTTATACTGTTGTGACATTGCAGTTTATACAAATAAAGTGTTGGTGTAACAAAATAACCATGGACTAGCATTGGTTGTAAGTTACTTTCGAATACATTTGAAAAATGCTTATCATCGAGCAAACAATGCACTTGTTTTACCATGTTTGCGTGATGGTCAATGGCATGCAACTTTTTCAAATGTATCAAAATGTATACAGTGCACACTCTCAGTAAACACATTTGGTGGGAAAACTGCTATTTATTGGTGAATAGGTGGGAATTGTACTTTAGGCATTTTGAGCTCAACTCTGTGCAGCAATGGCAGGAGTTGGAGAGGCAGTACATTTCAGACCACAGTTCTGGGGGTGTCCAGGAGTTCAAGGTCTTTATTGGGCTCCTTGCTAAGGATCATGGGCCTCGGCTTCTGCAGGATAACTACACCAGTATACAATATAAATCAAAAGCCTGTGATACTTTGGCCAGGGCCCTTACCAGTACAGCTGGTATCCCTCACACTGTGGAACAATGTCATCACCACTATGATAACCTGTGCACAGAAAAAGTGATAACTTTGATCGCTGGATGAGGGAGTGTTGGGCATGGCACATCCAAAAGAGATGTGTATGTATGCTTTATATGTAGTACTCATAAACATTCAAGCTGAATATGGTAGAAACTGGTATTCATAATGCTTTTTTTTTTCCTTTTTCCACAGCTGCAGAAGAGATGGCCTCAAATGTGAGGTCCCATGCAAGGTGATTGGCCAGGATGCAACAAACATGTGGCAAGTAAGCATAATTATATAAAGTACTGTTATTGCAGTATTAACAGTGACAGATGGATTAGTTGCTATATCATATAGTTGTATGGACTTGGGAATGCACATCTGAACTGTAAAAGCAAGTATGCATGCATTACTCTGTAGCACAGCTTTCAACTGTACATATTTCTGCCGAATACCTACATTTAAGAATGACTATTTTGGTCTATTCATTGTAGGATTCTTGGTTGTATGGCAAGTAATTCATACTGAAGTTAATAAAGAATGGGTATCAAAATGTATGTTAACACAAATCCTGTGCAACTATCCACATGTGTAACATCAATATTTTAAATATGTTCCTAGCTATGGGTCATTGTACAGCCAGCAAATTCTCATATAACAGTGAACATGAGTCTATAAAGTATAAAAAGAAAAGGTGCTTGGATTATGTTGCATTCCAAAGGAAATGTACAGCATTACAGTAGTCACTGCTTGTGGGTTCTAATACCACACTCCCCATATGTAAAGCTCAGTTAATTACAATACTGTTTTAGCCTGTTATCTATAAAAAATACAGTACTGTTAAGTAATCATCATTATTACATTTGAAGGGCATACCTCTAGACCTGTGTCTTGAATGCCCTGCTGTCAAGTGTAATCACTGTACATGTATTCCAAGTAATAAAGACATAACTTAGTAGTTGGTATTGTTAACAGTAGAATGTAACAGAATAGAATACCTTCATGTAGAAAACATTGAGGGTAATTCAATAAACCTTACACAGCTGCGAACAATTTATGATCCAATAAAGTCCATGTAGTGGCATGCATTCACACACATTCAAACGCATGCTTGCGCAAACCCATGCAAACACAGACTTGGTGGTGGAATGCAAATTAGGACTTTAAACAGCCAAATTTCATGCAAATGAAGCTGTGGAGCAATCCAAAGAAGCTTTACTCAGCAATTTCAAGAACATGTCCTTGTCTGTGTTGTACGAGGAAAAGTTCCACGTACATGGCACTACATGGAAATAAATGGAGTGAAATGTTCACAAATATGGAAAGAACTCCACTAAAAAACAGCAAAAGGTTATTCCAGATAGCACACTATGCTGAAGTACTGGCTGCTATAGATTCTACTCATGTACACATCAAGGCACCATCCATTGAGGAGGGTAGAATCTACATCAACTGCAAGGGATACCACTCCATCAACTGCCATGTCATGTGCAATGCCCAGGGGATTATCATCAATGTATGTGCAGGCAACCTGTGCAGTTTTCATGACTCCCCTATCTGGCAAACATCACAGCTGTACCAAATGTTTGCCAGGGGGGACATCCCACAGGGACATTTAGTAGGGGATGCCTGCTATGCCTTGGAGCATGGATGATGACACCCATCAGAAATGCACACACACCCAGGGAAGAACACCATAATGAGGCACACATAAGCTAGGAACATCATTGAGAGTGTGTTTGGGCTACAGAAGTCATGATTTCAGTGCCTAGGTATCTCTGGTGGAGCCTTGCATTATAGTCCAGGCATATGTGCACAAATATTCACAGTATGTGCTATGCTAGACAACATGATCCTGTGGAAACAGCTGCAGCAGGATCAGCAAAGGGATGAAAGATCAATCCCCCACCATTGGCCATGTCACCATAGCCACAGTCACAGGGAGACTCAGAAGAGGAACCTTCTGCTCATGTGACAGTGGGCAGAGGTAGGGGAGCACAGTATGCCCTGGCATTGGCAAAGAGGCAATGAATAGCCCATGTACTGTCACATAGGGACCTAAGGATGAATGCCCATCTCCTACTCACATGCACATAGCAAAATGGATGGTAGGCAATGCACATATCCTATACCTACCCATGTATTGGATATATACTGCTTGCATCTGACAGAGTCAGCCCTGAAATACTCACATAACATCAGCAACATTTCCAAAGGAAGCCACTAACCTACATGTACACCTACATCAGCAATCTAAAGTGGAAAGGTACAGATTTCCCTGTACATATCCCTCTATATTCAGTAGGCCAAGTCATCCATGCCATAATCTGGTAGTCCAACAGACAAAGAAATATGGGGATATTTGGTGACACATGCATACATACTAGGGAATAATGTATGTACAGAAAAAAAGTAACAGTTGTGCCTTGTCCACCCGCTACACCAAAAATATGAGTCCACAAGTCATGTCAGAAACAGTGAGCAAACATGCAAACCACACACAGTGGAGAAATCAGTCAAGGAAAATGCAACATGTGGGCACAAACACAAAAATATAAAATGTATAGTACAAAGTTATATGCTCTACACATGTAGGATATGCTTACAGAAAGTGAGACTGGGAAATATCACACAAGAAAGTTTAATAAGTCTGAAACCCACAAAATGCGCTGTACATAATAGACATTCCACAATGTGCCACTAATATGTTGGGGATCCAAAAAATCAAGATACATTGACATAATGGATGACTCAGGCCACTGGACAATCCATATGAATTACCACAGTGACAGGTACAACTCCTGGGATCTATATTATAACAGTGAAGTCTAAAAACGTCGAATGTTATAATATCGAACCCAGTAGAGTGAACGCTTGAAATAGCGAAGCTGCAGAACACCGAATACTTTCCTAGGGAAAGTATTCAGTGGGCCATTTCTGCAGCTTTGCTATTTCCTCAACTGTGGAGTGAAGGTTACGGACTGGGTTAAGGTAAGTGTGCGAATGAAGGTGAGTGTGCAATTGGGCATGGGTTAGGTGAGATAGGATTAGGGTGTGGGTCAGGTAAATGTGCGATTGTTTGGATGTGTGGGTTAGGGTGGGGTAGGTGAGTTAGGGTTAAGGAACAGGTAAGGTGAGTGTGCGATAGTTAGGGACCTTAGGGTTAGGGTTGGGTTAAGGTAAGTGGCTAGCTAGTGGTGTATGTCTAGTTTAGTGTAGGGTTTTGTGAAGTGTATGTGTGTGGATTATTTATTTTGGTGTGCTCGAGTTGTTTGTATGATTGTCTGAACAGCAAATTTTTTCCCCTGGGAAAAAATTCACTATTCTGACTCTTCGGTTTTCTGGTGTTTCGATTGAATGGGTTCGATATTATAGCATTCAATGTTTTTTGACTTCGATGTGATAATATAGATCCCAACTCCTGTGCCACACACTGTTTACAACACAAATCTGTCTCCTGACAGTACCTTACAAAGTTCACAGACTGTTGTCAGGCGATCCATGAAAACCAGTGCACTGAGACAGGCATGCATATGAGTGAGCAATGCTTCAGTATGTGTGAAGCTGCCTCTATGGCTCAAAGGAATAAGGCAAGCAACCTGTGTGATACAGTTTTGGGTTCTGGTCTCGGGACAAACAAATATTTTGGGTAGGTGTATTGTTGTGTAGACATGGTGAGTCTGGCTGAACCAGTGTAAGTCTCAAATATTGCAGAACTCCAAGGCACATGTCATGCAGCACCAGTATTAAACCGGACATATCTATTGTGTGGGTGTAGTCAATGGAAGTTCAGCACAGCCAAAAATCGCAACACAGCTGTATCTGATGGGAAAACAAAAAAAGGCATGGGGTCCTGCAAAGGGCGACCTGGAGTCATACCTGACGTAGTGATCTGATGTGAGCAAAGCACCTCCCACTGGCTCACAACCTAGCATCACTCACAGAGGGGAAACAGGTGCCACTGAGCATGCTCACATAATGGAACACAAAACTGGTGTCCCAGACAGAATATGTGTGCTGGCAAAAAGCTTGTTTCACAGGTATATACATACAAATTGCATGACAAAAATACATATCAGTGGACATATTACACTCCCAATATATAATAGATAAAAACTATATAGCTATGTTATGTCAGACGTCTATGTATGAATGCACATATCCTCATATGTCCAAAGTTCAAACTATGCAGATGAGTCCTACACATCAGAGAAAGTAAAAGGGGAAAGCTGCAACAATCCACAGATAACTGAAGTGCCAAGGGACATGACAAATGACCAGCAGGAGAAGACTACACACTTAGTACTGTATAACTATTGAAAACCACATGCACTGCCACTAACATGATAATGTGCAGGCTGTAAGAATGAAGTCAATCTCTCACAAACACACAAGTGTGACCATGCCCATTAGACAGGCAAGAAAAATACAGAACTCCACATATAAGTATGACAATCAAAACAGTGATACACACTGACACATCTGAACACTGCACTGTGATAATACCTCTGGCCATCCTACCACCCCATGTATACTACGCACTACCAAACCAACTGATATAATGGCATATGCATGGCACAGTATAGCAGCATGTGCATATACATGTCTCTGAATTCCCAACAGGAATAACACATGCTTGCAGGACAAACCCAAGTGACTGCTGAAGGGTCACACAATGACCCCAGAAACAACAACTGTGGACCAACGTTTACCATCCTGTAATGCCATGTGCTCAATATGGACATATGTACATGTCTGCACCCACAGGGATGGCCACCCCATGAGAAATTAGCACATTTACACAATGCCAGTACTGTCAGCTATATAAGCAGCGGAACAGTTCCCGGACTGCAAGGTGAAGACAGAGTGGAGTCAGACACAATGTTATATCACATAACTTCCAACATGGCCAGCATAGCCCATGTTCAGGCCTTACTCAAAAGGTCATATGCAGTGTATGGCCTGTCAGATAGATTATTTCAGGCCTGAAAACTACATTCCAACTAGCCTTGCTGATGTCACACAGTATAACAGTACTGGAAGGCAGGATTATGTCAGACTTGAGCCTTAGTGAGTGCAATAAATACTGCATCCTGTAATCTATAGTAGTAGTTAGGTAGGGTTCAAATCTCATTCTGTGCAAATTGTTGTGTGTGTTCCTGTGTGTGTGTGTGTGCAGCTTCCTACACAATAAATGTGAGTCCTACACAGATATCCCAGATGGCTGAGGTCTGCAAAGTTTTATGTCTAGCCTCCAATATTATACCCTCAGGTATTCATGCTGATGTCATCCACTATAAAATTCATGAAAGACACATTAATGTTGGACATGAACTATGGCTCAAATGATAGTGAGTGCAATACAGTGTGTAAGCATAGATAGGTAAGGGATTGATGCCAGCTAAGCAGGAGAATGTGCATGAGTGCTCCTGTACTGGAATCAATAACTGTAAGACAAACTGTCATAATTTTGCAACTTTTTGGCACTTGCAGTGAATGCAAAGCTGCAAACTATTGACCCCGATTAGGCCTGCTGATGTCATCCACTATAAGATTACTGAAAGACATGCCAATGTTGGACTTGAGCTGTGGTGCAAACAATAAATATGCCATTATACTGTGTGTAAACATACATAGGTAGGAGTTTGATACTAGCCTCAGCCAACTAAGCATGAGTGTGTGTATGAGTGTTTCTGTACAGAGAACAGTAACTGTGAGAGACACACTGGCATGGTTTTCCTACCTTTTGCCACTAGAAGGGAACACAGGCCTCCAGACTAATGACTCCCACTAGGCCTGCCAATGATATCTAGTATAAAATAATCTAAGGCAATTCAATGTACAGGACATACAGCTGTGCCCCTGACAGTGTGCAGTAATCGGTATGGTAATTCATATGTACATGTCGATGTAAAGTAGCATATCAGCAGTATTACACTTTATGAAAAGCAATGCCAGATGAAAGGCATGGCTACTGGTGTAGATGGTAACACTGTGCATCAGACATGCAGCCTACATTCCCTGAATCCATGGGTTACATGACAGGGATATGGCACAGTGATCATCACTTGCACAGGGTGGTGGGTGGGGATGCAGGAGGCATAGACTGTCACTATAGGTCTGAATACATGTGTGTGTGTGTGTGTGTGTGTGTGTGTGTGTGTGTGTGTGTGTGCGTGTGTGTGTGTGTGTGTGTGTGTGTGTGTGTGTGTGTGTGTGTGTGTGTGTATTTTAAAGGGTAACAGGCCAGATGGAAAGTGGTAATGCCATGTATGCATTTGGAAGTTCACTCGATGTGACAGAGGTGTGTGTGCTGGAACACAGCCAAGCTCAGTACTAGACGTATGTGAATGTATGGTGGACAGCTGTGGGCCATGCATGGTAGAGATGGCACTTCATCTTCTCCACCCATGGACACATGAAGTGACTCTGCCAGGAGTTGCACTGGCACCTTCATACCCAAGGTAAAATGCAGTGCTACTACCAGAAGGTGACTGCCATCTGCAAGGCATGCATCCTTCACTGGAATGCTCAGGACTACGAACCGATGGTCTGCTACATCTTGGTGTTTTCAGCACAATTCCTTTCTGGACCCTGGATGTATTGCCACTATGGGACTGTGATCAGGCATGACTACATTGGCTCTCAACAGATGCTGGTGATATCCTACACCCACATGGCTGATGCCTAACTCCAGCATGATGTTCCATCAGGGACAATGAGTGTTCCATGGCAGAGAGTCTGTGATCCCTCTTGGAAACACTACCGACCACTGCACTGATCAACCGATCTATACTGTCAGTCAACCAATCCATGGCATCAGACATATGATGGAGTCAGTCACAGATGTTGGACTGGGCAGCAGCTATCACCTGAGCATTCTTTGGGAGGTACATTCCATACATGCTTGTGTCTCTATGATGGCCTTGAACATATGCAGAGTGATGCGTGATGAGACACCTGCAACAGGTGGTGGATTGACAGCAGTTCTATTAGCACCCCTATCAAATCGCCTGTATAAAGCATCACCAGGAGTCTGGCAGTGGCCAGTGTTGACTGTGTCTGTAGCAGCAGTAGCCACACTTTTCACATCAATGTCTACACCCTCTGTCTGTCAAATATCTGTGGGATCAAATGACTGGGTCTGTGTAGGCATACTGGCTGTGTCCTGTGTTAATGACAGTGGTGAAAGAATGGGGACCTCTGTGTCAGATTCTGCCCCTGCAACCCATTGCTGTGCCTCAATGTGGCCACCATCATTAGACTCCAAAGGGACACTAACATCAGGTGATGTTGGGGGGAACTGACAAGCCTCCATGAGCATCTGGGAGAAAAACAAGAATACAATACATGACAAACTGCATTGCAATGCTGTGTCATTCTATGTAACTAACTACAACATCCAACTGTATTCACTGCCGTCACTACTACAGGTCGTTCTAAACTACCACTTTAAAGGGATAGATGTGTTCAGATGGTACTAAACTCATGATATGCAAGTATATAATACAGTGCACGCATACAAGAAGTACATGATAAATATAGCTACTATGGATAATGTGCATGGTCTGCATGATTTTTGGGTAACCAGACACATGCAACATCCTGATACTACTGTGGGAGTTCATCAGCATGGTGTCATAATTAGGCACAATTAGGAGACTGAACTGTGCACAGGCAGAATATAAATGTTCAGTTCAGTATCTATGGTCAGCCTTGCATTTAACACTCTGAATGTCTCACTCACCAACATGGGAGACTAGCACACTGTAACCTCAACACAGTCATAATTCTATGTAGCCATTCTACAGTCAATATGTCAATCAAGCCAACAGGACTCAAATGATCCTTCACCCAGTATTTTCTCAGATATCAAAATATGTCTGATATAAATGTGTTACTCCTACCAGATGCAGGTGCAGGGGCCCATCTGACTCCAGATGGACCCGTAAAACATGTGGCCATGTTGAATTGTAAAACCACCACACAAATAACTATATTGGATGTATCAATCTGCACATAAAAATCAGAACAATCATGACTGATATAGTGCTGTCTACCTGTACAGGGGATATTAACTGATGGAACATTCCCCCCATACATATAGCAGAAGTATAAGGCTACATACATAACTATAAGCCACACTACTGCAGGTATGCTATGGTATTGCAATGCCGATACAGGTATGCTTACCTGGACACACATCCTGTGAGTGGCTGGTGGCACCCACATCCACAACTTATCGGCTGAGTGACATCTGTGAGCTGCTTTAAGTACACATGTTTGCCAGGAATTCCTCTGTTAGGGCTGGTTCCACTGCAGGCCCACCACCAGTTATGTGATGATTCCTGGCCACGGCAGATGCATGGCTCCTGCTGCATTTATCATGTCCATTGCCCCGTGCTGCACCTGCTCATATGTATGGTTTTGATGGCCTGACTGGTTGACATTGTGCACAAGGGCTTCACGCTCAGACCAATTGCTGCTCCCTTGGGACAGCAGAACCCGATGGTGTTGACAAAGGTATTGCAGAGTGATGTCATTTTCAGTCTCAGAAAATGGTGCACATCTCCTGGGATGCATGGTCCACTGATCTGTCAAATAAACAATGATACAAGTATGAGCTTTACATTGGAACTGGTTGACAATGAACAGAACATCCAGTCTAGGAAGGCTGCATAAGGTAGTCCAGTGGTAAATATTCACCAATCACAGTATGCCTGCTGACTTGTAATTACACATAAGCCTAAACATGCCACACACAACCAACACAGAAGAATATTGCAGTGTGCCCCATGGCAGTGGATTGAATGCATCCACTGGGAAGGATGGTAATATACCCTCACTCCATCTAGGCATACTGCTTACTAGAAACAAGAGACAGAGCCAGTATCCTAGGCTCTGTGCCATCACACTGCATTATGACCTTCATCTCCTCTACAGTCTCTGTGAGCGTGCTAGGCCTGGGTATATCACACATGCCATGTGCATCCCAATAATATGGAATACCTGACATAATGTTCAGTTCATACAGTTATAAACACATATATGCATCCAGTACAGTACAGAATTGATACGCACCACCCTATGTAGTACAGTTCTTTGAAGAGTAGCTGTTGGTCAATACATACAAAAGAGACTCTTTCATGGAAAGTAAAGATTAGCAACAATGCTGTAAGTATGCTCACAATAACCCTTAAATAGCAGTTCAAAGCAGCAGTTGATTTCACCAGAACTAATAATTGATTCTGGAATTAAGATTGCAGCAGAAACAGCTGAAGTGCATTATGTCCATCCAATCCAGGACCACTTCACAACAGGATATAAGGCAACTATGCAGACTGAATGGACTTTTTGGAGGCTTGCATTTCTTCAGACTGTGGCTGATAGTTATCATCTGCACATCCAGATATTTAGCTGCAGTGCACATTTCATGACAGAATTGTGTTCCACAGTCTTCAGCTAACTCAGCTGCTGGTGGTAGTTCCACACAGAGAGGGTTAGTCACAGGTAGGAAGTCCACAGGCTGATGGAACAGTAGATGTTCTGTCATCCTCCAATGACAGGCTGAGACAGCTGTCCCATTATCCACTCACTGGGGGAAATGGAATGTATGTAAGGTATGTATCTTATCAAAAGGTATGCTCAACTGTATAAATGACTGCATGTGTGTTGTGTGCTATGCATCAGCCTACAGCCTGTAAAAGAAACTACTGCATGACATGCTAGAACTGTGCACATAAACCTTGTGGACTGTATGCATGCTTGCATACAGGTATTGCAACATTTGGGACTTTGCTGCGGCTAATGTGCTGTGATGTGTCCCTGTTATGATACCCACATACAGTTGTGACTAACTACCTCACATGGCTGGGGTACAATCACCATGGAGTCAGGCAGCCACACCAATGGCAGGCCTTGGGTAGTGTCATGATAGTCATCCTTGCCTTGTGTGCTGTCAGGTTTGGATTCCAGACCAACTGCCATGTGTGTCAGGTACTATTACACCACACCCTGGTTATCATGTGCTGCCAATGCCAGGATCATGTGGGCACCTTCAAGGAAAGGATATACCACATGTCTGATATGTACCACAGCCCACTGGGTATTCCTGTGTTTGCATAGTTAGTCAATCCTGCTGCAAAGTATGTTTGTCACATCAGTATGTGATGCTGGGACCTATCAGCAGGCCTTGCGACACATAGCATGTGTCCTACTGTCGGGGTCACTTTGCTGGGCATGGTCATGCATAAGTTATAATGTTTGTGTTCCAAGGATGCATGCTTTCCTAATTTATGCTGAGATACACAGTTGTAAGGAACCTTACTGGGTATGTAATGTGCAGGTTGTGGTGGCATTCTATGCTTTTGTATGTACTCCCAGTGGTGAAGTTGCCAGTCAGGTACCTGTGTCTGTGTTTCTAGGTTGTTAAGTATATCTGCCAATCTCACAGCCTAGAGACATGATTGCACCATGGGACATAATCTTTGTTGTGGGAATCATAGGTTTAGGTTAACTTTGACATCTATCAGCTACATTAGCATACATTTTAGTGACTACATATTATAGTCCTATTGTGGACTGTAGTGGGAGTGTGGCTTTCACAGCCTGCCCTGTCTGTCAGCAGAGCAGTCTGACATGCATCACTTTCTGTCTAAATTCAAACCTAATTAGCTCAATTTGGGCTGGAACAGTGTTGCAAATCTTGGGAGCATGTTCAACATACCTTACCGAGCAAGTCAGGTTGAGGTTATACACATTTCCTGCCTGTCATACTTGCACATTGTCTCCATATGCAAGAGCAGGACATGTAGGAGTGACCAACAGACATCTGTGAACAAGCCTGGTCCCTACTGGAACATTTGGCACCTTCAGCAGAGAGACACCTAGATTGTGTAGGCCCTTACTGCCATAGGTATGGCTAAACAGCCTTGTGGTACATGACAGCTGATAATGGAATGTCTGTCATACCTGTTTGACAACATGCTTGCATGGGTTGCGGTTTGTTTCCCAGGGAGACACCAGGTGTGTGCCTGACTGTTAGGGCATAAATGGTTATGATGTGCAATTGTCTGTACAGTTGTCTGGTGTGTTCCCAGGACTGTTACAGTTACCAAAAGCAATCACATTCAATTCTGCTGTGCTATGCTTACAGATATCTCCTATATCTATGATGATATGATGTGTAGCCCTTGCATACTTTCCAACCTCTTAGAGCAAGTAATATGGTTAATGACATCAATAATGGGTGGGCAAAGGCAAAGAAAGAGACAAGTCTCAATTACTGGTCTTCAAAACTTTGATTATTGATAGACTAACATGTTTGCATATGCATGGGTTTTCTGAATGGTGTGACATCTGGAGCTCTAATGTCTGCCATTATCTTCATCATGCAACCCTCAATAATTTGCAAATACTTGCAAGACACTTATGAGAAGAGGAAGGAATTTATGGTGCACAAACTGGACATTCTGTGACAATCTGTACACTTGAGAGGTGTGACCTCATGTCACTCCCCCTGTGGCTGCATATGATAGGTGTTGGGCAGCAGCTCAGAGGGACTTGGGTTTGACTACAGGGATGTGTATCCTGCATTTTGCCACTTGTCACTATACATCCAGA
Organism: Protopterus annectens; assembly: GCF_019279795.1. Taxonomy (NCBI): domain Eukaryota; kingdom Metazoa; phylum Chordata; order Ceratodontiformes; family Protopteridae; genus Protopterus; species Protopterus annectens. The sequence goes on along the minus strand of NC_056751.1, from coordinate 516,042,803 downwards.
CATATACAGTCATGCATCCCTATTCAACAGCTGCTAGTGGAGGACCCATGTGAACTTGGTCCATAGTTTTTAAAGATCAATGTTAATGTATTAGGAATGTGCGGGCCCTCCACCATCCACTACGAGTACAGGGTGTATTGTGTCCCCACACACCATATATGTTATGTTGAAGCAGAAAGTGGCTCAGTACGACAATGGGTGGAATAAACTGTGATAAAAGGGTCGGACATGGCAGCAAAACACATGATTAGGTAAACATAGGGCAATGTGAACATGTAGAGATAGCTGTATTCAAACATTCAAAAGGTGTGATTAATATGGATGAACTGAAACCTGCAATATACAGTGCTGTTACATAGCTGAGGGATGGTTTATGCTTCAGATGCCTTTTAGTAGCACCACAGTAGACCTGAGGACAGTTTTCCATATTCCTCTTTACCAGACTATTTGTACGTTGAGCGGCTGTGTGCAGCTATGTGCATTTATGAGCAAACATGCTTAAATGGCAAAACTACAAAAGACAGAATATAGAGTGTTGTGTCAAGTGACTTTCTATTTGCCTGCATGGGTATATGCTGCAGTGTGGTGTGCATCAGGCAGTGGGTTCAAAATGTGCTGTGGTCTTTTTATTCTCATGATTATAAATGGTATATGTGCGGACTTCCATGATGTATTTCTACATACTGTTGTAAAACAAAGGCATAAACACGTGTCCTGCACGGGCATTAAACCAGGATTGCCTACACCATAGCCTGACACATGACCTTTCACGCCACAGGGGACAGTTGGGGGAAGCCAGGATTTCAGGTACATACTGCAACTTTGCCTGTCTGAGTGTAGTGCAGCTTTGCTGCGTGGGTTTGCATGCTGCTTAATACTGCAGACCTGTGCTTCTTGATTATATCTTGTTGCTATTTTTAGATGTCTGGGACATGTCTGGGTTTTTTATGTTTTTTTGGGGGGAGTTTAAGTGGTGCAACACTTTGCTCAGCTACAGTGATGCAATATATCCGGTTTCTTTTTATAGTTGTTTGGGACATGTCTTTTTTTTTTTGACATGTTTGCGCAACACATTGGATTGAGCAAACATTCATTAAATTTAAAAATATTAAAAAAAGAAAAAACATATATTGTGAAAGTAAACAATATTTCTGTGCCACAAATCCCCACTTGTGAGCACCACATGATTAATATGCATGGCGCGCTACCAGGATAGGATCATGGCGATGTACATGATTATTTTCCATTTAGGATCTACACAGAGCCTGCAAAGAGTTTATTGAATCCTGGGGATTGTATATTACAAATATTCCTCTCTTTTCGCACACCCACCCCTTCTCTTCTTTTATTTATTAATTGTTTCTTATATTTATTATTTGTTTAATTATTATTATTATTATATTATTTATATAATCAAGTTACTTATTATTACATTATTTGGTTTTACGTCTTACTTTTGTTTATTATGTATAATTTCATAATTCTTTGTTGTGAAACGCATTTTCATTTTTATGATTTTTCATTTTCTTTGTAATTATATTATTTGAAACTTTTTATACTGCTTTATAACTTTTTCTTTATAGTTATAATTTTTATTTAATTTGTTTTATGTTGTATTTACTTTTTGGCTTGAATTTTATTTATATTATTACTACAGCACAGCAAGGTGGTTTGGCTCCCCATGTCCTGCCTACACTCACTCGTCGAACAACCGAGTCCCAGCACTTCTGGGCTACAGCTGAGCAGCACCTCCCATGCTGCCCCTGCCCTAACTGGACCATCATGTAGTTCTGCTCCATGGGACACACCTGTGGTCCCCTGTTGGAGCACAGGCAGAGGTGATGTATACATCACCCACGTGGAGTTGCCAGCTGTGGTGCATAGGATTATGCACCAGTCCGTGGGCATACTCCTACACTGGATGGAGAGCCTGATTTACATCCTAGTACAGCAGACCAGCTGTAGGCACAGACATCAGCCTCTGCAGCCAGTGTCACAGTGATGGGACAGTGCTGACAGTCCAATGGTTGAGGACTTGAGTCACACTGTTACCATGCTGATGTCCATGAGACTTCAAACCCCCCACTCTCATCCCAACTAAGGTGTTCACCCCCCATCTTGTGTCCTTCACCAACCCTGTCTCTTGTCTTGTAGGTCTTGTCAGTCTGCAAATGCTTCCTCACCTGCTCAACTTGCCTGCCTCAGACTTGCCTACGTCCCTTTCCAAACACTTAACTCTGTTCTTAAAAAAAAGGGGGGGGCAACTGCCCCCCCAAAAGAAAAAACGTTGTCCCATACATAGCTCACCATTTCAGACACGTGTTTAATTGACACACTTAATTTGGTCCAATTGGCTTCACAATGCAATTATGTTGTTGTCACCCCTCTCTGACCAAATTCAGCTAATAAACTGCACATGTACCCAGTTGTTATTGTAGAAGAAATGGATAGGTATGGTTCTTTCCTACACCATTCCTGCACATTCCTGCCTTCCTTTCACTTTGCCCCCCCCTCGCTTGCTCCCCATTTCACCACTTTCATATTGGCATATATTGCATATATGCATGTTCCATGTACATGGATTACATTTGACACCAGGCCATATGAGCCACAGCTGTGGAGGTCTGCACTTGTAATGCTATAATTATAAATACATAACAGTACCGCACTTTATTTGATGATAACCTAAAACAATATTCTAAAGAGCTGGTTTTAAATATGGGGAGTGTGGTAGTCAAACCCACAAGCAGTGTTTATTGTAATACTGTACCTTTCCTTTGTAATGCAGCATAATGCAAGTACTCTTTCCTTTTACACAGTATAGATACAGGTTCAATGTTATAATAATAACAATCTGTGACATGCTCTTGTTGTTCCTGGTATAAAGGATGTACATTACATTGCAATATGTATGTCATCTTAAACAAGTACTGTATATTTTGGACATGTAATTTTCTAAATTACCACCCCTGTCTGTTATGTAATACTGGACTGTTGTTCTAAGTAACATACTAATGCAATCATGCTTTTACTTTACAATGGAAAAATGCATACTCTATGTGATACAAGTTTTTACCACAACAAGCTGTATTGACTCCTAATGTTAAAATAACTAGTGATTGGAAGCATACATACCAATGGCATTTCTCATCCTTCTCATTCTTTCTTCATAGGTCTGCGTATTCAGTGTCCATTTTGCATTAGCTGTGGGAAAAACAGAACACAACAGAATACCACTAAGAACACCAATAATGAACATATGCAGTTGCTACCACCTACAAGTAGTGCCTGTAAGTGATACTTATACAGCTGTGGAATGCCATCATTCCTGCATTCCTTGATCCCCTGGTTTAGGATATCCCTTTTTCTCATCCTGCAGTCTTGGTAGTGATTCCTACACTGTTTGCCAGTGCAGGGGATAGCAGCAACACTGGACAGATCCCGGGCCAAACTATTCCATGCATCTGATTTGTAATCTGATAAGTGATAGTACTTCTGCAACAGCTGGGGACCATAGCCATTCACTAGGAATCCAACAAACACTTTGGACTCCTGCACACCCTCCTTTGAGACCAAAATCTCAGAACCTCTCTCTGAACACCAGCCATGTCCAATGCTGATGAACACCAATGTGTAATGACTATTCCTGCCAAATCCAGTTATGACAGATACTGAGAATGGACATTATTGGACTTTGCATCATTAGAAAATGGTTCACTCTACTTAACGTTCATACACACATGTTGCCCTAGTTTGTTCATTGGGAAAAAATAAAATGAAGTTCATTAATACAGCTATTACCATATCATTACACAACTGACAATATTACTGTGTTATGCATCAGGAAAATAATTAGGATATGAGAAATACTAGGCAATGCTGTATCTCAGGGTGACTATTATGTGAGGTGGGACACTACTGAAAAAAAAGAGATGTCTGCTGTAGTAGAACCCTGGACCTTATACATGATAGTCCTACACTCACAGCTGTTGCCAACAGAAGGATTAAACAATACATGTGCATATTTAATTACATTGCAATGTAATGCAAGTACACATTAGTAAAATGCTAGTTGCAATCTTTGTTTCAGGACCCGGGACCATCTGAACTTCAGAACAACACTTAACATCCACAGCCACAGGAGATGTTACATGAAGATCTACTATATTAATGTTTATCCTGAGCTTCTCATTGTTACATGCAGTGTGATGGCACTTAGCTGGTTTGTGCTACGTAGGCTGACTTTAAGAGAATGCATCCCAGGTCTATTTTTAAATGTCTGATTCCCATCTGCTACCTGGGTGGTCCACTTCTACAGTTTGTACACTGCCATTGTGTGCACAAGCCAGATGAGCATAACTGATGCCATTTGTGCTATGCACAGTAATGCACAAACTCCAAATATTGAGATAAAAACAAGTGATAATAGGCCGAATATAAAATCAATTTATCACCTACACTACTAGATTATATAACTACACAGGAAATATCCCCATATAGTTCTACAATCCAATTCACCATCCAATATGCTTGTTAAACACAGAATGGGTGCCTTAACCCTGTGTTTCACACATACACCTTTGCAGCAAGGAGCAGTAGGCACCCAGCATCATACCTCTCAAACTGTTAGAGCAGGGAATCTGGACTAAGGCACAATTAATGTGGGGACAAAGGACTATAAATAGGGTCAATCTTTAAATATTGCTCTTGCATACTTAGGAAGTAGATAGAATAGCAGGTTATGCATTAGCATGACTGTTCTGAAGGATGTGAAGTCTGAAACTCAGATGTGTGCCATCAGTCCCTGACCTGATTCCTCAATGATTTGCCAGTGATTTGACAAACAATTGTATGAGAAACAAACCAAATATATGAGTCCAACATCTGAACATTCTGAGAAAACATGCACAGCTGAGAGGGATGTTCAGCACACAATCAAATTGAAAATAATGTACAGTTGTAATTAAATATTACAAGTTACTTGTACATTTCATGACATGTTTCATTTTTACAATACTGTGATTATCCACAATGTTATGATGTTTGGTTTCTAATATACAATGCTGTTTTACATGTCTGTGTTTCTTGGTCATTCATCAGTTAATCAGTTATCTGTCTAGTAGTCTGTGACATACATTGTGTACACCATTTAATATCATTGCATTTACAATGTTAAAGGTTGTTAACTGGTACTAATATGATATGCAGTTGCCAACTAAGGAAAGACAGGTTGGATGTCACAAACAAGCATGTAGTGTTCTTTTGGGGGTGGGGGAGCAAGATGTGTGCCTGCTATGGCAGTAACAAGTCTGTGTTGGTCTGGTTACCCTATATGTCTGGCATCCTGCCTGTTGCATGATTTAGTTATGGATGAGAACTGTCATCTCTAATGCATCCCTATACAGATGTATAGTGCTGTCAGAGGATTGTTTTAGTCTCCTAAGTGTTGAGTCAGTGTGCTATAGCTTGTCTCATAGCCATTGCAAGGACTTACTGAGCATGGTTATGTCTGCCTACAACCACACCTGCTGCTGCTTCCTCCCCTGGTTCATCATTGGCTGTGTTGACCTGGGCATTGTTGGTAGGATGTGTTCCCATCCCCTTGATGATCCTGCTGCAGCTATTTCCACTATATTAACTTGGGTAGCATAGCACATGCTATGCGCATTGAGGGACATGTCAGTGGATTGTAATGGTTCCCTTGGCCAGAGGTATGTAGACACTGGCACTGTGAGAGCAGTAACTGAAAAACATACTGTTTGGACTGTGTGTCTCATTAAGGTGTTCGTGTGTCTGTGTGTATGTGTGTGTGTGTGTGTGTGTGTGTGTGTGTGTGTGTGTGTGTGTGTGTGTGTGTGTGTATGTATTTCCGATGGGCTTCCTCAGCCATGACTCCATTGCATAGCATGCATTCACATGTAAGTGAGCCTTGTTGATATCCTGCATAGCACACTTCTGGTGCAGTTGGGAAATGTGGTGCATATGGAAGTCATTCTAACTGCAAGGATTTCCAGCTTACACATTCCTCATGATTCCCATGACATTACACATGACTTGGCAGTTGGTTGAGTGGTAGACCTTACAGTTGATGTAGGCGCTACTCTGTTCCTCAGTTGTTGTTCTCTTGTGTACATGACTGAAATGTATGGCACACATTACTGGGCAGTAGTGCGATATATGTTACAGTTGTAGCATACGTGTGATCCTCTCCTCTGAATTTGTGTTAAAATATATGTTCCCTCTGCCATGTTGTAGCATAGCATGCAGGAATATTTGGAAGATCCTGGATGCTGATGCCTATGACACACCAAGCATGTCCCCTGGTAGTCTGTTAAGGGTACTTGTGGCTAACATACTCTGTTAAACACATACCTTATACTCTACTGGGATGGGTTCCCTGTGTTTGGCTCTGTATCTGACTCAAGGCTGCTAGAGGTCCCACAGTTTTTCTACTGTGTTGTTGGCCTGCAAAATTGTCACCCTCTTTGTCTATGGCTATTTGCAGCAGCAAAAGCAGCATTGTCTCAGCCTGCAGCACACAAAGGTATACAAATTATAGCAGCTACTAACAATCTTTCAGTGCTTATGTTGTATCTGTACTCCACTATTTCCTCACTGCACATATAAGAAAGGGCATGGTGTCTACATTGATGCCTTATATTTTTTTGAGTAGCTTCACGAGATTGGTTGATTAGCATGTAATTCAGCTGTGCATGCTGCAATTAGCATCTCTGAAGCACAGACTAGGTTAGATGCAATCAATTACTAATGTCCACCATTATAAAAAGGCAAATGTGTAGCTAGGCAAACCAATGTGGATGAGAGCTGTTTCAGAATTCAAACTCAGTGATACATTTTGGAGTAGTATATTTCAACAGAAGATTATTGTACTCCATCAGGTATGTATCTATTTTGTTGACTACATAATGCATGTGTAGGAATGATTTGAAGTAAATTGGTAAGCATTGTTAGAACTGTACTCATGACATGGCCTTGTTTACCAGCCATTTGAGAGATACAGAGGATGTAGAGTAGGCCAAATGTCTAATACTGTGTGATAACTATGCACACATGTTCATGGATAGGTCCTTTGAGAGCACATTTGAATTTACACTGTTGTTTTGTTAGCACATTTCTTCCTTACCCTGTTATATTGTTTTGTTTTTTTTTTGGGGGGGGTGGGATGAGTCCCTGCTATGGTACAAATTAGAATCAACTGTTGTGTTGGTGAGTGAGCATAAGTGTGCATCTGTTATGCCACAAACAAAGATATGTTCATCATGCTATTCTCCTTGTTTTGCAGCCTCAGTGTTATTTGTTGACCACTGTTGAATCTTTAATTTGTAATCAAGTGGTGAATACTGAGAGCTTTCATGTACTGTCTTATCTGTACACAGTTTATTTGTACTTATGTGATCCTTATATGTGTGGGTGTCAAAATCACAGCTATGAGCAGGTGTAACAAAGAGCCATGGACATGATTCATGCTGCTGAAGTGGCACATGATCGTCAGGTCACTGGTGGTGGGCTTGCAGCAGAACAACCCCTCACCAACACCAAAGAATTCCGAGCATACATTGGCACACAGGAAATCTCCCAGCAGTCTATCAGCCAGTATGTTCTGGATGTGGGTGTCACTCCTGCATCTCAGGAGGAGCTTCCAGGTAGGTTTTGTTAGACTGTCAGAAAAATAGTGTTGCATTCATTCTGTAATACTGTATATATAGTTTTAATGTGTGTCAGATTGCCTTTTGGTGGGGGTATTTAAGATAGCTGCAATGTTAAGGTCATTTAGAGGTTGTCAGCCACATTCTTGTTAACACTGTAGTGACTGTAGATATAGATCATTCAAAGTATTACCCCCTGTTATACTGTTAAATGTGGTACTGTTGCCATTAACTCTCCCTTTACTTTTTTTTCAGGACTGTCCTGAATCTACAGATCTAAGGTTCCTGCAGTTGGTAAGCAGAATACATTTATGTCATCAATGTAAAAATATACCAACATATCTCCCAAAGTGTCATCTCAGGCCTGCTGTATGGATTGCTGTACTATCTGTATAATTGTAAACTGTCAGATATTTGCAGAATGTCCAGATGTGACTCATACCTCTGGTCTGTATTTAAGATCATAGTGACTGAGCTGGAAACTATTGACAGGTCATTAAAGACTGAAGACATAACATAATGACAGTGATATCCATGCAGATTGCATGCCTATCATAAATGTCATGGTGAAGCAATACCATTGCTATCACCTTTCTAGGTTTGGAAGGCAATATGTCACAATGGTACCTATTCTTGGGCCTTTGTCCTACTTTCACATCCGACTCTATTAGTGCACACTGCAGTGTTTAGGATAAACCATCTTACCTTTAAGCATCCCTGTGACTAGCACTTGTTCTAAAACCTGCTGGAAAGCACTAGGAAGCCTTAAACTGATACAAGCACTCAACTCTCCTTGTTAATCAGGAGAAATTAATCATAGGCACTAAATAGCTTTTAATTGCAAAGTACCTTACTAAGGTAAGGGAAAACAGCTCTTGTACTTTACAAAAAAAAAACACCAAACCAGGCATGTCCAAGGGTCAGCTTCTAGTGATTTCTCCTGTCCACCTGGTGAATCTGGACATACTGGGGCAATACAGCAATTGCCTCATGTACACAGACAACCCTCTCCTCCTACCACCCAACACTACAACCTATGTGAGATTCACTTAAATAGCCAAACTGGAAGCAAAGTTCTCTCCACCCAAGATTGTGCTAGACAGTCAAGAGGAGGTTAACACCCGCAATATACCTCAAGCAACACATAGCCCTTCTAAACCCACACCACCAACACCCTCACATAGCAACACTAAACCCACATATGTGAAGGCCCTTAGCAGTAACCTGCCCAAGCAACAAGGACCTCCGAAGCTGAAATGCAAACAAATACCAATCACAACCACAGTGTCACGTAACTCACAACACCAGCGTGCCACCCAACAACAGCCCCTAAGGCAAGACAACGTACCCAACACTTTAGTCATAGGTGACTCTATAGTCAGGCACACTGATGTCCCCTTCACCAGGCTGAACAAGGAGAAAATTACATTCAGTTGCCTGTCGGGTGCCAGGATCCACCACATAATGCATACACTCAAGTCACTCCACAACAAGTACAAATATGACTCTGTCATTGTCCATGTTGGAGTAAATGACTTGAGATGTACCTCCCTGGACTACATGAAAAGAGACTTGGAAGAGCTCTTGGATCATGTGGCCCAAGCAGGTATGATCCTAGCCCTGAGTAGCATCCTGCCTTCACCCAAAATGATACCACGGTATAAGGACAAAAATGATTGACTTCAACAATTGGCTAAGCTTTTGGTGTCATTCAAAGGGATCCAGTATCTGTCTGCCCGGGGCGACATGATGCTTTGTCAGAAATGGTCTGCACCTGTATCCCCTGGGATTCAGATAACTGGCTAAGGCTCTTGCCACCCCTATAGTACCTTTTTAGGCAAAGTTAAAAGGACAAAACCACCACCGTATCAGGTACAAGCATGCAAAATCTGAAGGTAATGCTAGACGTCTAAACCTCAAAATGCACTCTGTCGAGGCACTCCTAAAAATGGAAAACATTGGTATCTATGCAGTAACTGAGACCTGGTTCAAGGCTCCAGAGTGCACCCCAGCAATACCAGGCTACAACTCTTACCACACGTTTTGGCCATCAAACCAGGACCGAAACATTAAAGGTGGAGGAGTGTCCATATTCACCAAGGATATTCACACCACCAGGCTAGCTGCCCAACACAATGCATCTGAAATTCTCCAGGTGCAACTAACACTAGGTAAGACTCCAGTCCAAATTGTAGCTTGCTACAGATCTCCCACCATGCCCCAAGATTCTCACTGCACCTTTCTAAACATATTGGAAAATATTAAGATGCAACCATACTGGGTGATTTCAACTACCCTGCCATTAACTGGGAAAACTACTTGTGTGCCAACACCTTTGCCCAATGGTTCTTGGAATTCATAAATTCCAGTGCCCTGGATCAAATAATCCATAGTCCCACCTGGGGCTCCAGTATCCTAGAACTGGTCATTACTAACATGGGAAATCTATGCTCCACACCTATGGTCACCCCCTCATTGGTCATGTCTGACCATAAGTTAATCACCCTTGGCATCCACATCCCACCCCCACCCCCCAGTAAGAAACCCTCCATAAAAAACTTCTCCAAAGCCAACTTCATGATACTCAAGTCAGAAGTGGCAAACTTCATGACACCCATGCAGACAGGAACTGAAAGTTTGACTGATGAATCCTACACTAAGGTATTGTATGAGCATATCCACTTGTGCATGAATCATGCCATCCCAAATAGAACCAAGATGCTCTCCTCCAAAAAAAGCCACTCTGGTGGTCCCCTGCCATAAACAAACTTTACAACAAAAGGAAGAAACTGTTGCAGAAAAGAGGAAAATTCCAGGATGCAAAAAACTCCCTTACCAGCCTCAATAAGAAGCTGAAATCCCTCAAAATCCTCCAAAGCTAGTTACGAAAATAAAATTGCCAAAGATTCCAAAGACAACCACAAGGCATTCTATAGCTATGTCAAGAATCTAAATGGCAATGCTCAGATCTGCTCTGAACTACAACAGAATCGCATTAAATATACTAATCCCAAGGATATTGCCAATATCCTGGCAGATCGATTCAATGCCAACTTCACCCCCCTCTCAGCCCCTAAAGGGCCCATCTCAATACCGAAAGATTGCCAAATTCTGGTAACAGCCACACAGGTAAAATGGACTCTCCAAAGCTAAGAATACAGCATCCATGGGAACAGATGACATCCTGGGCTGTATACTACATGAACTACAAAATGAACTGGCACCTCACCTAAGTGTCAAGTTTAATCATAGCCTCACCTCAGGCTTTGTGCCCACTTAGTGGCGCACAGCTACAGTTATCCCACTCCACAAGGAGGGATCAACCTTTGATCCTGGGAACTATCAGTCTGACGAGCCTGATCTGCAAGTCCATGGAACGTATTATAAGGGAAGTTATAAACAAAGACATTGGCAACCTTCAAACACTGGATGCCACCCAGTTTGGGTTCATGAAGGGCCTGTCTTGTTTCCTGAACCTGATTTCTTCGAGTCAGCCTACAGATCTGTGAATGGGGGTAAGGCAGTTCACACAGCCTATCTGGACCTCGCCAAGGCCTTCAACAACATCCCCCACTCTGGAATCATAGATAAACGTGCTAAGCTGGGCATTAATACCTACGTCACTCGATGGGTTGCCAACTGGCTTACTGACAGAATGCACACTGTAAATGTAGCTGACTCCAAATCCAGCTCCAGACAACTGACAAGTGGAGTACCTCAGGGTTCAGTCCTGGGACTGCCCTTGTTTGGCATCTACTTCTCTGAAGTACAGGCCAACACTAAGGGACTCTGGCTAACAAAGTTTGCAGATGACTGCAAACTGGGAGCCATTACTGAATCCCCAAATGATGTGGATATTCTACAAAAGGGCCTTACAGAAACAGATGCTTGGTGCCAGAGCCATGGGCTCAAGCTCAATGCCAAGAAATGTATAGTTATCCCCTTTGGGAAAAAACATGTACCCATGAATTACCACATAGGTGGCAGTACACTAAACACTGAAAGTGTTCTAAGATACTTAAGGACACAGGTGGACAGTAGTCTCACCTTCAATAACCACATCGCCACAACAGTCAGGAAATCCTTCTATGTGGCACAACTCATCACTAAGGGCTTTTCATTCAGAAAAAAGGAGGTCATTTTCCCAATGTACTCATCCCTTATTATACCCATTATAGAATACAATGCCCTGTTTGGTATGTATCTCTCAAGACATCTGCAACAACTGGAAAGGCTGCAGAAATACCCCACTAAAAGAATCACAGGCCTAAAGCATATGCCCTATGCTGGCCATCTAAAAAAAACTCCAGCTATACTCTGTGGCATATTGTCTACTCCGAGGTGATCTCTGCTTAACATACAAGGCCATGTCAAACCCAGAGCTGTTGGACATGTTACACTTAAAGAAATCCCAATCCCTTAGAGCTACATGCTTCAGGGATCTTAACCTTATCACAATGAACAAAACATGCTGGAGGGATAGGTTTCTGATGCAGAGACTCCCCAGACTCTGGAATACACTGCCCATACATGTCAAGCAGAGCGCCTCTTTGGCTCTCTTCAAAAGGAACCTTGATGATTGGATGGGAGATAGGAAATTCACCCCAGAGATCACGTCAGTCACCCTGCTAGACAGGGGTCCAGGGAAGTAAATATTGTGGGAAGAAACAGCCATGGAATTGTTATGGCTAGGGTTGTATAGGCCCTAGGGCTGACAGCCTAGTTTTGTCCACATTTCTTACTCTAAGATATTTAGAGGTATGAATGCCTGTAACAGTGGTAGCTGTGTAAATTGTTTAACATATATTGCAGCATTATAGTGCAGATATTAATGTATTCATGTTTTCCTTACTTTTATTACAGGTGAACATGAAAGTGGTTCTGTGTCCCCTGCACCACCTGATGCCAGTTTGTCATCATACTCTGATGATGGTGGTGGCCAAAGTGATGCACAGCCGGGGGTTGCAGAGGCTGATTCTGACACAGAGGTTGACATCCAGTGACCCCTCTCATTATCATCAGACGCAGCCAGTAAGTCTACGCATACCCCATCCACTGAGCCCATAAATATTGGATAGTTTGAAGGCGAGGACATTGACCAGGGAAGTGGGGCTACTACCTTGGCTTCAGTGACTGTTGACACTAGCCATAGCCAAACTGTTGGAGAGGTGCCACACAGGTGGATTGATAGGGGTGCTAGGAGGAGGCCTGCTGTTCCTCTCCAACCTGTTGCAGTTGTCTCATCTCATGTCACTCAACGTATGTTTAGGGCTGTCATGGAGGCACAGGTACATTCAGAAAGGAACTCCAGGAGAATGCTCAGGGTTATAGATGCAGCACAGTCTGACATATGTGACTGTCTTCACTGTGTTTTTGATTCCTTGTATAGTTTGAATGACACATTGGAATGGGATGTGTCTATGAGGGAGTGCAGAGTATCTGCCATGGAATGCACATTGTCTGTGATGAAAAATATGCTGGGAGGGGAGCTTTGGCCTTGTGGGTGTAGGTCAGCAATTACATTTGCTAAGAGCCAAAGTGGCCATGCCCAATTGCACTCCCATGATGGCAGTACATTCACTGCTCCATTAGGGATTGTGCTGTCCACACCCAAATGTAGCGGGCCATAGGATTATAGCCCTGTGTGCTCCTGTGAAGGGAGCTTGTCCAGCAGACATGGTTCACATTCAGGTGGTAGTACAACATCTGACCTTTGGCATGGAGTTGCCAGTGCAACTCCTGGCAGACCCAGTTCTCATGTTTGGGGGTGGAAAGGATGAACTGTCAGCTCTACCATGCATGACTCACAGCTGTCCAACATTCAGACACATAGGGCTAGCACTGAGCTTGGCTGTATTCAGGCAGACACTCACACACCGATGTCACATTGAGGGCACCTACAGACACACGCAGCATTTACATGGTCCATCTTTCCTGCTTCCCTTACTTCTTACTTACTCATACACACACTTGCCAGCCTTTTGTGTCAACCCAGGCCCCCTGCACCCCCCACACAACACCCTGTGCAAGTGATAATAACTGTGCAACATTCCTGCCATCTATCTTTTAGATTCAGGGAATACTAAAGTTATGTGTGTGGTGCACAGGATGACTATCGATATTAATATGATATTACTTCCATTTGTACTGTTCAACTGATAATTGCACTTATCATTTAGATTGTACGTAGCCATTTAGACATTTGCTACCATAATAGTTTATCTACTGTATAGTGGATGCTTTTGTAAGGGCTGTAAAGTCAGACAATTACGTGTCCATTAATATATCTTAACTTTCTTATTAAGGACTGTTTAGTACAAGCATATGGGTGCACATCCAAAGTAAACCCATCAAATTCAGAGCTCAAGATTATATGTCAGCAATGAAGACAAATCTCATCAGAACAGTAATACAGTATGATCCTTTTTGCATGTACATCTTCATAGGTTATGAGGTTCATAGAATGTGACTAGGGTATGGAAACTGGTTAGATCACAATATAGTCTTCAAAGGCAGATATAATGCATGGTCATTGTTTGTCTAGCAAGGATCACCCATGTCCAGGAGAGAAGCAGCAGTGATCCATGCCAGATAACATTTTCACAAAGTCATCCAACCTGCCTTTCAACGGGGTAATGGAGGTGCTCTGCTTGACATGGATTTGAAGCCTACTGCAGAAGATTGACGACCTTTGAGAGATGTATCTGTCTCTACAGCATGCCCCTTATATATCATAGTGTACATTTGAGGTCCCTGAAACAGGTAACTGGTATCCTACAGTACTTATGCATATGTAGCATTGTCATCCCATTTTGGCCACAGATAGCCCTGTAAGGCATACATAATCTGTATCAAAGCTATCTATATGATACTGCACACAGTGACAGCTAAGTCATTCTGCCCACAGAATACATGAGTAGAAGACCCTCTGATGCTTTATTACTCAGACATGTCTGAGGCCTATCAAGTTGGTGCAGGTGTCTGGTAAAATACATATCAAGGGGAGGATTATATTCATTACTATATCCTATGACGAATGGCTATAGAGGATTGCTAAGATATATTGCTTTTGATGTAAAGCCATTACTAATCAGATGTAGATTGTCTACCTCCCCGCAGTAAACTCAGGTTGCAGGTGACATATGTACCAAGGTCTATCAATACAGACGTGGGGAATAGTGTACTCATGGTTACTTTATAATAAGCAGGTACATGTATTACCACAGAGTATACAGATTCATTCCTGTGCAGTTCATGTAACACCCATGACTTTGTCAGAAGTCATTAGTGCTACAGACTCTGTTTTGTTCAGGACTTCTGAGACTTGGGTGAAGTCTCGCACTGTGATTGAATGTTGTTGGTCTGTGATCCCATTTGCAAACCAACTGACAACATAAGATTTGATATTCACCTTAAGTTAGTTTCCCACTGAAGACAAATGTTGGATTATGATGAAGGTCTTGGACAAGTTACAATAGGATGTATGCACAATTCTGACATCTTTTATGTCTCTGATCACAGTCTTGAATCCCACCAAGTTTTACAGCCACAAGATACCCTTGGGAACATCTAACTGGAACACATCTAGTGTTTAGAAGTCACCCATTTCCCTGTTTCTGAGATGCATGCAAATTGTATCCATTGCCTTATGGCAGAGCTTACATAAAGTTTTTGGTTCTATAATTATACTTGTATTTTGCCAATAATTCCTTGTGTGGTTGGAAAATGGTCACTGTATTCCATTCATTGTGGAGAATGGCAGTATTCGGACTGTGGCTAAATGTGGTGCCTAGGGGAGTAGCTCACTGTTGAAGTACATGAAGAACACAGGCAAGAATGCCTTCTGGTCCCATGGTGACTGTGCTTCTAGTCTTGGAGAGGGCAGTGATAACTTTGTCACTGTAGATATCACAGCTCACAGGTAATGTTGCACACATGGTTTGTACTAGGTGTGGTGGTGGCAGGGGTGACACTGTTCAGGCAAACGTGTCTGCTAGCAGGTTTGAAAGTTACACTTGTTCAGTGTGTGTGCTACAATACACAAGTTGATCCAAATACATCTGAGTTATATCAGTTTGCAGATGTACATGAATAAAGCCCTGTGGTTATCCGTGAATATGTTGTTGTGCAAAGTCTTAGCATGGTTGCTTGTGTGGGTTCTTGAAGGTGTCTTATTTGCATGTTTATACTGAGTGGAGTGGCCTTCCTCCCTTGGTTTCTAAATGTTGTATTTATAAACAGCAGCTTCTTTCACTTACTACATAATGTAGTTATGACAGACATACACTAGTATGGTTTGTATTTTCTGGAGGATCTTTGTTTGAGCCTATCAGGCACGGATGTGTGTATACATTTGTGTAGATCTGTAGACAGGGCATCAGGGAGTAAGGTACTATAGCTGTCAATGACCTT
This sequence comes from Protopterus annectens, assembly GCF_019279795.1. Lineage (NCBI taxonomy): Eukaryota > Metazoa > Chordata > Ceratodontiformes > Protopteridae > Protopterus > Protopterus annectens. The sequence continues at coordinate 516,026,724 of NC_056751.1, read as the reverse complement.
TGTGGAAACTGTCTTGGAAGTATTTTAGACCATCACTTAGGAGTGTGTAGTTACCTTGGAGGATGATTGTGAACCTTTCTCCTTCTTTGTGGAGTTCAGTAGCTATATCTACTTCAAAATATAGTGCCTTATGGTTGGAATAACAGTGCAGACATTACACATGTGCCATTACATTGTTCACTCATATTGTTAAGGTACAGGTCTGGTATATGAGATGACCTTGTGGGTTGTTGCACTCTTTCTTCCATGGCATTTCAGTTCACAAACTCCAGGTAATATTGTGCAATTAAGTTTGTTGTCCTAAAATAATCCCAGTCAGTGGATGCATACTTTCACTCACCCCTGCCTGGGATGGTGTGCTCTACTTTAATTGTCCCATGTAGAAATATATAGGCTGTGTGGCCTTCTGTATTAATAGATGCTGACCTGTTAATGGTGATGACAGGAAGGGGTTTCCACAGTAGATTATACATAGAATAATTCCATATAGTTGTCTTCTCTATAAACAGTTTTGAGGTGTACTAATCTTCAGTGTAAATACATACAACACCTCCTGTGGTACACACAACTTGGCACCTATATCCCTAATGGACATAGGCAGCCTGTAAATGGTTTGTCTCCCAGGCCTTAGCTTGTAAATATTTAATCACCCAAGCCCCTGCTTATACTTATCAAGGATATCAAAACTTGTCAGAAATTTGGGATGCATGTTGAGGCTTAAAAAAGGCCCTTGTAATTGTTAGCCTAGTAAGCACATATGAACCTATGAACTTCCATTTGCTGTTTGAATGTTTGGAAGGCATTGTAGCCTTGCAAGGGCAAAGTACATACAGCTGCATTGAAATAGGTTTCTGTGACTGAACAAACATCAACATATCTACTGTGAAGAGTGCTTACAGAGAATGAGGGTTCAGATGTGAACTCCTAGGGTTTAGCAGCATGGCCTTCATTTTGTTGGAAGTGTACATTTTCACACTGGTTATTCTGCTTTTGTGACCTTGCCTCATAAAGGGATTATAGTGCAGTGAAGTGGATTATTTCTGGCAAAGTAGTGTGCTCTACCAATCATGTCATCCCACACTGACATGTACTGTATCACAGTACTATGACACCAGAAACTTAGTCAAGTTCAGTGAATCTGTTGTTCTTTTTAGTGGTATCATCCTAGGTGAGGGTATAATGCTGCTCAAACATACAGACATACCTGGTGGGGACTTATTTTTAGATTGCTCAATTATGTCTGTGTTCATATATTTCATACTGTCACATCTCAAGTTGTGCATACCAAGATGAAGTATGCTGGAATAAGAGTGGGGCTTGTTGAGAGACTTGATTGCATGTGTGCTTTGACAACTACATCTGCCACACAACTGACACTAAATATATCCTTGTTTAAGCTGTTGAGTGGTGCATCTCTACATCTCGCTATACAGACAACTATTATAAAAACCTTTGGGATGCAAGGCCCATTGCCTTGAGCACTTTTATGGTGAGACAGTTGGTGATAGGTCCGATGTGTATTGTCTTCTTGTAGCCTGATTGTGTTTAGGATGTGTCTGCTGTTTAGGTTGGCATGTGGGGAGTACCTCTGCACATTATGGTTTGTGCTGGGTGCATATTATGAGTAGGAGTCAGTGTGTGAGCAGACAGCATTTCTAGTGTTACCCATCTGGAAGCTAAAGAACTATAATTCCAGATCCCTACTATATGTGGATCTCTTGAAATTTGTAATTCAGTGATGTAGGGGTTATTGGCTATTCAGTGCACATGAGGCATTATCTGCACTAAGACAGGAACTCATGTCAACTACTCTAGCAAAGGAAACAGAGGGGGAATGATAGCTGATAATGTGAGGTTTGAACCTGATATCTGGATAGAGAATGTAAACAGGAGGGGTACATGTGATGTGGCTGCCATTTTCAGGTGACTAATCTCTCAGGTGTACATTATGATGTCCTTCTTAAGGTGGACAAATAACTCTGTTATTGATAGGTAAGTGGGAAAATTGCTGCTTGTTATGCAATAGAGGTTCTGATAGCTAGATCTTCTGTGCTACATACCAGCAGCTGATTACCTTTGAAAGCAAGTGTATTGGCCTGTCTGCACATATGAGGGCAAAGTGTTCCGGCCTCTGCAAACAATCCCGAACAAGTAATACAAAGACACACTGTTAAAGCCTGAACTGATTCCAGACATAGTAAGCATCACTTAGATACTCCTACTGTACACCCATGCCACAAGTGTATGAATGGGGTTTCTCCAAATCACGAACATGGGATCAAAATGTTCAACACCGGAAGTATACCCCTCACTGGTGAGATCAGATCATAAACTAATCTCGCTGGAGGTCCTCATCCCGCCCCCACCTGAAACAAAAAAGACCACAGTGAAAAACTTCTCAAAAGCCGATTTCACACTTCTAAAAACTAGTGTGGTCTCCTTTAAGGCCCGTGAGCCAGTGGTAAACATTACTCAAACCGCTGAATCACTTACAAATGCCTTCTACCAGCACCTACAGGACTGCATGGATCAGGCAATCCCAAACAAAACTAAGACTCTCTGTACCAAAGGCAAGCGTCCAGTCTGGTGGACCCCAGCCATAAACAAGCTCTACAACAAAAGGAGGAAGCTACTACAAGATAGAGAAAAATCCTTGAAAGGTAAGACACCTTTGATCATTATAAGTAAAAAACTAAGAGCTCTCATAAAATCATCCAAGGCAAATTTTGAGAGAAAAATCACCAAGGACTCTAAAGACAATCATAAGGCCTTCTTTAGCTATGTTAGAAACCTAGGAGGAAACTCCCAGATATGCTCAGAATTAGTTCAAAATGATGTGAAAATTACTGAACCTACACACATTGCTAAGATACTGGCTGACAGATTCAGTGCAAACCCCCCCCTCCCCCCCAAAAGGAGAGATATCTATTCCAGAGGATTGTAGCCCCCCCAAACATCTCCAACGCCCAGGTGAGAACTGCCCTCACTAAGGCAAAAAACACAGCATCCATGGGACCGGATGGTGTCCCCGGCTGTGTGCTTCATGAACTCAACGAGGAATTAAACCCACAGTTAGGACAGCTGTTTAATCTTAGCCTCACCTCAGGATACGTACCCAAGGAGTGGCGCACGGCGACTGTGGTCCCACTTCATAAGGGCGGTGCCTCCACAGACCCTGGAAATTACCGCCCCATTAGCTTGACAAGCCTTATCTGCAAAGCCATGGAGAGGATCATAATGGAACTCATAAATAAAGACATAGGGAACTTGCAGACTTTGGATCCAACCCAGTTTGGCTTTGTCAAAGGTAGATCCTGCCTCTTAAACTTGGTTGACTTTTTCGAGACAGTCACCAAGGCCATTGATGAGGAAAGGCAGTCCATACAGCCTACCTCGACCTGGCAAAGGCCTTCACACAATACCCCACTCAGGTATCATCGAAAAACTCATCAGCTTGAATGTAAACCCATACATCACAAGATGGGTTGCAAACTGGCTAAGTGACAGAACCCACAGGGTCAGAGTTGCTGGAGCCATGTCAGACTCAAAGCCTGTCACAAGTGGTGTCCCACAGGGCTCAGTCCTGGGTCCACTCTTGTTCGGCATCTACTTTTCTGAAGTACAAGCAAACACAGGAGGGTTATGGCTGACAAAGTTTGCAGATGACTGCAAACTGGGCCATAGTCGAAAACACATCTGACACAGATATCCTCCAGAAGGGCCTCACAGAAACGGATAACTGGTGCCAGAGGCATGGCCTGAGGTTAAACGCCAAAAATGCATAGTCATACCCTTCGGGAAAAACAAGGTTACCCTAGCTACCATATAGGTGGCAATCCACTGAGCACAGAAAAAGTCATCAGGGATCTGGGGACCCAAGTTGACAGTAGCCTTTCGTTTGACACTCATGTTGCTAAAGTAGTTAGGAAAACCTTCTATATCGCCCACCTGATCATGAAGGGATTCACATCTAGATCAAGGGAGGTCATCGTCCCCTGTACTCATCACTCATTAGACCTATGATTGAGTACAATGCCCGTTCGAATGTATCTGACCAGACACCTGCTGCAGCTTGAAAGGCCCCAAAATTCCTCACCAAAAGGATAAAGGGTCTCAAAATATGTCTTATGCTGCCCGACTGAAAGAACTCCAGCTCTATTCAGTCTCATACCGCTTGCTCAGAGGTGACCTGTGCCTGACATATAAGGCCATGTCAAACCCAGATTTGATGAATATGCTTCACCTCAAAAATCTAGATCCCTCAGAACCACAAGGGCGGAGACTTAAACCTTGACACGGTTATAAATAGAACATGCTGGAGGGACAGATTCATCACCCAGAGACTCCCTATGCTGTGGAACAAAATCCCGGTACATGTGAGGCAGAGCACCTCGCTGGCCTTGTTCAAGAGGAATCTTGACCAATGGATGGGAGATCGCAGATATACCCCAGGGATTACTTCAGTGTCACTGCTTGACAGAGGCACAGAAAAATGATAGGCATAGTTTTTATTCAAACTAAAGGGGTGGCGAAAGCCACATAACTATGGGCTAGGCTTATAAATGCCCTTGGGCAGATAGCCTAGTATGAACCTATGAACCTATGAGATGTCATCTTCTTCTACCTGTTCTTTTGGATAGTACCATTAGGGCTCACCACAGCAGATATTTTACTTCCATTTCTAACCATTCTCTGCATCTTTTTCTGTCACACCAACCATCTGCATATTCTCTGTCTCCACACCCATACACCTTATCTTAGGCCTTCCTATTTTTCTCTTACTTGGCAGCTCCAGCATTAACATCCTTCCCCCTATGTACCCAGCGTCACTCCTCAGCACATGTCCAAACCAACACAATCCTGCCACTCTGTCTTCATCTCCAAACTGTACAACCTGAGCTAACACTGTAATATATGGTTAATACTCCTGTCTATCCTCAACCCACACAGTGCAAACCATAATAGTTGGTAATCTGCCAACACCTGTTATGACTCCTTCCTTTTTGTCAGTGGCACCATTTGTGACCCATATGACATAGCTGATCTCACTACCATCTTGTAGACCCTCCATGTCAGTGTTATTGGTACCCATCTGTCAAAGATCACTCCTGACACTCTTCTCCACACATTCCACCATGCATGCTCTCTCTTCTACACCTGTCGTCCTCACTCAACATTACTTGGAACTGTTGGTCCACAGTATTTCACATCATATGCCTTCACCAACTATACTCCCTGCATTCTAACCATTCCCCTATCCTCCCTCTCATTCACACAAATATATTCTGTCTTAGTCCTGCTGACCTTCATTCCTCTCCTCTGTAGTCCTCACTCACCATAACTTGGAACTGTTGGTCCACAGTATTTCACATCATATGCCTTCACCAACTATACTTCCTGCATTGTAACCATTCCCCTATCCTCCATCTCAGTCACACAAATATATTCCGTCTTAGTCCTGCTGACCTTCATTTCTCTCCTCTGTAAAGTATATCTCCACCTCCCCAGGGTCTCATACACCTGTACCCTACTTTCAATACAGACCACTATATCATCCACAAAAAACATAGTCCACGGGGACTCCTATGTGATCTAATGTGTCAACCTGTCCATCACTATTGCAAATAGATGTCATGATGTTTGTACATACAATAACAGTAATGTCACTTTTGTCTGTCTTATATAGGATGAGGTAACATCTACCCATCTGTCGGGTCAGTGTATGACCATGGCCTGTTGTGACATATACATATCCAATAATCTAATATAGCTGATGACATCAGCAGTGTCTGTTGAACATAAAAGGACAGTATCACTTAGGCTATTGTAAAATGCTCTGTGTAACATCCAACAGCTCTCACACATACAAACACAGTTGACTGCAGTGAGAATGGAAACCCAAGCTATGTAAGTAAGTTTAGGAACTACAAATCAAAGTACGTAATGCATGCTCCACAGCACAAGTCTGAGTTTGATAGGACTGCAAGTGATCTTATTGTAGATGGCATCAGTAGGCCATGTGGGGGACAGGAGATTGGTGGCCTGCCTCGACTGGGTGTTTGAGCAAGCACAAAAACAGTGCAAAACCATGCCATTTGAGAACGCATTGTGTGATACACACTTCCCCTTCTGGTTATGTGCACACACACACACACACACACACACACACACACACACACACACACACACACACACACACACACACACACACAGTTGACTGCAGAGAGATGAGAGCCCTTACCTATCTAAGTTTACAGACTATGAATCAGAGTACATAATGCATGCATCACAGCACAAATCTGATTTATGTAGGACTTCAGGAGAACTTATACTAGATAAGTCCAAGGAGAACCAATAAGTGCTCCCACACCTCTCCTTCAAACAGACACACGTCTATTAAACCTCTCCTTCAAACAGACACACGTCTATTAAATAAAATCCAGTTAATCGATGATGTTAATTTCACCCAAATAGCCTTGAAAGATTCCGCCACAAGAGGATGTACAACTGGTAAATTTATTGGCTGAAAAGCTGTTAGAACAACTCTTTCAGCATATAGTAACAATCCAAAGACAAACTGGCAGTAAAAACATTAAAAAATAAAAAACGAGCATTCAAAACACATTCAGAACCATCCTACAGTTGAAATATGAGAATATTGTTACAAGAGAAATTTATAAATTATATGGGGAATATAAAAGAAAACAATATATCAGTAATATCACAAAAGAGGAAAGTAGAATTGTTAAAAGAATTACAAAATAGTCAGAAAGTAAGGGTAATGAAACCAGACAAAGGTGGAGGGGTGGGAATATATGACAACTTTCAATATATCAACAGGATACACAATATCCTGTATGGATCTGGGAATTATGAAATTATGTCTCTGAATGAGATAAATATAGCCTACCAGAGAATAGATAGCTATATAGAAGAATTTTACATTGATGGGAGAATTGACAAGAACATTTACAAATTCTTGTTAGTTAAATTCCCTAGATTGGCTACTATGGTAGGGATTCCCAAGATCCATAAAAATATTTTAGACCCACCATTCAGACCTATAATCTCTGGAAGCAAGTCTAAAACTTTCCTGATGGGTAGATATATTGATACCAAATTGAAGCATATATATAACAATATATCACATTTAGTAAAGGATTTTTGGGTGTTTTTGAGGAACTATCCCATAAATACATGGAAGGATGGTTATTTGTTCATTACTATTGATGTCATAGACCTTTTTTCTAGTATCCCAAAAAAGGAGAGTCTTGAGACATTTTGCAATAGCATGTTAAAACATGCGGATATAGATTGGGAAGAAGTTAGTTTAATCATGCAAATGATGGATATAGTGCTTGATAATAACTTTATCTTTTATGAGGGTGAATACTTCAGGCAGACCAGGGGGTAGCAATGGGAGCAGCTTGTGCTCCCATTTATGCAAACCTGGTCATGCTAGATTGGTAAGAACAGATTATTTTTCCAAGTATATATTATTCCCATATCGTTCATTATGTCAGATTTTTGGACAATGTTTATATTTTATGGAAGTCAAATGAGAACAAGTTATTAGAGTTCATTCAATTTTTGAATGAGAGTAGTGACTTCTTAAAATTCACCCACTCATAATAAGGAAGGTTTGGCTTACTTGGACACATTGCTATATAAATATGACGACACATTACAATCAAGAATTTTCAGAAAAGAAACTTTTTCTAATGATTATTTGTCTTATGAAAGTTACCATCCTAAGAGTTTAAAGCAAAATATATATAAGGGCCAATGCATCAGGTCTCTTAGAATGACTTTGAAGTATGAAACACTGTTGGAAGAGATAGGTAATATACATATTATGTTTTCAGAAAGAGGTTACCCCAAAGATATGTTGGATAATGTGGACAAATATGTTATAGGACTATGAGGAACAACATATAAACTCCTATTAGGTCTAGGTATTGAAGTAAATTTAATACAAAATATTGTAGGTAGGTCCCAGATATTAAAGAGGGCCAATGAGCAACATCAGAGATCTTACATTTTGTTATGCTGCCCAATGTCAGATGAGGTTGCACAAATTTTAAAGCATTACTGGCATTTAATTACTAAAGATGAAATTTTCAGGGACTTAGTAGGAGTCTCACCAGGTATAGTCTATAAAATGGGAGCTAATATTAAAAAACAGTTAGAAACAGGCAACAAGTTTGGAAACGCATATAGGGTGGAAATAAAGAAGCACACCACAAAATGTGGATCTTGTAAACAATGTTGCTATATTTTTGAAGGAGACCAAACAGTATTAAGAAATTTAACTAGAATAAGATTAAGGTTAGCAAAGGGGAATTGTAATACAAGAATGGTTGTGTACATTGCTATGTGTCAGGAATGTCCAAGTTATTATGTAGGGAAGACAGAGAGAAGTTTTAAAAAATGTATGAGCATATTTATAACATTAAGAAAAAGGACCCAAAAAGTGCACTTTATAGACACATTGAACACTGTGGTCAAAGTCATGATTTTAAATTTGCTTTGTTAGACACTATTACAAATGACCCTAGAGGTAAGGATCACAAAAAAATATTGAAATATCGGGAGGCATGGTGGCAGTTATACACAGATGCAACAACATATCCGGGACTTCAAGAATAGCCTTCAAAGAAATACTTTCATTAAGTACAAATATGATGTAGGGTATGTAAGGGTGACGTTAAGTATACAACAAGGTATACAGTCCACATTTGTGGACAATGCACCGAATTTCTGTTATCTAGTCTGGATGTATTTATTCAATTTTTAGTTTTATTTTAGGTATCATTTTTTCACATATTTATTAGTTATATGGGTAGATTAGTATTGTTAGCTTTTTTTGGACTGGTTGAGCAATTAACAACACCAACATATACCCAGTGTATTTATTATTTATTGTTATTGTATTTTATTGTTTTGTATACGTTATTTTGTGTTTATTTACAGGTATGTATTGTTTATGAGGGGTGGATCTGTTTGAATATGAATGTAATGACTTTGAATAGTACGAGCAATAGATATGAGATATTTGGACTTGTCGCTTTAAGTAGCGAGGTATGTGTTATTCAGAATTTTAAAATTTTGGCACCCAAAAAGTTATAAAAAGCGGAAGCTTGAACTAAGGAGTGTTCTGAAGAAGCCCGTATGATACGGGTGAAAGCGCTTAACCGTTTACTCTTACAGTCCGCTATTGTGTGTTTTGAATGCTCGTTTTTTATTTTTTAACGTTTTTACTGCCAGTTTGTCTTTGGATTGTTACTATGCTGAAAGAGTTGTTTTAACAGCTTTTCAGCCAATAAATTTACCAGTTGTACTATCCTCTTGTGGCGGAATCTTTCGAGGCTATTTGGGTGAAATTAACATCATCGATTAACTGGATTTTATTTAATAGACGTGTGTCTGTTTGAAGGAGAGGTGTGGGAGCACTTATTGGTTCTCCTTGGACTTATTTCAACAGGTTGCTATACTAGATAACATAACCAAGACCATGTGTTCGAAAACAGCTTGCAAGGCCTGCATAGTCACATTGCCTCCTAGTGTCATATGAAGCTAGTACCCAAGCAGATAAATACGGTTTAGTAGCCTAGTTGTGTAACTACCCTTACTGAGCCTATTTGTCTGTTTGCATTTCGTTGAGCAAGCACCAATGATTGGCCCTGTCCATGAGGGAGAACACAACATCATATATTACCACTTTTACAGGGAATGATATGTGTGGAAAACTCAAGGTGATCCAGGGATGTTGTGCTTGTTGCTGTTGTTGCTGGTGGGCAAACAAAGGGATGGCCCTCTGGGATGTCCCCCCTAGCAAACATCTAGTACAGCTGTGATGTGCGCTTGATATGGGAGTTGTGATAACTGCCAGGGTTGCCAGCACACACATTCAAGATAATTCCCCTGGGCATTGCACATGACTTGGCAGTTGATGGAGTGGTATACCTTGTGGTTAATGTAGATTCTACCTTGCTCACCAGGTGGTGCCTTGATGTGTACATGAGTGCAATCTATGGCACCCAGTACTTCAGGGTAGTGCACTACATGGTAAAACCCATTGCATATTTCTGGCCCTGTCCTCAGGAGTAAAGGAAAATGATATGTACTCACTGGCATGTAGGAGCAGAGCATCCAGGAACTGTTGGGCTATCCTGGATGCTGATGCCTATGACACCCCCATCATGTCCCCAGTTTGTCTTTGAAGAGTACTTATAGGTAATATCTTAAGGACTACACATACCTGAGTACCCACTGGGATAGATTCCTCTCTGTTGGCTCTGGCTCTGAGTAGAAGGCAGCAAAGCTCACAGAGTTCTTGTAATATGTCCCTATCCACCCTGTAGCACTATAGAATCTCCAGTTCATGTAGCACCTGGAAGGTTGCCTGGGCCTGAATACTCTCCGCCTTCTTGTCCTAGGCCTGTTGTCAGTAGCACCAGCAGCACTGACTTCAGTCTCAAGCACATGCAGATGTAGAATAGTTGCAGGATCCCCTAGCTTGATCTCAGTCACATTTTCCAAGTTTCTTCTCCAATGATCTTGGAAGTATTGAGGAATATTCAGAATGTAGGCTGTATGCATACTTTATACCTTTCTTGAGTAGGTCCACCATGTGGGTTTGGCTAATTAAGATGGAATGCACTTGCTTAGGATATAATTAACATGATTTAAAGGACCTGCTTCACTGCACAGTAGTGTGCTGTGCACACTGATGCACAGCAGAATGCAGCTGTGCATAACTAAGGTAAGACATGTAAAAATGTTATATTTTCATCCCTGTTGTCATGACATGTACAGAAAATGCTAATTACACTTCATTTCTTGTCATTCCGAGGTCAGAACAGTATGAGAAAGGTTGCCATGCCATGTACTTGAACCCAAGACTGTCACCACTTCAGTCCAGTACCAAACACCTGTCGCCACAGGAGTAGTTATGCAAAGTCCTATAAATGGAGGAAATGAGCATAGTGCAGTTCTGCTTACCAGCTTTACACAATGCTCAGCAATGCTCAGAAATATTGACTGCATCAGGTTTCTATTTTTGGATGTCCAGCTCATATCTGATACTTGGGTGATCTTTTCACCCTAACAAGGCATGTATTTCCATAACCATTTGCACAAAGCAGTGCACTGCTCAAACACACACACAAAGCACCCCACAAAAATAACAACGTTACCTGACATGTCCCCCAGATGTCATTAACATCCGTGGGAAACAAACACCATGTAGGAGCTTACACGTTGTGAACAGCCGTACACAGTTCCTGCTTTTTGTGATTCAACAAATCCACTGCTTTTTCCATTTGTTTGCATAATAACCATGATGATAGCCTGGAATCTCCATAGTTAATAACTGTGTATGCTGGGCAACAGCATGGGAGCATGATTTTAAAGACACAGGGTATTACTCCACCTATTGTGACACTACATTTTACTCCTCTTTTCAATGATGTTTCTGTTATTCATATTTAAAACCTTTTGCCACAAGCAGCACACTGCATAAATGTGGTAAAAATATTTTAAATGTATACTAATCTGACACCCACCACTGATGCTTTTGGATATCCACAGTGTATACCTCACCTATTATGTGTGTGTTCTTACCTTTTCATGGGCATTCTGTCCATATTTCTAGACTTTTACATGCCCTTGCTTCTGTGTAGACTCCTGCATGTGGAAATTTTCTGAGTACACTACCAACACAGACACAGAGTCTACATGGTTGTGTTGAACGTTGTTGGATTGCTCCACCATGTTTCACTTCATTAGCATAGATTTCAGCTACTCATGCTAAAATTTGCATTCCACAAAAGTTTCCATTATTGTGCATGAATGCGCACGATTGCATGCTTCTAGACAGTTTACTTAATCTAAAACTCACTAAACCCATGTTTGCATCGAGCTGTGACATGCACACAGAAATAAATGACAGTATAAGCTTTATTGAATTTGCACCCTTATTAGTAGCAGTTTTAGTTGTTTTTCCTTGATTCTCTCATTTTTTCCCATTTATTGCATCTTTCAAGGAGCCGTATGTAGCCCTGTGAGGTTGAAATGTACACTCCATACATGCAGATGATTTCAGTTGTAACTTTTCCTAATGTAGCCAACTCACACAAATCCTACCAGTAAATAGGGTCTTGCTACATACAGATGTTGCAAACTGTACGTAACTACATAATGCACAAAGCTGAAAACCTAGCACCCTAAGTAGTTTGCTGCAGCCCTGTTGGTAGTACATTGTACAACTTAGTCAAAAGTCACTGCAAATAAGGTCATCACTACTGGTATACAAGGTTCCTGAGCTGTGTTTATAATAGCTGCATTTAAAAACTGAACTTGCTTATTAACCACCCCTTAACCAATAGCTATTTCAAATAACATAGAGATCTGTGGTCTACTAAGTACTGCAAATCCCTGCAAACAAAACAAAGTTTTACTCTATATTGAACAAAATGGAAGGTCAACCTTCTTGTTTGTCATCTGTTGCAATCCTCATAGCATTAGGTAATCTACAATAGTGCAGCAACTGCTTTATGCGCACAGTTAATGAATTATTATTATACACAAATAGCTCTGTCAAATGCAAATAATTCAGAGATATGGAGATCTCAGTCTCACCAAAACCCCAGACTGTGAGCATTGCACTAATACATCATATGTTCTGCAGCTAACCCTGAAACATAATGTGATGTCATGTACGGATTCTGTCTGATGGTCCTTACCTAAGCCTACTAGACCTGTAAGCATTAAATCTCATCCAAAATAAAAATGAAGCATCACATAACAACATAACCTTTACCATGAGACAAAGGGCCTCAATTCCAGTACAACAGGCCACTCTAAAAACAAAAATGTTTTAGTAAATGATGACTCCATTCATTTGGCTGGACAAAGACAGGGTGACTGTGAGATGTTTTCGGTACCAGAATCTCAGGCATCTCAATGGCTCTTTGGACCTTTGCATTAGACAGCTATGCTAATACATGGTAGCTGTGCCTGTGAGAGTGAGTGACGTGAGCCAAAAAACCTTGAGGAGATGCAGATAGACATGTCTGAGCTATCTATGCATGTTTAAAATACAGACAAGACCCTGATATTGAGCAAATTCCTCCCTTCACCATGAATGATGCCTAGATGCAAAGAAAAGATGACTGGCTTCCACAATTACCTAAGTAATTTGTGTCATTTAGGTGGATGAAATATGTGTCAGAATTGAATGATATGCTTGACAATCCTACTTGCTTTGCAAAAGATGGCCTAGACATCTGGTTCAAAGCTTCTACATGCTGGATAAACCTCTTCCTGTCATCACAGTGCCTTTTTCAGGCAAAGTTCAGTTAAAATTTTATCAAACATGTATGTATTAAAACAGGATTTATCAAAATGTTTCTGCCCTTTTTCAGATGTCCAGAAAACAAGCTGCTAAACCAGGAGACTCTCCTCCATTTGGAAGGCATCCATATACGTGCAGTCACTGCAACAAATTTTACATGAACAGAAATTACTCCTTCCATACCTGGGATTTGTGCTTACCTTCTCTTCAGACTCAAAGGCAACTTTGGTGGCTTGTCCATATTTATTAATTATAGACCATATCTCATCTAGACAGTTTCCTAGAAAGCCACAAATGGAACATATTGAACTCCAAATCACACTAAACAAAATTAGTTTATTTCCTGTTGCAGGACTTCTATGATGCTGAAAATTTATGTCCGTTTTATAAACATCATGATATAATGATAATAATAATCCCATAAATAAGAACTCTGTTATTCTGAGAGATTTTAAGAAAAAAAAATCTCCAAGCATGCAGAGCAGAATATGAGACACTGCTGGTTGTTCTATTCCATCCCCTCCTTTCTGACCCACCAGTGATAAGATCCAATCCCCAGTGGTCTGTATGGACATTAATGTAAAATGAGGTGTTGGTATAGCCCTGGAGCACAGGCAGTCATATGGTAGGCTCATAAAGTAGACATATTACGATAAGCAAATCCAGAGGGATAACAAGGGAACAAAGTTACAAGTAAAAGAAGCTATCATAGATAAATAGTTTTAAATGCATATAAATAATAATAGTGAATAGTGCAGTGAAATTAAAAGAGAGTCCATCAAAATAAGTGTCAGTAACTCAACAAGCACTGTACTCATCTTTGGGCATTGAAAGTTAAGTAGCCTGTGGATTCAAGTCCCACACTATGCATTTGAAATAATTTCCAATAATGCCACTGCAATGCAGCATAATGGGGTGTTACTGTCCTGAATGTGCCATCCTTTGATGAGACATACAATGAAAATCCTATCTGCCTGAGTTTGTGGTAGTTCAGGAGGAGACTTATTGAAAGCTAGTAGGGAAAGTGCCTGGCCAAACTTCTCATTGGCAATTCAAATACACCTTTGGTCTCTACTCTGAAGAGGATATTGACCTAATTGGACTAATCTAGTTAACAAAAGGCAAAATGGACCATACATTTAAAACTCCTGTTTCTTTATTGTATGCAATACATTGTGAAATATGCACAAACCTTCATATTTTATTTACTTTCCAAGCTATTTCATCTACTATGATGCATGCTACTTCAGATTTGTATGCCATCTGTATTTTTAACATCTTCATTAAATTCTGTTTTAGACAGTGCCATAAGTGTACATGCATTAATAGAAGAGAAAATAAACCATAGTAACATTTTTCATGCAGTATACATATATGTTTTTGTTATTAACCTCTGTGGGGTGGATTTATTGGTCTGAATGTAACCATAAAGACTTAAATGTAAAACAGTCATGGACATTTGGAAGCTATGTAGCTGAAACACTTTGATATCCTTAAGGGGTAACTTGCATATATCCCATGGGCCTCCATTATAGGAGGTTTAAGGTGTCACACAATGAAAACTATAGCTTGGCTGGGTTTTTCTTGCAGTTTTTACTGAATAGATAGCAAATAAACATGATGAGAACACTGAAGCAGAAAAAATGGCCCATGTAGGCAACTAAGAAATAGATTAAGGGTATTTATGTCTATCAAGTAAGTATCATAAATGTGTTTCTAGTTTTCTTATTACTGAATGCCCTTATTGACCTGACCTATAGTAAGGCCTCCTTGAAAATTTTTGGAATTGAAGCAGAACAAGCCTTTATGCAGCTAACAGATGTGCTATTCTCCGAGACAGTACTAGTAGCTACAGACTTTTCAATTCTTAGTCTACACAGATGGGTCTAAAGTAGGCAGCAGGTGTAGTCTTATTTTAGACTACAGATGGGATGAGCATGCCATCTCTTATACAAGTAAAAAGCTAAGGAATGTACAGCAATGCTAACAGACATAATTCAGCTATAGGCAGATAATGGCTTGCTAGACAAAGGGCTCTAGCTACCCAAATGTACTACTTATCAGGACAGGAATTTGTGTTAATCATTAGCCACATCCCTCAAAAATGGCTTTACCATCACAAATCTTGCAACTAAAAATCATCATGGTGGGCTTTGAACCCCAAGAATTATAATTTTAAAATCTAGCATCATCCAGGTCACAGTTACTTAAAGATGGAATGGGCTATCTTTGGGTTGTATCTCATCTCTGTCTTTGGGCTGTATCTCATCTCTTAGGGCTAGAGACAGTTGTTCAGCACTAGGGATGAGGATGTAAAATAGTGACTGCAGAGCTCAGGAAGTAAATTGCTTGTTACAGCATTGTCTGCTCTTTGCACAGGGGTTGGGATTAACTTTGCTAAAAGGCATGGCTTGGAATGGATACATAGAATTTCTGAATCTTAGGTAGGCAAAAAAAAAAAAGAGGGGCGACTTTACTTGGCACTTAATGAAGACCAGCTGCACCCAGTTTATTATGACCACTACCTCTTGAGAGATTTAGATTACTGACCTCTGAGTTTATAGAGGGTTATAAAGAGGAATTTACAAGAAGCTACATATGAAAGATAAAGGCAGCCTGGTATATATTCCTGAAAGATAGAAAAGAGAACTGCTGTTGTTCAATAAAGGAAAAATGAAAGGAGAGACCCCTTCCTGTATACTAAAGTATGTTGAGGGTAAAATGAAAGTTGTGTGCATAGTAAAACATGTTGAAAAAAGGACTGCTATCTACAAGTACTGCTCGTTTCTGGCCAACTTCAGGAAATTATTGTGTATAAATAGACCATGTTCTCTGCACTTTCATTTCTATTACTGGCCATTATTTTTTTTCCTAAGAAAGTGACTTTTTCCCATAAATAAAGCTCACTTTAAAACTGTAAAGCTACTGCCAGACACTGGTGCAAATTCAATAAAGCTTACACGGTCATTTTTATCATGTTTGCATCACAGTGTGATGGGAAAATGGGCGCAGAGAGTTTTAGATTCAGTAAAGACCATGTACAGGGCTCAATCACGTTCATTCATGTGCATCAATGGAAAGTTTCATGGGATGCAAATTTCAGCATAAGTAGCTGAATTGTATGCTAATGAACTGATGCAACACGGTGGAGTAATCCAACAACCCTACACACAATCGTGTAGGCTCCGTGCCCGTGTTGGAAGTGTGCACAGAAATATTCCTCATACAGGAGCCTACATGGATGCAAAGGCATGTAGATGCCCTGAAATATAGACAGAATGCCCATGAAAAGCTAAAAACATGTATTTAATGGTTGAAAATGTCCAAAAGAATCAGGAGGTGTGACAGATCACTATACATTTTATAAAATTCATTTTAGCACAATGTTGTGCAGTGTACTGCTACGCACAAAATGTTTGAAAAGGAATAAGAAATGTAATTTAAAATATGGGTATGATGTACTGCCACAACAGGTACAGAAATACACTGCACTGTGTCTAACTCTGTGCTCCAGTGCTGTTGCCCAGCTTACACATCTACTATCCATGTAGTTTCCAGGCTGTTAGCATGCTTATTATGTAAATGATCTAAAAAAGCAGTGGAATTGTTGAATCACAAAAAACACGGACCATGTAGGGCTGTTCATTATGCACAGCTGCGCTCTACTGTGCATCGGTGCACAGAGCACAATACTGTGCATTGCAGCAGGAGGTTTAAATCCTGTCAATTATATCCTAATGAGGTGAATTTCATTTAAACTAGAAAATGCCACATGGTGGTCCTACTCAAGAAATGTATAAGGTATGTATACAGCCTACATTCTGATTGTTACCTCCATACTTCGACAACATTGAAGGAGAGACGTGGAAATTTTAACTGCACAATGCTAGAGGCTGCTGCAGGTATTCTATATCTGTATGTACTAGAGGCTGAAGTCATTGCTGCTGGTGGTGATGACAATAGGCCTAGACCATAAGGAAAAGAATGTTCAGGCCCAGGGTAACCTTCCAGGTGCTACATGAGCTGGAGATTGTAGAGCACTACAGGGTGGACAGAGACACATTACAAAAACTCTGTGAGATTAGTCAGCCTCAACTCAGAGCCAGAGGGGAGCCAATCCCAATAGAAAGTAAGGTATGTGTAGCTCTTAGAATATTAGCTACAGGAAATTTTCAAACTGGGGACATGATGGGTATGTCACCGGCATCAGCATCCAGTATTCTCCACCATTTCCTGGATGCTATGCTTATACATGCCCGTGAAGACATATATTTTCCCCTTACTGCTGAGGATAGGACAAGTAATATGCAACACTTCTAAAATGTAGCACACTACCCTGGAAGTACTGGGAGCCGCAGTTTGCACTAATGCACACATCAAGGCACCACCTGGTGAGCAGGGTAGAATCTATATTAACAACAAGGGATACCATTCCATCAACTGCCAAGTTGTGTGCAATGTCCAGGGGATTATCTTGAATGTGTGTGCTAGCAACCCTGGCAGTTATCAAAAACTTCCATATCTGTCACACATCACAACTGTACCAGATGTTTTCTAGGGGGAACATCCCAGATGGCCATCTACTGGGGGATGCTGGCTACACCCTGGAACACCATAGGGTATGTGTTTGGGCTTCTGAAGTCACAGTTCCAGTGCCTAGTTATATCCAGTAGAAACTTGCAGTCTCTCCATGCACATGTACACAGATATTCACAGTTCGTGCTATGCTTCACAATCTGATCCTGTGGAAACAGCCACAGCAGGATCAGCAAGGGGAAGGGACACACATCCCCCCACCAATGCCTAGGTTACCACAGCCACAGAAGGATTTGGAGGATGAACCCCAGTTGTTATCCCTGTATGTAGATGTAGGTGAGCTCAGTATGCCCTTGCATTGGCTAAAATACAATGCATAGCACATTCCCCGACCACCTACACACCTAGGGTCTAATACCTTCCTCCTGCTCACATAAATATACTAAAATTGATGCCAGGTAACTCACACAAACTGTATCTATCCATGTATTGGCTGTGTACTGCTTCATCAGAAAGAGTCAGCCCTGAACTAATGCTGTGTCAACTGCTGCATTTGCAAGGAAAAGCCTGAACCTAGACTGTAGTGTTGAAGACTATTATGACATATGCTAGCATGTCTTACCTAGTTACAGTATGCAAATATATAGTAGTGCTATTGTAGAGAACTTAAGTTAGCATGTGAGTACAGACACATATTACTACAATGTTACTGTATGTAATTATTATGCATCAGAGCATCAGGCATGAAACACTCACACAGTACAACCACAGCTGAATATTGGCACAGCAGGCAATACAGAAGTTAGGAAGTGAGTCTAGCCCATGGCAGTTTCTGACTTTAGACTAGTTATCCTAGCAGTAAATGTGTTTTATCCCCTGACCCACAAATACAGGATTGTAAGACAGAGATGTATATTTGTAATCATAATTATGACAGTTGTGTCTACTAACTGCTCTATGTCCACATATAATTCAGAGAAGTACTTTTACAATATGCAGTGCATGGTTTGATAGCAGTGTACATTTTTTATGAATGTGGTTGTGTGAAGAATTACCTCAGTTCTGGAAAGCTACTTCTGTGGTCAAAAGAACCAAGGCAGCCATCATGTTTGGTGAAGCTTTAATGGTTTTCATAGGTAAGTACTAGGCTATCTGCCCGAGGGCATATATAATCCTAGCCAGAATGTGTTGGCTTTTGCCATCCCATTAGATTAGTTCCCTGTGCCTCTGTCCAGAAGAGCCATTAGTTCCCTGTGCCTCTGTCAAGCAGAGCCACTGCAGTGATACCCGGGTTAAATTGTCTGTTTCCCAGCCACTCCTCAACGTTTCTCTTGAAGAGTGTTAGTGAAGGACTCTGCCTAATGTAGATTGGAAACCAGTTTCAAAGCATGGGGAGACTCTGGGACAGGAATCTATCCCTCCAGCACGTCATATTTATTGTTGTGGTGAGGTTTCGATCCCTAGAGCATGTAGCTCTTGGGGATTTGTTTTTTTTTAGGTGAAGCATGTCCATTATTCTGGGTTGGACATGGCCTTGTATGTCAGGTAGAGATCACCTATGAATAAGCAATATGCAACCAAATACAGCTGGAGTTTCTTCAGTTGGGCTGCATAGGGCATCTGTTTGAGGCCAGTAATCCTCTTGGTGAGGTACTTCTGTGGTCTTTCCAGCTATTGCAGGTGTCTTGTAAGGTACATCCCAAATGAGGTGTTGTACTCTATGATGGGTCTGATGAGTGATGATTAGAGGGGCAGAATATCCTCTTTTGTTTTAGATGCAAACCCTTTTGTGATTAGGTGGACGGCATAGAAGGATTTTCTAACCACCTTGGCAATATGATTATCAAAGGAGAGATTACTATCTACTTGAGTCCCCAGATTCCTTATTACATTTTCTGTATTTAGGGGATTACCACATATGTGGTAGTTCGTGGGTACTTTGTTTTTTCCAAAGGGGATGATTATGCACTTTTTGGCATTTAGCTTGAGGCCATGATTTTGACACCAAGTATCCGTCTCAGTGAGACCCTTCTGGAGGATGTCTGTATCAGCCGGAGAGTCAATTATGGCCCCCAGTTTGCAGTCTTCTGTGAACTTGGTCAGCTATAGTCCTCCTGTGCTTGCCTGTACTTCTGAGAAGTATATACCGAACAGGAGGGGTCCCAGGACTGAGCCTAGGGGGATGCCACTTGTAACTTTTTTAGAGTCAGACCTAGAGCCTGCAACTCTCACCATGTGGGTTCTATCGGTGAGCCAATTGGCAACCCATCTCATGGGGTAGGGGTTTATGTTCAGGCTGGTGAGCTTGTCTATAATACCAGAATGGGGAATGGTGTTGAATGCCTTTGCGAGGTCAAGGTAGGCTGTGTGGACCTCCTTTCCCTCATCTAAAGCCTTGGTAACTGTCTCAAAGAAGTCCACCAGGTTTAGGAGGCAAGATCTGCCCTTAACAAAGCCAAACTGGGTAGGGTCCAATGATTGGAGGTTCCCAATGTCTCTGTTAATGAGTTCCATGATGATGCACTCCATAGCCTTGCAGACCAGGCTAGTCAGGCTTATAGGGCAATAGTTCCCGGGGTCCATTGTGGCTCCACCTTTGTGAAGCAGGATAACTGTTGCTATGCGCCACTCTCTGGGTATGTAGCCTGTAGAGAGGCTGAGTGTGAACAGTGTGTTTAGGTGAGGAGTTAGTTCATTTTGGAGCTCATGTAAGACACAGCCTGGGACACTGTCTGGTCCCATTGAATCTGTTTTTTTTTTTTCCTTTGGATAGGGCTGTTTTAACCTGTGTGTCAGTGATTGCCAGGGCTCTACATTCTTCTGGTATGGTTATGTGCCTTTTATGGGGTGAGAGGGTGGTGAAGTTTGCACTAAACCTGTCTGCCAGAATGTTGGCAATATCAGTCGGTTCAGTGTATTTTGTGCCATTCTGCACTAACTCAGAGCAGATCTGAGAGTTTCCATTTAGGTTCTTGACATAGCTAAAGAATGCCTTGTGGTTATCTTTGGACTCATTGGCAATTTTTCTTTTGAAGCTAGCTTTGGATGATTTTATAGAGGATCATAGTTTCTTGCTAATAGTGATCAGGGATGTCTTTCCTTCTTGGGATTTTACTCTTTTTCGTACTAGTTTCCCCCTTCTATTGTATAGCTTGTTTATAGCAGGTGTCCACCAGACTGGTTTCCTTTTCTTGGAAGAGTGAGTCTTGGTTTTGCTTGGGATAGCATGATCCATGCATTCTTGCTGGTGCTCATAGAGTGCCTTTGTAAGGGATTCAGCAGCTTGGACAGAGTTGCCGTTTAGCATGAGGGCTGTAAACCTTTCCACCTCGTACTTAAGTAACATGAAGATTGCTTTTGAAAAGTTTTTCATAGTGGTTTCCTTGACGGGGGTGGGGGAGGAATGTGGATATCCAGAGTGATTAGTCTATGGTCTGATCTAACCAGTAAGGGGTTGATCTCCGGTGTGGAACACCGGTCGCCCATGTTGGTGATGACCAGGTCCAATATGTTGTCACCTCTGGTGGGGATGTTGACCAGTTGATCCAGGGCATTCGACTTTATAAATTCTAGGAAGCATTGGGCAAAGGAGTTAGTACTTAAATAGTTCTCCCAGTTAATGTTTGGGTAATTGAAATCACCCAATAGTAGGGCATTTCGTAGGACCTTCATATTTTCCAGTGTCTCCATAAACACAAAATGGGGGTCCTGGGTCATGGTGGGTCACCTGTAGCAATCTACAATTTGAATTGCAGTTTTGCCCATTGTTAGTTGCACATGAATGATCTCTGAGGCATTGTGCTGCGCCACTAACCTGGAGGTGTGGGTATCCTTGATGAATATGGATACACCCCCACCTTTTGTGTTTCAGTCTAGGTTCTGTGGCTGAAAAGTATGGCATGAGTTACAGCCTGGTAGTGCTGGGGTGCTCTCTGGAGCCTTAAACTAGGTTTCTGTTACTGCACAGATATCGAAGTTCTCCATACTGAGGAGTGCCTTGAGTGCATGCATTTTGAGGTTTAGACTTCTAGCATTGAGTAGCATTACCCTCAATTTTTGGTCACTTGTGCTATTTATGGTGGTGGGTTTGTCTTTTGAGCCTTGCCTAAAAAAGGCACTATGGGGGCGGCAAAAGCCTTGGCCAGTATTCAAAAGCTTAAGGGTGACAGGTGCCAGCCATCTCTTGTGAAGCAAAGTGGCTTGTTGAGCATGTCATCCCAGGAGGACAGATACTGGATCACCTTTGAATGGCACCAGAAACTTAGCAAATTCTTGAAATTAAAGTGACCACGAAATGACTGGGCACCCGAGGAAAAACACAGCTCCAAGTGTAAAGTAAAAACTCCAGCAGTTTATTGTCGTCACAAACTCCACACAAGTAACTAAGAGATCTCCACATAAATCCACATACAAAGTTGGTTGAGCGCTTTCATCTGCCTGTAACAGATTTCATCAGAATAAAGATGATAATCCCAGCGAAACAACAAAATTGCAAACACACCAAAGGTGAATGAACGCCAGGAATACAGGATACTGTGCTGGAAACACTTAATTTATTGACATAAAATAGGTTGAGCGCTCTACAGAACTTGAACAATTGCTGTGTGTAGGGGATAAGAACCAGACAAAAGACATAAAGATCTTTAGGCTGAAAGGAGCTTTGGAAGCTATTGTTGCTGTCTATATAGCTGAATTATACTTAGTTTATTTTGTTTATTTAATTGAGTTTGTTTACTGGAGTATTCATCTGACATGTTTTTCATTTGTCTGGTTCTTATCACAGCAATTGTTCAAGTTCTTAAATAGTGTGGTTCATGAGTCTAGATTTCATCAGAACCAAGAGACTCTAAACACAAGCCCTTATATAGCTGATAAGGCGCCAAAATACAGTAGATAAGGGAAAATGCATACTGTTGGAATTTTGTGCATTTTCCCTTATCTACTATTTTTCGAACTTATATATATATATATGCAACCCTTTATATGTAGTTAATTGGATCACACCAGATCTTATTACTTTACAGGGTATATATTCTGACTTTTTTTCATGTTGACATTCTTAGTATGTGGGTCTTGTATGTATTAGTATTTAGTTATTGTGCCATTAGATATTGATTTGCTTTTGGACCTTAGCAGACTTTTTGTATGTAGATAGGATAACGTTTTAGATTTTCTGTATGTATATTAGGTATATGTATTATAGGAATTTATGAATTTTCAACATTTTCAATATTTTTAACATTTTATGATGAATTCATTATGAACTCAAGAAGTTCTACAAGGCAGGTTTAACATTTTACATGCATTATGTATTTTTCATGTATTTTTCATGCATATATTTTTTATGCATTTGTTTACATTTCATTATTGGTTTTACAACAGTTTTTTGTGTATAGATTATGTTTTGATTTAATGATCAATTAACCAATTTTGGCGCCTTATCAGCTATATAAGGGCTTGTGTTTAGAGTCTCTTGGTTCTGATGAAATCTGTTACAGGCAGATGAAAGCGCTCAACCACCTTTGTATGTGGATTTATGTGGAGATCTCTTAGTTACTTGTGTGGAGTTTGTGACGACAATAAACTGCTGGAGTTTTTACTTTACACTTGGAACTGTGTTTTTCCTCGGGTGCCCAGTCATTTCGTGGTCACTTTAGTCTGTTTGGATTATTGTTTGTTCCTAAATTCTTGAAATTGATCATTTTTTCTTTATACTGTGGCATCATTTTTGGTGAGGGCAGGATGCTACTCAGGGTCAGCGTCATACCAGCCTGGGCTACGTGATCAGAGAGCTCTTCCATGTCTCTATTCATGTAGTCCAAGTAGGTACATCTCAGGTCATTCACACCAACATGGACAATGTCAGAGTCATATGTGTACTTGTTCTGGAGCGACCTGAGTGCTTGTGTTATGTGGTGGATCCTGGCGCCCTACAGGCAGCTAACTGTAACCTTCTCCTTGTCCAGCCTAGTTAGTGAGATATCAGTGTGCCTGACTATAGAGTCACCTATTACTATTGTGTTTGGTATGTTATTTTGCCTTAAGGGTTGGGATTGCATGGCACACTGATTATGTGAAGTATGTCTTTCATGGTTTGTGATGGGGTGTGGAGGTTGTTTGGTTGTCTGCTTTGGAGGTCTCTGTTGCATTTGCAGATTTTTATTTAGTGCCTCCAAGTATGCTTTCATGTATATATGTGTGTTATTTGCTGGTATTAGTTTAGTGGGTCTATACTAAATTTGCAAATGGTTAGAAAAGTGAATGCTAATTCATCGACCCCTTTTAAGTGAAAGCTTAAAATCTCGAACACCCAGAACAATTAATTTTTTCTCAAAAATTCGCTGTTCTGAGAAACATGCACACAACACAAGAACACCAAAAAAAAAAAAAAACAGCAATCCACACACATACACTTAAAACCCTACATCTACCATACACTAAACTGTACGTACAATACTATCTATCCACTTACCTTAACCCAAACCCTAACCCTAAGGTCCATCACTAAAGCACACTCACCTGACACGCCCTAACCCTAACTCACCTACCCCACCCTAACCCTAATGTCTGTCACTATCGCACACTCACCTCACCAGCACCCTAGCCATAACTCACCTAACCCGTGCCCTACCCCTAACGTCCGCACAATTGCACACTTACCTGAACCCAACCTGTAACTTTCCACTGCAGTGCTGATAAAAAGCAAAGCCACAGAAATGGCCAACCGATTTCTTTCCCTAGGAAAGAATTTGGTGTTCTGCAGCTTTGCTATTTTCAGTATTCGCTGTTTTAGGGTCGATATTAGAACATTCAAAGTTTTAAAACTTTGATGTTGTAATATAGACCTGATTTACTAGGTCTATGTGAGACTGGTGGTGTGTTGCAAGTATTTCCCTTCTCCTCTTGACTGTCAGTTACAGTCTTGGGTTGAGAGAGCTTTGCCTCCAGTTTGGCTGTATAATTGCATCTCTCGCATATATTGATGTTTGATGGTAGGAGAAGAGGGTTGTCTGTGTACATGAGGCAGTTGTAACATTGCTTCAAAATGCCCAGATTCACCAGTTGGACTGGAGAGTACACCTGAAACTGCCCTTTGGACATGCCTGAATAGGTAAAGTGAGTTGTTTTACTGATTGGCTGGTCGGGACAAATAGAGAGCTTTGTCCTTCTGGACAGTATAGGGGAGTCTAGTGCTAGGGTTAATTAGTGCTTACTATGAGTTTTGAGCAAGTGCTGGGCTGCAAAATGAATGGTTTGAGTTCTTAAGATGAAAGTTTGTCTAGTTCTAAGGAAAAAATTGAAGAGTAGACTTTGTGGAGCCAGGAATAGTTTAACCCTAGCTAACCGGAGCTGCCCGGCACGCAAAACCGCTCAAATGCATTTTTTGTAGCAGGGAAGTGAAAGAGATAGAAATTAGCCCAAAATGGCCAATACACTACTAATTTTTGGGCCAAAACCATGCCTCCAGGGACAGATAGGCTGCTCAAAGCTCCCCTCTCTCACAGGTGAACAGAGAAACTTCCTTCTATCCAAGTAAGGTATGGGCAACACAGAAACTTGTAACACAGCCCTGAATTCAGCAATAACCTGAAAACTGGACTATACTAGTTCAGAAAGCAGGAAACAAGTGTATATATAAATATATATATATATATATATATATATATATATATATATATATATATATTTGGGGGGGTTTGCTTTTTTCAGAAAATAAAGCAGATACAATAAAAAAACACTAAATGCACAGAAATGGCTATTGCATTTTAGTATGTAGCCTAAAACAGTTAAACTGATTATTTAAACACAAAAATGACTTAGTTCAAGTGCAGGCAGCAAATAAGTATAATATGTAGCAGAAACATGCTTTTTAAATTAAAGAAATGCTAAACAATCAGCACTTTAGGTGGAATTAGTTAAAGACAGCAAGAAAATGCAGAAAAATGATACTTAGTCACTCCAAAGTCTCTCTTTTGTCTCTCTGCTGCTGTAAAACTCTACAGGACACCTTGCAGGCACTTGCTGAGCTGAATACAAGCGCAAAAAAGTGCAAATGCATTTTGTATAGCAGGGAAATGAAAGAGAGAGAAATTAGCCCAAAATGGCCAATAAACTAACTTCTGGGCTACAGCAAACAAGGCACACAAATTTCAGAAAGAAACAGTTCAAATAAGCAGGGAAAATAAGCCTTTACCAGAAATTCCCAGCTCAGAAAGGCAGAATCTAGCCTGTCCATCCACAAGAGTGCAGACCACAAACCTTCTTAATGTAAAATAACTGGCCTGAAGCCCAAGTGCTTAAACCAGAACTAATACACTTTTAGAATAACAGACACTGAGCCTTCAATCAGAAATTCCCAACTTAGAAGGATGTAAGCTACCTGTCCCACCACAACAATGCAGTCCACAAACCTTCTTAATGTAAAACAACTGGTTTGAAGCCCAAGTACTTAAACCAAAAGGCTTAGAATAACAGTTACAATTCAATCAGGCTACTACCAAGCAGTAATAACTGCAGCAGAATAATATAATTGGGTACTTTGAGAAGAAGCACAAGCAAAATAAGGTAATAAATTGGGAACAAACACCTTTACAGTAAAAGCCGATGAATAAAGTGCATTTTTGAGGGGTTCAAAATCCTGATGTAAGTTGAAGTTTTGGAGGTGTTTTTGCAATATTTAGTGTTTTTTTTACAGAGTGTGACTCTGTGTCCCATAGTGATTTCATCTTTATATTTTAAGTACACATTTGCTTGATTAGTAACATGCTGAATACAGTTTTAGTAATGCTTAAATATTTTGTGTGAAGCACAAAACTGCAGGAAAAAGTAATAAGTAGATAAGAGTTATGTCATACTGGCAATAGCAAACACCAGATACATTCAATTTTTGTCCGTATCAATTAGGAAATCACAGCCTGGAGTAGTGATGAATGGGCTACAGCAGGATACATACATTACATAATAGGAAGGCTGGATATTAGCAGTGTGCCTCATGTTTGCGAACTGCTTACCTACGCACAAGTAGGTAAAAGATGGAAATGTGCATATGTGTACACTTAGCACAATAATCATTGCATTTTTGCTATGCCTAACTATCATAGCTCTCAACTGTCCAGATTTCTGAAGAATGTCCATATTTTTACATCATATTTGTAGTCTGTTCCTCATAAAATGTTACTTTTACAAGTATTGTTAAATCACTGAGAAAGAGGTCAGAAAAAAATGACACACATTTGATTTGCGGATGTTATACCTTCAGAAAATTCATGCTAATGCAACACCTATTGTTTCATGAACATTCGAAGTTTGTAAGGGCAATATTTAAACATTGACCCTGTTTTTTTCTACTTTATGCCTATATTAATTATGGCTTTGTCAAGATTTCTGGTTCTAAGAGGTAGAGAGGTATGCTATTACATCACATACATAGAACTGTGTTCTTACTGTTATATATTTCCCATATGCTTTGTGTGACCTAAGACTACATGTGGAAACATTGCAAACTGAGGGCAGAGTATAACTATCTGTACAGAAACTTCATAACTATCCATGTGTTTTCTCACAACCAACCTGAACAGCAATCATTACAACCATGGGATCTCCTTAATTCTACAACACATACATCTAACACAAAACAAAGGTGTAATATATTTTTTTTATTTATTAAGATTTGTTTACTAGGATTGTCTGATTGGACACCAGGTGTCCTTTTGCAGTGGAGTCCTGGGGAGAAAAACTCCACTAGGTTACACAGTAATTGGTGAAAATTAGTTAAGAAAGTTTAACAATGTTTATTAAAAATTAGCAAAGAATTAACCAAAGTTAAAAACATTTAACGTGTTATTTAGAAGAAAACTGTTGCAAGATATATGTAGTTGGGCCCAAGTACAGTATATATACAATCAGGTTCATAGAAAAGAAAAAAAAGTATACTAGATAATTACATTCAGTTCTATCTGCATATGGTAGCAAATAAGGCTGTGGAACCATGTTCAATAGGGGTTGGCTATGGATAGGAATAGTGTAGTAGTGGTGGGTTTATGGATGGTCACTGCAGTTACATAATTGGTTTTCATAAAGCTGTGATTGAGGAGTTTTTTTAATGTGGTAGAGTGGTTTTGTTGCCTGAGGTGTGAGGGTAGTGTGTTCCATATTTTTGAAATTTCATAAGAGAATAGAGATTCCCCTGAGCTATTTTTACATGGAATGGCTTCTAGTAGGGCTTTGTCACTAGATCAAAGTTCCCTTTTATTACTATGGAAGTTTAGTAGCCCTGTTAAGGCAGGGGTTTTGTCAGGATAGTACAGTATTTAATGGGCTAAAATGAGTTGGTGGTAGTGAAGTAGGTTAGGAAATTCTAACCAGTGTAGTTTATGTAGGGATTGGCAGTGATTAGAGCATTATTTAGCACTGGTTGAAAACCTAGCTATTTTGTTGTAACATGTAAAGAGTTTGTTAAGGTTAGTTTTATTTAGATTTATCAATACTGGGGATGTGTAGAGTAGGGCTGATAGGAGATGATTCTGGTTATAGCAGTTCTAAAATCAGGGGTTAGGAATCTATTGCTACAACAGAGGCTGCCTAGTTTTTTGTGGACTTTGGAGATGATTGGGGATATGTGTTTATTGAATTTAAGTGTGTGAGCAATTGTAAGTCCTAGTAGTTTGGCCTTGGAAGCAGGAGTTATGAGGGTCTTACTGGCTGAAAGAATGGAGAATGTGGGGTTAAAGGTTTTTATTGGATTAAATATCATTAGTTGTGTTTTTTTAGGGTTCAATATTAGCTGTGAATTATTTAGCCAGTTTCCTATTTCTGAGAAGGATTCATGAGCTAGGGTTTGAAGCAGCTGGAAATTGGGTGCAGAGCAGACAAGGGTAGTGTCATCTGAGTATTGGATAATGTTGGACTTTGTGGTTGCTAGTGGAGTGGGTTCGTAAAGACCATGAATAGAATTGGACCAGGTATTGAACCTTGAGGTACACCACATTTGACTGGGAGATGGGTGTATAGGGAGTTGTGCCATTTCACAGATTGAGAGTGGTTGCTTAGGTAGCTATGGGACCATTGTAATGTAAACTATCAAGGTTCAGTCTGGAAAGGGAGGATAGTAGTTTATTATGTGAAACTGTATCAAATGTCTTTGATAGATCTAGGAAGGTAGCAGATACAAGTTGCCCTTATTTTCTGTATGTGTTTATGGTATTGGTGAAGTTAATGAGGGCAGTAGTGGTGCTATAGCCAGATCGAAACTCGTGTTGAGTTTGGGAAAATAGGTTGCTGAAGAGTAGATGGGACAGCAGTGGGTGATGGATACATCTTTGTAGGATTTTTGATGGGGGTGAAAGGATTGCAATGGAGGTGGTAGTTGGAGATGTCAGTGGAGGTGCCACCCTTGTGAAGGGGAATGATGCATAAAGTTTTCCATAATGATGGAACATAGCACTCATTGATGGATCTATTTATTAGTATTGAGATTGGGTAGGATATGGCCCTAGATGCAAGCTGGTTGAATTTGGCTGGAAGGCTGTCATCAGCAAGGGTGGTTGGCTTCAGTTTGGCAAGGAGTGTTTGGATGGTTGATGTAGATACTGACTTGAATGAAAAGGGGGTGGAATTAAGTTTGGCTTTGATGATTGGTAGGGAGGTAGTGTGGTTTGTTTGTATCATTTATAGTATGGTAGAGGTAAAATAGTTGTTAAAGCTGGATGATATGTCAAGGTTGGTACCTTCTATGTTTAGTGGTGGTGTGGTGGTTTTTACAGGTTGGAGGATGTCATGCACTGAAGCCCAGAATTTCTGTTGGTTGTTACTATATTTATTTTGTAGGGCTAAGTAATAATTTTGTTTGTCTAGCCTAACCTGCTTTTTTGCCTTATTTCTAAGTTCTAGGTAGGTTTGTCTAGTTGTGGCTGTTTTGAGTTGTTTCCAGGATTTCCATGCTTTGTCCCTTTGTTTTAATAAGGCCTTAGTGGTTTTAAGTTATCAGGGGGTAGGATAACTACCTGCTCTAATTGTTTTTATTGCGGCTAGATGGTTTAGGATTGTAAGGAATGTGGAATTAAAGTACTCAACTGCATCATCCAGGGATAGATTTTTGGTAGGAGCCCAGTTACAGGATTTTAATGTGTCACTGAATAGGTCTAAGGGGGAGTTTTTGTAGGAACGGGTTTGTAGAAGGGTTAGTGGATTATTACATTTAAGTTTGTGTTGAAGAAAGGTTGGGTTATGGTCACTGAGAGAACTTAGTGGTGTACCACTTTGGTGGGCAGTGTTGGGTTGGTTAGTAAGTGTCCAATCTAATATGGATTTGCTTTTCATGGCTTTATCTATGTGGGTGGGAGTTTGGATGAGTTGGGTAAAGTTATATTGATTAATGTGGTTAATAGGTGCTGGGGAGTGGATGGAATTCCAGTTGATGTTAACATTGCCTAGCACTAAGGTTTGATGAGGGAGGAAGTGGGAAGCCCAGTAGAGGACTGATTCTAGAGTGTTTATGTCTGGTGGGATATATATACCTAACAACTTTAGATGTTTATGTTGGTTTAGGTGTAGTGTACTGAGTAAAGTTTCAGCATTATTAAAGTTTGTAAGTTTTTTTTTGTGAGACTTGAACCTTTAAGTTAGATCTGTACAATAGGGCAACACCTCTGCCTCTTTTATGTTGTCTGTCTACTCTTAGAATGTTATAACCTTGTGGGGTTATAGAGTTGTCTTTGACATGAGGTTTATGCCATGTCTCTGTTATGAGGAATATGCCAGGATTATATAAAGAGATAGATGAGTGGAGTTCATCTATTTTTGTTCATAATACTACGGATGTGCAGATTTAGTATTAGTAGGTCAGATGGTTTGTGCTTAAGTGGGAGGTGGGTATTAGTTGAGTTTATGAGAGTAGATACTGGGCCTGGGTTGGGGTGAATGTCACCTCCTCTTAGTAATTGAGCTGCTATGTTGGAAAGAATTTTGAGGTAGGTAAATAATAGACAATGATATATATAGCTAGGATGTTTTTTAGTTTCTGGATGTATTTTATTGGTGAAATGTTAAGAGGGAGGGATGGTCTATGGCTGATTAGGGATGTGTCTAAATGTGTGTGGGGGTTGAATGCGGTAAGGGGTAAGGCAGGGCATTTATTGTTGTTGAGTTTTGAGAGTGAATAATGATAGGAGGTACTGGAGGATATTAAATGGAGGGCTATAAATAAGAGAAATAGAAGTAGTAGAGAAGGGTGGTACTGAGAGTAGAGGGTGTGAGTCATGATGAAGTGAACTGGTTGCAGAAAGGAGGGCAAGAAAAAGACAGTCAAAAGGGTGTATGGTTAAGCTATGGGTGTTCTTTATTTTGATTGGTTGAATGTAGGGTGTGATAGATGATCATCTGATAATGTGTAGGAATAAATCTATGAGTAGTGGGGGTGGGTGGAAAATGGGGGCAGGATAGGGGAGTGAAGTGAGCCCTAGTGTTAGCGTTGGCAAATGGAGCAGTGCTGAATGGAGTGGGGCTGCACCAAGGAATGCATGTAAGTGACTGTAAAAAAAATATCAGTAAGGAGGTTGATAAAATAGTAATGGAGAAATAACCAGTACTGATATTGTAAAGACTATAGAAGACTGGTAGTAACGTAATTGCAAACAAGAAAAGGTTGGAGTGATAAAAAATATAAAAAATGGATTGAGTTGGGGGGGGCAAAGGGAGAAAATTCCCTTAGGAATCTAGGTTGTTGGGTTGTATGGGCCTGTAAGGGAGTGGTGGAGGGCTAGCAATTTAGAATACACTTTCCCACTGCCATACCTTGTGGTGTATAGCTAATGAAGTTAGGCAGATATTAACCTTTTGCCTGCAACAACAGAAGGGCTGATGGTACCCCTGCCATGGGGAATTCACAAGGATGGCTGCTTGTACTCATTAATGGGGGGCCATTGACTGTTAAGTGGTGCTGAATTATACTATTTATGCCTGGAAATAACAGAATATCTGAAGGTTCTCCTGTCCAGGGGCATTTGCTTATGCTCATAAAATGGGGAGCCATTGTCTGTTTGAAGGGAGTATATTAAAACCAAGAGCAGAAACACATGTGATGGGTCAGAAGACTGTGGAAAGTGATATATAATGTTGTGTACTCCCTCGTGGATATGGCCATAGGGTTGTGCTCACAGTCTCCCACTACCAAAGTCAAACATCTAAACATGCTCAATAAGGGACTTGTGTTGTTACACAGTTAGGCTTCTAAACAGCAAACATCTGTTTGGGTACTTTCCTCAGATGACACTAAGGAGTGATGTGCATGTGCAGGCCTCCCAAGCTGGTGTTACCTACATCACTTGAGGATGTCATCTACAATCAGATCACCTGCAGTCTTTTTAAAATCAAACTTTTGCCATGCTGCTTTCATTAATAACTGTGTTCTGTAGTCTGTGCACTTAGATTGGTAGGGGGTTGGTTCTCAATGCAGTAGTGTGTGTGTGTGTGTGTGTGTGTGTGTGTGTGTGTGTGTGTGTGTGTGTGTGTGTGTGTGTGTGTGCATCTCCATAACAGAGAGTGGAAAAGTGTATGCCAAACTGAAATCTGCACTGGAATTGCTTGGAAGTGTTTTTGTGTTTGCACAAACATCCATGTACAGCAGGCCTGCAACCCCTTGTCCACCAACATGGCCTACTGATGTCATCTACTATAAGATCACCTGCATTCCTATTAAATTCAGACTTGTGCTGTGGATTGAGCCTTAAGTACTGTGTTCTGTAGCTTGTAAACTTAGGTAGGGGTTCTAATCTCACTGCAGTAAACTTTTTTGTGTATGAGTTGTTAGTGGACATTATACAGAACATTTTACAGCAGTCTATGGGACACTGTCCTCTTGTCTTCAACAGAAACTGCTGATGTCATCAGCTGTATCGGATTACTGGATATGTATTCATCACAACAGGCAATGGGCAAACACTGCCCTGGCAGACAGGTAGATGTCACCTCATCCAATACAAAACAGACAACAGTGACATTCCTTTTATTGTATGCACAAACATCATGACATCTGTTTGCAATGGTGATGGACAGGATAACATGAGATCACACACGAGTCCCATGGACTATGATGTCTGTGGATGATATTGTGATCTGTATTGAGAGTAGGGAACAGGTTTAGGAGACTCTAGAGGGGAGGAGTCATGGTACACAGAGGAGAGTAATGAAGGTCATCAGGACCAAGACAGAATATATATGTGTGAAGGACACCAAAGACAGAAGAATGGTGAGACTGCAGGGAGTAGAGTTGGCAAAGGCATATGATTTGAAATACTTGAGATCAACAGTTCAGAGTAATGATGAGTGTAGAAGAGAAGTGAAGAAGACAGTGCATGCAGGGTGGTGTGGGTTGGAGAAGAGTGTCAGGAGTGATTTGTGGCAGACAGGTAACAATAATACTGAAAGGGGAGGTCTACAAGATGGTAATGTGTCCAGCTATGTTATATCGATTGGAGACGGTGGCACTGACAAAAAGAAAAGAGTCATAACAGGAGCTGGCAGAGTTCCAGATGTTAGAAATTGCATTGGGTGTTCTGAGGATGGACAGAATTAGTAACTGGTATATTAGAGTGTCAGCTCAGGTTATACAGCTTGGAGCCAAAGTCAGAGAGGTGAGATTGCATTGCTTTGGACAAGTGTTTAGGAGTGATGCTGAGTATATTGGGAGTATGATGATAAGGATGGAGCTGACAGATAAGAGGAAAAGAGGAAGGTCTAAGATGAGGTTCATGGATATGATGTCTGAGGACATGCAGGTGGTTGGTGTGACAGAGCAAGATGCAGTGGAAAGGAGAAAATGGACACAGAAGATCTGCTGTGGTGACCTCTGATGGTAGCAGACAAAAGAAGAAGATTAAGATGAGATTTGTTTTTGGAGAAATCCCACATGTACACTTGTGTCAGGAGTGTACAGTAGGAGTATTTATCTGAAGGTTAATGTTTCTGGACCCAGTTTGAGCTTTAATAGTGTTTCCTTGTATTACCTGCTCTGTTCTGGCTTACACGCAGAGGCCTTAATGCTTTGCCCTAATGCATACAGAAATGCCAATACAATGTTTTTCTAATACAATCGGCTGCTGCTCTGTAGCAGACCAGATCCTCAGCAGCTTTCACTAGCTGTCATACCTTCTGTTACATAACAAGTAGCAATTCAACCACTTATCTATTGATAACAGAAATATAGATCCACCTTATGAAGGACATCCTAGTGTACACCCCATAGGTTAGTCCCCTGAAAATACTGCTCAGATCACATATTCCCTCCTTTTTGCATTCTCTATGCAGATACCTGTTTCAAACCTCCTATCATTTTCCCTCTATTTCTCCTGCTAGCCTAGTTAACATGAGTTTTTGACAACGTGCAGATAATGCCTCATCTGAATAATTATAGAAGGGCAAACTCACTTGCACAATCTTACCTGGATTTTGCATATTGAAATGCCATGGAAGAAATAGTCCACCACCCCAAGGGTCTGTAATATGTCAGACCTGTTCCTCAACAATATGAGTGAATAATGTAATGGCACATGTGTAGTATCTGCACTGTTACTCAAGCCATAAAGCAGTATGCTTAGAAGTTGTAATAGCTACGCAACTCCTAAAGGAGGAGTTACATTCAAAAACCTCATCCAAGGTAACTACTCTCTCCTAAGGGATGGTATAATCAACTTCCACCCTGACTTTTGACCACCATGTTGCTTCCATTGTATG
This sequence comes from Protopterus annectens, assembly GCF_019279795.1. NCBI lineage: Eukaryota > Metazoa > Chordata > Ceratodontiformes > Protopteridae > Protopterus > Protopterus annectens. Next base: position 515,992,103 of record NC_056751.1, on the reverse strand, counting down.
GAAAGCTTTCTACATAACCCATCTCTTAAGTAAGAGTATCACTTCCATGGACAAGAAGGTCATAACATTCCTGTATTCTTGATTTATAAGGCCCATTGTGTACAACACCCTGTTTGGCATGTACCTCGTAAAGCACATGCAGCAGCTGGAGAGACCACAGAGGTTCCTCACCAGGAGAATCTAGGGCTTGGATAGGCTTATAAGGGCCACAGGGCCAATATTATAGTAACTTCCTATGACCCAAGCTCAAGTTTCTACAAAGAACATTGACAGCTGTGGCAAGTTCCAACCTGATGCCCTGTCTATACATCTACATAAATGTATACACACAGCCTTGCCTGCTAGGTTCAAAGACAGATCTGCCAGAAAACACAAACCATACTGGTGGATGTCTGTCATTACAACATCATACAGTAAGTGAAAGAAGCTGATGTTTACAAATACAACATTTACAAAAGAGTCCTGGATGGCCACTCCCCTCAGTGTACCCAAACAAATAAGACATCTTGAAAAACCCTTTATAAAACATATCCAGGGATAACCAAAAGCCTCTCCATTTACATCTGCAAATTGATATATATATATATATATATATATATATATATATGTATGTATATATATATATATATATATATATATATATATATATATATATGTATATATATATATATATATATATATATATTTATATATATACACATATAACACTCACATGTATTTTGAACTAATTCTTGATGGTATTGTACACAGTGACCCACTGTAAATTCCAAAACTACTAGCAAAAAAGTTGGCTAAAAAGTGCCCCCCCTCCCAACACCAAGCTTACTGCATGTGTGCATCTTCAACTCCAAACTGTGGTATCTTCAAAGAACAAGTTATCACTGCTCTTTCCAAGACTAGGAGCACAGTCTCCATGGGACCAGATGGCATTCTTGGCTGTGTTCTTCATGTGCTGCAACACTGAACTACTCCATTAGGCACCATATTCAACCACAGTCTGAGTACTGCTGTTGTCCACACTGGATGGAATACAGTGACCATTTTCTACTCTCACAATGGAGGATAGGCAGCAAACAAGTAAAATTATAGACCCATGACTTTATTCAACCTCTGCTGTAAGGCAATGGAAACAATTTGCAATCCTCAGACAAAAGGACATAGGTGACCTACAAACTGTAGATCTGTTCCAGTTAGCTGTTCTCAAGGGTAGCTTGTGCCTGCAAAACTTGTGGAAAATCATGGCTGTGAGCAGGGACATAAATAAAGCTGTGTACTCATTTTATCTTGACTTGGCCAAGTCCTTCAATGCAATCCAACAGTTGGTCTCAGTGAGAAATGAACCAAGGTGAATATCACACCCTGTGTTATCAGGAGGGTTGCAAAAGGGATCAGAGACCAACAACATTCAGTCAAAGTGGAGACTTCACCCCAAACAGCAGACCTGTCACATGTATGGTAACAGATGTGTCAGTGGTGTCTCTACTTTTGTTTCTCATGTAACTCTCAAAAGTCCAAAACAAAACAGAGGATCTGTGGCAAAACATTTTTGTGCCACTTATGTCTGCAGACAAAGGCATGGGTGTTATAGCAACTGCACAAACATGTATCACCATATACTGTGGTAACAATGTTCCTGCTTATTAAAAGTATTCCCAAATTTTGTATCAATATACCTTGGAACACAAGTTGACTGCAACCTGTGTGAACTGTGAGGAGGAAGTCAGTCCATGTCTTACATCTGATAAGAAAAGGCATTACATCCAGAACAATATCAATTTCTTATACTCATCCATCATCAGCCCTACTAATGAATATAATCATCCTTTTGATATGTATTATCCCAGACTCCTGCAGCAAGTTGACAGACCTTAGACATTTCTAAATAATAAATCAAATAACATATGTCTTCTGTGGACAGAATGAAGTACTTGTGACTGCATGCAGAAATATATATATATATATATATATATATATATATATATATATATATGTATATATATATATATATATATATATATATATATATATATATATATATATATATATATGTATAGCTTTGATGCAGATTATGTATGTGTTACATGGCTGTCTTTGGCCCAAATGAGATGAATATGCTGCACATCCTTAAGTCATATGGAACTACAGTCACCTGTTTCAGGGACCTCAATGTGCACTGTGGCATACACAGGACATGCTGGAGAGACATACATCTCTCAAGGGTTGTCAGTCCTCTGCAATAGGCTTCTAATCCATGTCAAGAAGAGCACCCCCATTAACCTGTTTAAGCACAGGCTGGCTGACTAGATGTGAAAATGTTATCTGCCATGGATCACTGGTGATTCTGTTGTGGACATGGGGGGTGGTCCTTTCTAGAAGAATCATGGCCATGCGTTCCATTATCCATTGCATATTATATTGTGATGTACTAGCTATGTTTCTAATCACCATCAGGCCAATATTCTAGTCACAACCTTTGAACCTCAGAACCTATGGTGATATCAATGAAAAAAATAATAATAGAGAAGGCTAAATATATTAACAAGACACATTTCATTGACTGACTTCACAATCCTTGCAAAAGCATCAACTAGAAAGTAGAGAATTATTATGCTAGCAACTGTCTACATGCTTAAGTACTATATAACTGACAGGTACAATTATCAGGCCAACAGCATATATGAAGATATAAAATTACATATTAATGTAGTAAGTCACCTGTACATCAGACACATAGCTTTAGTATCCCTGAATCTAAAATATAGACAAGGGGGATGTGGCACAGTCATCATAACTTGCAGATGGTGGTTTGTGGGCATGCAGGAGGCCTAGGCTGATATAAAAGGTTAGCAAGTGTGTATGTGAGTCAGCAAGGTCAGCAGCCAATATGGAATCATGTAAATGTAGCATGTGTGTCAATAGGTGCCCTCAATGTGACATTGGTGTGCGAGTGTCTGCATGAACACAGCCAAGCTCAGTGCTAGCCCTATGTGTCTGTATATTGGACAGCTATGTGCCATGCATGGTGGAGCTGACAGTTCATCGTCTTCACCTCCAACCACAAGAACTGGCTCTGCCAGGAGTTGCACTGGCACCTCCATGCCCATTGTCCGATGGTGTGCTACTACCTGAGGGTGATTGATGTTTGCTGGGCATGCTCCCTACACTGGAATGCTCTGGACCACAAACCCATTGCCTGCTATGTCTAGGTGTGAACAGAACACTCTCTGATGTAGCAGTGGATGTACTGCCACTGCAGGAGGTTGATCAAAGACAGCCATGTTTGCTCTCAGCAGATGTAGCTGCTGACCTACACCCACAAGGTTAACATTCTCCGCCCAGTAGATGTTCCATCACAGGCAATGTGTGCTCCATTTCAGATACTCTGCACTCCCTCTTGGACATAACCCATTAATATGTGTCATTGAACCAATCCAGTGCATCAACAAAATGGTGGAGGCAGTCACAGATGTCAGACTGTGCTGCATCTTGAACCCAGAGCATTCTTCTGGAGTGCCGTTCTGACTGTGCCTTTGCCTCCATTATGGCTATTGAGTGACACGTGAAGAGACACTTCCACCAGGTGGTTGAGGTACAGCAGTCCTCTGATGAGAACCCCCTATCAATTCACCTGTTTGGCACCTCACCAACAGTTTGGATATGGACAGTGTCATCAGGCACTGACGCCATGGTAGCCACACTTCCCTGGTCTATGTCCTCGGCCTCCAACTGTCCGATATCTGTGATCTCAGTGGACTGGGTATGCATAGGCATACTGGCTGTGTCTGGGGATCCTGAGGGGGGTGCTGGATGTTAATTCTTGTATCAGATTCAGCTTCTGCAACCCCCGAATATGCATCACTTTGGCCATCATCATTATCAATCTCTGATGAGATACTGACATCAGATGGCGCAGAGGACACAGAACCACTTCCATGTCCACCTGTGATAACATTAGGATTAAAAACCGGACAATATTAATACCTGCACTACTATGTTACAATACATGTTAAGCAATTTACACTGCTGTCAGTATTACAGACCCTTAAACCTATCAACAACTTACAGCAATAAGTGTGGATAAAGCCATAAATAGTGGGTAGACAAAGGCTCGGGAACAGGTACAAGTGTGACATAATACTCCTAGACAGTTGATAGAATAGCAGGTTTGGCTTCACCATGACATTTCTGAAGGGTATGCAGTATGAATGCAAGATCTGTGTCATATTATTTAATGCCAGCAATCAGCCAGTCAATTACTATGATAAACACAAAACCCAGAAGAAGTAGCTGAATTGAACCCACTCAAAGTATTGCAGGCTGCAAATCACCACACAGTTGTAGAATGCAGAATCCACTTTATTAACTTCAGACAAAAAATCCAAGGATGAACGCTTTTGTCCAGAAAGATCTAGACTTCATCAGACAATTTACCCCACATAGTTATGTCCTTCTTATACAGTCCAAACAGGAAGTTCCACCCAGTTATAAACTAATCAATTATGTCATTAAAAGCACATTTACAGTCACTGAATTTAAACAGCAAACTATACAAACTGAAAAAGTTCATGGAACACACCACCCTAAAAACACACTATATATAAACACTGCTTCATAAAAATGACAATTTACAATAAATATTTAAATTTGTTGAATGTGTTAAAACAATAAATATGTGGAATTAAATACTAAAAACTAGCAAAAACCAACATTAGCGATCAGTGGAACAACTGCTAACACCCCAAACAAAATCCACTGAGACGCTGAAAAACCTCTGTGCCTTGGGAAAAAACACACAACTGCTCCAATCGGACCAACAGCAACAGCAAAATAATACGTTTACAAAACGTTGGAATAACTCGAACAGTAAAAATAAATCCAAAATTGTTGTAGATAAAAACGTCTAATAAATCCAAAAACTCCAAAATTGGTTGGTTAAGCGCTTTCACTTGAACTGATGGTTCTGATGAAGCTTGTTATAGTACAAGTGAAAGCGCTTAACCAACCTATTTTGGAGTTAGTAAATCAAAGTGATTTACTGTGCCATATGTACCACCTGTTCTTGCTTTTACATAGGCAAGACTGATAAAAAAATTGCATATACGAACACCTCTATGACATAAGGAATGAAAAGGAAACAAATTCTCTTTGCAAACATGTTTTGGAATATAAGGACCATAAGTTCCAATTTTTTTTTTTTATTATAGACAATATCAGTACCAACATGAGGGGTGGTGCATGGTCACTATTACTTGAGAAAAGATAATTATACTGGCAATTACGTTTGAATGCCGGGAACTGGCCAGGCCTGAATGAGCATATTTCAATTACCCCAATTTTAAAACTAAAGGCACTAGAAAGATAAAATGTGTGTGTGTGTGTATTTATATATATATATGTACACACACAGATATATATATATATATATATATATATATATATATATATATATATATATATATATATTTCTCCAGTATGCATTTTAACATTTTAATATCACATGTTCAGTATTTATGTTAAGTGTATTTATTTCTCTTAACATTTTCTACTATATCTATTTTTTTGTATTTAATCACATATATTTATTGTTTTAACACATTCAACATATTTAAATATTTATTGTAAATTGTAATTTTTATGAAGCAGTGTTTATATATAGTGTGTTTTTAGGGTGGTGTGTTCCATGAACTTTTTCAGTTTGTATAGTTTGCTTTTTAAATTCAGTGACTGTAAATATTGTGCTTTTAATGACATAATTGATTAGTTTATAACTGGGTGGAACTTCCTGTTTGGACTGTATAAGAAGGAAGTAACTATATGGGGTAAATTGTCTGATGAAGTCTAGATCTTTCTGGATGAAAGCGCTCATCCTTGGATATTTTTGTCTGAAGTTAATAAAGTGGATTCTGCATTCTACAACTGTGTGGTGATTTGCAGCCTGCAATACTTTGAGTGGGTTCAATTCAGCTACTTCTTCTGGCTTTTGTGTTTATCTGCTTCAGTTTGTGCTTTGTGACTTTTTTCAATTACTATGATCTTAAATACTGGCCAGAAAAATGAGTATAAAATCTTGGCATTAAGCAAATATCTGTACAGTAGACAGGTATGCAGACAGTACAACAATACATACAGCAGGCCTCAGAGGACACTTTAGTAGATATGCGGGAATATATATACAGTACAGACCAAAAATTATTCCAATTACCGACTGCTGCAGCCCTTGCTCAGTGAATTCCTGACGGTCCTGGGAAAAGTAATGGAAGACATAATAGCAACAGCACCACACATTTAACAGTATAACAGGGGTTAATACTTTTACTATCTATATGCATGGTCAAAAAATGTTATCAGAAATTTGGCTGATAACTTTAAAATAAGTATAAAACTGCATCTATCTGAAATACCCCCACCCAACAGAAATCCAGCCTGATACAACTATATACACATATGACAGAATACATCACTATTTTAATGATGATGATGTAACAAAGCATACCCAGAATCTCTCATGTGATGCGGGAGTGGCACCTACATCCAGAGCATATTGGCTTAAGGGTGGCTGGGAGTTGTCCTGTGTGAAGATGTTTGCCAGGAATTCCTCTGTGGCAGTTAAAGGACCTGAAAACTGCAGCTATCTTAATTACCTCCACCAAAAAAAGCAGCCTGCCACACATTAAACTTTATACACTATTACAGAATGAATACAACAGTATTCTACTGATGATCTAACAATGCCTATCTGGAATCTCTTCTTGAGATGCAGGAGTGGCATCTGCATCAAGAACATACTGGCTGATGGACTGCTGGGAGCTTTCCTGAGTGGCATTATTTGCCAGGAATTCCTCAGTGGTGGTGAGGGGTTGTTCTGCTGCAGGCCCACCACTGATGACCTGAAAATAGCATACCACTTCACCTGCATGCCTCCTGGCTGCATGAACCATGGCTGCATGAACCATATCAGTAGTTCTGTGATTCACCTGCTCATACATGTGACTCTGTCGGCCCACCCTGTTGATATTTGATGTTAATAGTTTGGACAAGGTCATCCCAGAGTTCTGCACATTTGGCCATTCTTGACGTCCTCTTCACAGCAGGATTTCATGGTATTGTCTGAGCACATCTATAATCTGGTTATTTTTGGCCTCAGAGAATGGTGGCCAATGTCTAGGGGGCATATCATTTACTGAAAGACAAAATAATAACACATATAAGGATCACACACATATATATATATATATATGAATAAATTGTTGAACAGATAATGCAGTAAAGGAAGGTTCCCAATATTTAACAGTGGATTAAACTGTAAAGATTCCACAGTGGCCAATAAATAACAAGGGTGGGTACAAAATGAAGAGTAACAAGAGCAACATATTCTTGTGTGCCCTAATGGATATGGAAGTATGTCACCCATCCAACATAACGGTCCACTCTAGTTTGTGCATAGCAGGATATCACCCCCCCCAATAAAAAAAAAATCTAAATAACAGGGTAAGGAACAATGTTGTTAACCAAGCAACAATGAAATGTTAAAAGTACTATCAAAGCATCTTTTCATGGAATGTGTGTACATAGTTAGCACACAGAATTATACTTTCGGCCTACTCAACATCCTCTGTACCTCTCACATTGCTGGAAAAGAAGGCCATGTCATTAATATTGTTCTAACAAATGCATACAAATTTACTTCATGTTTTATTCTTATCTACAGTTCAGCATATGCATTATTTAGGGTACGAGATGGATACATACCTGATGGAGTACAATACTCCTCTGTCAAAATATACTGAATCAGAAGAGATGTGTATCTGAGTTAAAAATCATGTAATAACTCTCATACACTTCAGTTTACCCAGGTACACATTTGCCTTTTTATTATGGAGGACATCAATAATTGTGATTAGAGATGCTAACTACAGCACACACAGCTGAACCGCACGCTAATCAATCAGTCCTATGGAACTAGTCAACAAAATATAAAACCATCCATGTTGCCTTCATGTTTTTTTTTTTTTTTTTTTTATGTGGATTGAGAAAAAACTGGAGTGCAGACACAAAGTAGGCAGAGAGAGACTGTTATTAGCTGCTGCCTTTTGAATACATGTGCCTATAATACAGGCTGAAGACACTGCTGCTGCTGCTGCTGGCAATAACCCTACACAGAGAAGGTGAAAAGTTTCCAGGGCACATAGACAATGGAGGAACTGAGCGATCTCTTTCAGCATTGACTCAGAGACAGAAACAAGTGCGGGAAACAATCCCAGTGGAAATGTATGCGTCTAGATGCTGTTCCTAGTCACTGGGACATTTCACAGACTAGCAGGGGGTATGCTTGATATGTTACAGGCATCAGCTTCCAGAATCTTCAAAACATCACTGCATGCTATGCTACAACATGGCAAATGTAAACATTAGTTCTGAGTATATTTTCAGAAGAATGTTACAATTGTAACATGTATTGCATTAGCCTAAATTAATGTGTGCCTTACACTGGTGTCATGTACACATGACAACAAAAAATGGGGAACAGTGTAGGGTGCACATTAACTATGAGGTGTACAACTCAAACTGCCAAGTCATGTTTAATGGCATGTGTATCATCTGCCATGTGTGCTGTCAAACTTGCCAATTAACATGAATCCCATATGTGCCACAACTCCCAACTGCTCCAGATGTATGCTATGGAGGATATCTCACAGGTTCATGTAGGACTGGAATACCTTGCTCCCCACCCCCAAAATAACAGTCAGTGCTTGTTTATGCTAGTAAACCTGGTTTACTTATTTGGCAACTGCATAATATATTCCCAGTTAATATCCTTCAACATTGTAAAGGAAATAATACAGAATTGTTTTAACACATGCTCTGTACCACAATACAGGTCAGATAATTGCTGACTGACCAAGGAGCACAGCATGTTAGGACAGTGTTGTATATTTGAAAACAAGATTCATAACAGCCTGCGTAAGGAGTAAGTGCAGTATTGTCCAAGTTAAACATTTCACTGAGTGTACATGTCCTCCCCACAGTTGGGTAGCGTTTGAAAGACATGCATGCGTAAATGGGCGTGCCTTTGTTGAAGGTTGGGCGTCGAGCTGGCACCTCAGCATTTCGTTAAAAAAAAAAAATCTACTGCCAATCATTAGTGGACCGGAATTCCGCTGTGGCATCCCTTTACCGGGAAAAGCCGAAAAGACAAACAAACAAACAACTAACATGTACTATTTCAATATAAATGTGCATTCCCTGTATAATCCTTAGAAAATTCTAGAATGCTATCTCCTCCCTCCTTCACCCCAGCAGTAAAAACAACCCATGCCCAAACCCTAACTGCTCTGATCAAGAAACAGACTATTTAACACCTTTTTTGTGGAATGTATAGCCAAAGTTACTGTCAACTTCCCCAGCTCCCATCCAGTATCCCCCCCCCATACCTTCTCCTCTGATCTCAAAACCCACACCACTTCCTTCAGCCTCAGTCCTGTACTCACACACATAATAAAAAAAAATCTCCTCCTCCAACTGAAACCATGCTCCAACGCACCAGGTAATTTACCTGCATTCTTCCTCAAACTGCCAAAAACATAGCCTTCCCTATCTCCATCACAAAAAATAGGTCCATCCAATAATCTTATGTTCCCTCACTTTGGAGACAAGCATTCATCATCCCACTACATAGAGGCGGAAAAACATTGACACCACTAATTTCCACCCTATTGCCATACTTTCTCCACTCTCAAAAGTCCTGGAAAAATGTATTCACTCGCAACTGATGCTTTATCTAATACAAAACAACCTCCTAACCCCCACACAACATGGATTCTGTCCTGGCCACAGTACCATCACTGCACTCCTTTCCTTCCTTGAGTCCATTAACCATGCTCATGACTCCAGAATAATCATATCAACCCTGTTGCTAGACCTTTCCAAAGCCTTCAACACCATCTCCCACCCTTTATTCCTATCACAACTCTCCTCCATCAATCTCTCCCCTTTTGCCATAGCTTGGTTCACCAGCTACCTCTCCAAAAGACAACAAGCTGTTAAATGGAAACATTTCACCTCTTCCTTTCTATACACCCCTACTGGGATACCCCAAGATTCTGTCCTTGGCCCTTTCAACAACTTACATCACTCCATCTCCAATTCTATACTAATCCATTATGCAGATGATTCAACCATCATCTGCTCAAGCTGACACCCCTTCTGACCTTCTGCAGATAACTCAGTTAGCTTTCTCAAATACTGAAACCTGGATGCAAAACAACCACCTAACCTTTAACACCAATAAAACCAAGTTAATGATTTTTCCCCATCAAAACACTCTCCCATTGATAAAAAAACTCCTTCAAGATCATAAACCAGAATAACACCCCATTGAAATTGTCCCTTACACCAAACTGCTCGGCGTCATTGACCAACATCTAAAATTTGACATCCACATCCAAACTAACATAAAAAACACACCAAAAATTAGTACTCCTATATAGGCATAACCACTATCTCACCCTCTCTACAAGAAAGACCCTTGTCTCCACATACCTTCTCCCCTCCCTAATGTATGGCACTCCTCTGTTCTCAAACTTTTCAGCTTGGCCTTCAAACTAAATTAGAAACCTGCTAGCATAAACTCTGCAAATTTGCCACTAACTCTAGAATCACATCCAATCACTGCATCTCCCCCCACTCACTGCAATGGCTCAAGTTTCCCAACTATCTGAACCTCCTTAAACTCACCACTGCCCATAAGCTCATATTTAACCCATCCTCCTGTTCCTCTCTCTCCACCTCCTTAACTCCCTATATTCGTAATCACTTACTGAGGTCAGAAAATCGGTACCTGCTCAAAATCTACAAATCTTTACAGCCAGCTGGACACTCTCTGCTATCCTGCTACTTAATTAAACTATGGAACTCTCTTACTCCCTCCCTTAGAAATACTCATAACCACTCTTAACTTTAAATCCCTCCTCCACTCCTACCTGTCTTCAAAGTGGGAATGCCCTTGTTCCTTCCCTACATTGGACCCACCTATATCAAACCCACCTTCTAACTCTATGCATCATCTCTGCACTCGCATCCTTTGCCCTCCTACTCCTCCTTAACCTCCAAATTTTGTTAATAGTTTATTTCCAACAATTTCTCTTCCTCAATTGTAATTCACTGTTAATGACCCTTAGACTGTTCTGTTGCTAGATTTTTACTACTATTATTGTGGAATATAACATTTCAATTGTAATTCACTGTTAATGACTTAGACTGTACAGTTGCTTGATTTTATTATTATTGCATAATGTAGAATTTTTTTTACTGTAGAATGCTGTATAAAGCTGTATGACTTTGTTGCTTTGTATGTGTATATGCTAATATGTTTGTCATTGTTACTGGAGCTTTTCTCCTCAGGCATCCACTGAAAATGGGCTCTTTTTAGGCCCAGTGGACTTCCCTGGTCATCAAACTGAAATAAATAAATAAATAAAAAAATAAAATAATTTGCTTGTATGCTGAATGATTGTTACTGCATACTACAGAACAACAGCGTTGTCACCTATGCATTGCTCTGAATCTACATTACATTTTGATCTCGATTGCAGATGCATGTAGGCATATTCCCCATGTGCAAACAAATTGTATTGTATATATCTTACATTCATTTCTGTTTCTGCATGTTATCACTTTTTTCTTAAATTTTGTGGATTTTATGAAGCTTACAATGAATACAAATGTAGTCACAGCTTATGTAATTTCTCCAGTGGCACAAGGAGTTCAGTGTCAGTCTTAAATTTACATGATCCTGGGTTTAAATGCAAGTACTGCAGCCCTTTTTCTTTTTTTTTTTTGCAATGTGACCTTGTCATAGCTAGCAGTGAAATGAAGTTTCGACACTTTTATCTTCATTCTTGTTGTGGGAACAACTGTGAGTATAGGAGTGCCATAGCTAAGGTCCAGCATTATAATACCACAGAATCCTGTCCTTTTTAATGGTGTCCCACTTCACACGATAAATTATAGTAGTTGACCTAGTATTTCCTACATCATAATAATTATTCTGATGGATGAGACATTCATATTATGTCAGCTGTGCAGTTTTTTTTATTAATATTTGTATTATTTTAAATATTGTGCTTATTTAGCTTCAGTCAAACACTTTGCCTGTGCTTGCCCGATGCTATGTATCTCACACCATTTTCAAATGTTACAGATGGTAACAATCTGCATTTTCAGTATCTGCTATAACTGTAATTGGCAGGAAAAGGCATTATACATTGGTGTTCATCTGCATTACACATGGCTGGTGTGGCATTCAGGGTGAAGTTTTGAGATTTTGTTCTCAAAGGTGGGGTGCAGGAGTCCAAAGTGTTTGTTGGACCCCTAGTGAATGATTATGGTCCCCAGCTGTTGCAGGAACACTATCATGGATCAGATTACAGATTGGATGCATGTAATAGTTTGGCCCAGGATTTGTCCAGTATTACCAGTATCCCCCACACTGGCGAACAGTGTAAATGTCACTATTGAGACTTGTGGATAAGGAAGAGGGACATCCTCAATCATTGGATTGATGAATGCAGGACTGACAGCACTCCACAAAAGTGTGAGTATCACTTACATGCACTGTGCGAATGATGAAGTAACTGCATCTATTTATAATTGCTGAGCTTAATATGTTTTATTTTTTCCCCACAGCTAATGCGGAGAGAACACTAAATGTGTGGATCTATGAGGGAAGGATTGAGAAGGATGAGAGATGCAAGTGGCATGTATGCTTCAAAACAGTACTGTTATTTTAGCATTAGGAGTAAATACAGCTTATTGTGCTAAACACTTGTATCACTTTGAGTATGCATTTGTCCATTTTAATGCAAGATTAAGCATACATTAGTATGTTTAGTAAAACAACGGTCCAGTATTGCAGAGTAGACAGCGGATGTCATTTAGAAGACCACACTTCCAAACTATACAGTCTTCTTATAGGTTCATAGGTTCATAGGTAGGTACTAGGCTATCGGCCCAAGGGCCTATGTAAGCCTAGCCAAAAAGGTTCCCTAGCTTACGCCACCCAAGAAAGTTATTTTCCTGTGCCACTGTCGAGCAAAGACACAGAAGTGTTCCTCTAGGTGTATTTCCTATTTCACATCCACTCATCAAGATTTTTGTTGAAGAGTGCTAATGAAGAACTTTGCTTGACATAGATGGGTAGCCTGTTCCAGAGTATGGGAAGTCTCTGGGACAGGAATCTATCCCTCCAGCATGTTCTGTTTATTGTGGTGACAAGGTTTAGTTCCCTAGAGTGTGTAGCTCGGAGGGATTGGGATTTCTTTAGGTGTAGCATGTCCAACAGCTCTGGATTAACATAGCTTTATATGTTAGGCAGAGATCACCTCGGAGTAGGTGATATGCTATGGAGTAAAGCTTGAGTTTTTTGAGGCGGTCAGTGTAGGGCATTTGTTTGAGGCCAGTAATCCTCTTTGTGAGGTACTTCTGTGGCCTTTCCAGCTGCTGCAGATGTCGTGTGAGATACATTCCAAAAGGGGTGTTGTACTCTATAATGGGTCTAATGAGTGTCGAGTAGAACGGAACAAAGACCTCTTTTTACCTGGATGAGAACCCTTTTATGATGAGGTGTGCCAAGGAGAGACTACTGTCTACCTGGGTCCCAAGGTCTCTTATCACACATTTTGTGTTAAGTAGATTGCTGCCTATGTGGTAGTTCATGGGTACAGAGTTTTTACCAAAGGGGATGACACTGCACTTTTTGGCATTGAGCTTGAGGCCATGGCTCTGACACTAGGCATTTGTCTCAGCGAAGCCCTTCTGTAGGATGTCCACATCATTTGGGGACTTGACTATGGCTCCTAGTTTACAGTCATCTGCAAACTTCATTAGCCAAAGGCCTTCTGTGTTAGCCTGTACTTCAGAGAAGTAGATACCAAACAGGAGAGGTCCCAGGACGGAACCCTGTGGTACTCCACTTGTCACTGCTTTGAGATCAGATTTGGAGTCTGCAACTTTTACAGTGTGGGTTATGTCAGTGAGCCAGTTGGCAGCCCATCTTGTGACATAGGGATTTATACATAGTTTAGTGAGATTAGCTATAATTCCAGAATGGGGGATGATGTTGAAAGCCTTGGTGAGGTCAAGATAGGCTGTGTGAACCACCTTACCCTCATCTACGGCTTTGGTGACTACCTCAAAGAAGTTGATCAGGTTCAGGAGGCATGATCTGCCTTTCACAAACTCGAACTGGGTGGGATCCAGAGTTTGGAGGTTACCAATGTCTTTGTTTATGAGTTCCATGATGACACGTTCCATGGCCTTGCAGACCAGGCTCGTCAGGCTAATAGTTCGATAGTTCCCGGGATCAGTGGTGGCTCCCCCTTTGTGGAGTGGGATAACTGTTGCTGTGCACCATTAAGTGGGCACAAATCCTGATGCAAGGCTATTATTGAACATGGTGCTTAAGTGGGGAGCCAGTTCATTCTGAATTTCATGTAAAACGCAGCCTGGGATGTTGTCCAGTCCCATGGATGCTGTGTTTTTGGCTTAAGAAAGTGCAGCTTTTACCTGCGTAGTTGTGATTACATGGATTCTGCATTCTTCCTGTATAGATAAGGGACCTTTAGGGGGTGGGGGGTAAAGTTAGCACTGACTCTATCTGCGAGGATGTTGGCAATATCAGTTGGTTCTGTAATTTCCGTGCCTTTGTGCTGTAACTCAGAACAGATCTGGGTGTTGCCATTGAGATTCTTGACATAGCTATAGAATACTTTGTGGTTGTCCTTAGAATTAGTGGCAATTTTGTTTTTGTAGCTAGCTTTGGAGGATCTTATAAGGGATCTCAGCTTCTTACAGAGGCTGGCCAGGGAGCTCCTCCACTCATGGGATTTTACTCTCTTTAGCAACAGTTTCTTCCTTCTGTTGTACAGTTTGTTTATGGCAGGGAACCACCAGATTGGCTTCCTTTTTTTGGAGGATAGCTTCTTGGTTCTGTTTGGGATAGCATGATCCATGCACTCATGTAAGTGCTTATAGAGTGCATTTGTGTAGGATTCAGCAGTTGTAACTGTATTGTCCATCTGCATGGGTGTCATGAAGTTCGCCATTTCTGTCTTAAGAAGCATGAAGTTGGCTTTGGAGAATTTTTTTACCATGGTTTCCTTAATGGGGGGTGGGGGCAGATGTGGATATCAAGGGTGATTAGCTTATGGTTGGATCGGACCAATGAGGAGTTGACTTCAGGTGTGGAACACCGGTCACTCATGTTGGTAATGACTAGGTCTAGGATATTGTTGCCCCTGGTGGGTGTGTGGATACGTTGATCCAGGGCATTGGAGTTTATGAATTCCAGAAAGCGTTGAGCTAAGGAGTTGGTACACGAGTAGTTTTCCCAGTTAATGGTGGGGTAGTTGAAGTCGCCCATTATTAGGGTGTTTAGTTGAACCCTAATATTTTCCAGTACATCAAGAAAAGAGGAGTGGGAATCCTGGGGCATGGTGGGGGATCTGTAGTAAGCTACAATTTGGATTGCAGATTTGCCCAGAGTTAGTTGCACTTGGATAACCTTGGATGCATTATGCTGAGCAACTAGCCTTTAAGTGTGGATATCCTTAATGAATATGGGCACACCTCTGGCTTTGGTGTTTCAATCCAGGTTACATGTCCGAAAAGTCTGGTATGAGTTACAGCCTGGTAGTGCAGGGGTGCTCTCTGGAGCCTTGAACCAAGTCTCAGTCATTGCACAGATATCGATGTTCTCCATTTTAAGGAGTGCCTCAAGTGAGTGCATTTTGAGATTTAGACTTCTAGCATTGAGTAGCATTACCCTCAGTTTTTGCTTGCATATTCCTGTTATGGTGGTGAATTTGTTATTTGAACCTTGCCTAGAAATGGCACTATAGGGGCAGCAAGAGCCTTAGCCAGTATCCAGAATCCTAGGGGTGACAGGTGCAGGCCATCTATGGCAAAGCATCGTGGTCTGCCGACCATGTCATCCCAAGCAGACAGATACTGGATCCCCTTAGAATGACACCAGAAGCATAGCCAAATATTGAAGTCAATCATTTTGTCCTTGTACTGCGGTATCATTCGGGGTGATGGCAGAATGCTACTCAGGTCTAAGGTCATACCTGCCTGGTCTACAAGATTAAAGAGCTCTTCAATGTCTCTTTTCTTGTAGTCCAGAGAGGTACATCTCAGGTCATTCGCACCAACATGGATAATGACAGATTCACATTTGTACTTGTTATGGAGTGACCTGAGTGCATGGGTTATGTGGCAGATCCTGGCACCCGACAGGCAGCTGACAGTAACCTTCTCCTTGTTTAGCCTGGTGAGTGGGACATCAGTGTGCCTGACTATAGAGTCACCTATGACTAGTGTGTTGGGTAAGTTGTTTTGCCTTATTGGCTGTGGTTGAGTGGCACACTGAGTCTGTGGGCTATGTGTCATTTGGGTTGTGTTGGAGGATGGAGGTTGCTTGCGTTTCTGCTTTGGAGGTCTCTGTTGCTTAGACAGATTATTACTGAGAGCCTCTGCAAATGTTTTTGTGTTACTATGTGTGGATTTTGGTGGTGTAGATTTAGTATGACTATGTGATCAGTGTGGTGTGGTGCAAATGTTTACCTTCTCCTCATGACTGTCAAATTCAGTCTTGGTTGGAGAGAGCTTTACCTCCAGTTTGGCTAGATAAGTGCATCTCTAACAGGTTGTAGTGTTGGGTGGTAGGAGGAGAGGGTTGTCTGTGTACATGAGGCAATTTCTACATTGCATCAAGATGCCCAGATTCATCAGACAGATAGGAGAGAACACTGGGAGCTGACCCTTGGACATGCCTGAATAAAAAACTATTTCCCTCTAGATAAGTGAGGAAAGTGAGTACAAGAGCTGTTTTTCTCTAAGCAAGTGAGAAACGTTAAGTACAAAAACTGTTTTCTTATATGGTAATGAGGAAGACTGAGTGCTATAGTAATTAGTAGCTTATTTAGTGCTTACAAGTTCTGAACAAGTGCTGAGCATGAATAAGCAAATTTAAGTGCTAAAACTAAAAATCTGCATCTGCACTAGATGATTTACAGGGCAAAAACAAGTGTAAATGCAGGCTTTCAAATCAGAAAGTTGAGAGAGATGGAAGAGATTGCCCAAATGGCCAATAACTACAATTTCTGTGCCAGAACCACTCCTTATGTGGTAGAGAGGTTACCTAGTGCTTACCACTCCCACTGATAAGCTAGCAGGCTTCCCTCCAACACAGAAAGGCTTAGGGAGCTCAGAAGCTTACATACAGTCCTGGATACAGCAAATCTGTATCTGGAACACTAGTTACTGGAAAGGTAGGAAACAGGCTTACAGTTTTTTTTTTTATTTACAGTAAAGTAGCAAAAACAGTAGTAAAAACAATTCACATGCAGTGCAAGCTAGCACACTTGAGTATGTAGCAATATTAGACAAATACAGTTTAAAAATGCAATTAAGTTAAAAAGGACTAAAAGCGAGTGCAGAAAGAGTTTATTAGGTAGAATGTGGTAAGGAGATGGGACTGTGGGGAATGTCCCAGATCAAATCTACAGTGGGGCGGGCAACTGCAAAAGCCACCAAATTTAAACTACAAACCAAAATTAGGGAGGGTGGGTGAGACAAAACAGTTCTTCTTTCAGCTTTTCCTGGTTAGGGTTCACCACAGCAGATCACCTGTTTCCATTTCTAACTATCCTCTGCATCTTGCTCTGTCACACCAACCACCTGCATGTCCTCTCTGACCACATCCATAAACCTTATCTTAGGCCTTCTTCTTTTCCTCTTACCTGGCAGCTTCATCCTTAGCATCATTTTCATCATTTTCCCAATATACCCAGCATCCCTCCTCAGCACATGTCCAAACCAACACAATCTTGCCTCTCTGGCTTTGTCTCCAAACTGTCCAACCTGGGCTGACCCTCTAATATACTTCTTCCTAATCCTGTCTACCCTAGTCACACCCAGTGCAAATGTTAACATCTTTAACTCTGCCACATCCAGCTCTGACTCCTGCTTTTTTGTTAGTGCCACTGTCTCCAACCCATATAACATAGCTGGTCTCACTCCACCCTGAATGTAATCTCTTCTTCACCTCTCTTCACACTCACCATTACTCTGAACTGTTGATCCCAAGTATTTAAACCCATCCACCTTTGCCAGTTCTACTCCCTGCATCCTAACCATTCCTCTATCCTCCCTTTCATTCACACACACATATATTCCATCTTAGTCTGGCTGACCTTCATTCCTCTCCTCTCTAGAGCATATCTCCAGCAATACTTCCAGACTATACAGTACATCTTTAATTTGCCATAAATATTGCAATATAGAAGAAATGGGGTGGAAAGAGTATCAATGGCAAGTGAGGCTGAATGCTTGTTATCTAGCTGGGTTAATTAATAGAGAAAAAAATATAGCCTATTTGAAAAACAAAGGGTTAAAGCATCGAGAAAGTAGTTAACTGAGTCATGTGATTATGTGTTATATAAAGAGTTTGCAGTGTTGATTGTATTCAGTCTGAAGAAGTCTCAACCAAGAGATAAAAGCACTTACTGGATAGACACTTAGTTATTTTTACGGTTTTAAATAGTTTTATTAAACATTTCCTTGGTTTTCCTACCAGCAGTTTTAGTTTTATCTGAATTTTGAAATAACAGCTTCATGGTTTTGTTGGTTGTATCTTGACAATTTTTCACGGAAGCTGCATAGTCCAGCTACTGTACCATCCATAAGGTAGTCAGTGATACCACCAATGCAATGTGATTCAAATGTTGATAGTATGCATGCATACAGAATGAGGTACACTGATGTGCTTCTGATTCGGATTCAAGTAAAGCAGGAAAAAATAGTGGATTGTGTTGCCATGGTCAATTTTCACACCTGCGAATAGATTTTTCACTGAATGTTATTATTTTCATCATGGAGTGAAAGACCTAAACAATGAATCAGATAAAGAATACATCTGAAAATATATATAATTATTTTTCTAACATAGATCTGTGAACCTACCATTGTGAGCTTGAAGCCTCTATAGCACCACAGTGGACCATATGGTACTTCCCCTTTAGGAATCACAAATGCTGTTGTTCCTCTGGCTCTATTACATATGACTGAAAGGCAATATGATTGAATCCAAGAAGATCGAGTCTTGGAATCTTGAACTGGCTTCTCTGTAAGACAGCATCATGGAAAATAATGTTTTTGCAGGGGGGTGCTCCCCTGCAACCTCCATGTTGGTTGCTCTGCCCCCCCCCCACCTGTTATATTTATCAACCCTGAGATCATGCCACATTGGGAAAAGGATAAACACCCATCCCTAAAAACTACCAGCTTCCAGAGGAGAAAATGTTTCAAGATTTGATCTCAGATTTAATCATATGGTCTTTTGAGTATATGAATGAACTCATTCCTCTTACACATGTACGTGCATGTTTGTCATCTACAGATACATTTATTACAACATAGTGGGGTTATACACATGCAGTGAATACTGAGGCTGAGTAGGCATTACAGGGTATTATCAGGAATTCATGCAGCTTTTATTTGGGTATGCTGTGGTCTTTTCTGAATCCCACCCTCTGTGTTTGTAAGAGTGCCTTTAATAATAAAAGGGTGGTATTCATAGTTCCAAGGTTTGTACTTATACAAAGCATATCTGCACTGCACAGAGTGCAGCTATGCCTATATACAAATACACAGAGTGCAGGCTAATTGCAATGACAACAGCAATGTGAAAACCTGTGTGAAGGAACGCCAACTTTCTACAACTGCTTAAAATGGGAAACATGGTTTAGTTATGTGTGAATTAATCTGCTAAAGTGTAAAGTAACAATAAATTTCAGATATTTTCAGAAACTGTGGCTGAGAGTGGCACTGCTCGAGCCCATTTGAACTACTGGTAGTAAAGCAAGTTCTAGTCAGTGCAGCTATTCAGAATTATTGTTTAAAATGATAAAGGGGTTATGTATTGAATATAGGGGTGCCATTATGTGGAAACCCTGACTGGTTCCTTGTAAGGTGTGAAAGGGGAAGATAAGAAAGCAGGAGATATAGCATAAGAGATGCACAGAAGGAAGACATCAAGAGGTTTATGCAGGATCATGTGGAGAGGATAGGGAACTCTGCTTTTGGTTGGAGATAGACCCACTATGTTTCTATTTTTTTTTTATATGAGAGGGAAGCCAATAGTGATCACTGCATTTTTTCTAGGAAAAGTTTGGTGCATTTCATAGAAATAATTTGTTTGCACATATATGCTTATATGTTAGCATGGTTACAAATATTTCTAAGTGCACACTCCTTCATTTATTTAACAAATGTTCATACTATTATCCTAACCTTATTTACAAACCTATAGAAATGAAGAGGAAAAGGAGGAAAAATTCTGGCCTTATCTCCTGAACCTGCAATATCCACTGGGCCATTTGGTCACCCCTCTGCCTCTGCAGCTCTTCATACACACGCTGTCACTTCTGAACAGAGTAGGGGACCCCTGTCAGATGTGACAGTTTCTCACTCAACTCCTGCCAGATGTCAATTTTCTACCACTCAATGCCAGCCTATGCATATTCTAGCTTCTGCAGGTTTGACTCCCGTAAGAGGTAGACCATGATTTGGAGATCCCTATCTGACCAGCTTTGAGCACAGCCATCCTATGAAGTACAAGAACAAAAGTGAGGAATGTAAGTACAGGACATAGACTCATAGGGTGAGAATCATACCCTATGAAGTGAGACATCAGTATACCCAGCCCATGCAGCTATATGAAGGTATTACCCATGAAGTTATAGCAGTGTCAAGTTCAGTTTACTATTTTAATTGAAGCAGTCACATATAAGTCCATTTTTTCATAGATATGGCTTATTCTGCTCTGTGAAAGGAAATCAATGGCCAATCCATTAGTTTAAAATGTGTTTCAGTGTGTATTTCTTTATACAGATGAACCATCTGACCTAGATTCCACAGTGTCATTATGGTGGTTCACTAATAAGTTATGGCAGCCTGATTGTAAAAGTATTGCTGTTGGTATTCCTTTCAGAATTACAATTGTCTTGCTGAATTACATTAATAACATGTTTAAATTGCATTTCTGGCTTCATTCAAAGTAAAATGACTGCTAGGAAGTGATAAGATATGGCACAGTTTTATGGTTGCATATGGAATAGTATTTAGTACACTCCACCCTAAATGTTAAGTCACAGCAAGGATATATTCTAATGTCCTAGTCTACTTATATGTGATAGAGACATTTGATGCACTATCATGCATTCCCTTGTTCACCACAGCATGCCTGTTAATACCTGAAGTCATTTAATGGTGATGACACAACATACTCCAATGCAACAAACTGTGAATCATAGAGATCAGCTAAGCTGAACTTCATTTGTATTAGAAGTAATATATGGTCCACAATTCTCATCAATAATTATACAGCTACCATATTTAACTGCACACGGCCAAACTTGATGGCAATTAATGTGGAAAAATGTAAGCATGTTAAAGTAAGCTAACAAATACTTTAGGCATAAGAATTACTGCAAAACTATGGAAATTCAGTTTGGTGTACAACTCTACTATGTAGAAACACATTGGTTTTAGGGTAAACTGAATTTAATATGCAATTGCTGTATGTTTATCTCACTGACAGGAGTAGTAATGGCAGGATTAGTTGTGCATATAGGGCTGTGTAATGTCTAATGGAAAGTTAAGGAGAGAGAGAACATTGAACATTGTATTCTATACTAATCAGGTTATGACAAATATGTGCTTATACTGGAAATGATGAATGCTTGCACTGGTGCTTTCATTTTTTCATGATGCTGTACTGGGTACTAGTAGAAAAGGTTAACAGTACACTGAATAGAAGTATTTGTGGAAACCTGCCTTTCTTAATTAATATGAATGTTATCTGCCATCAGGATACTGTAATTAAAATAGTGCACTGTTGTACCCATTCTTATGTTACTGGTATACTGTTGCCTTCAGCTTAGGTTTCAGGATTCCTTTTTTTATTTTGCTGAGAACATGGTTTGGCAAAGGACTGAAGTCTTAAGACTAAATGTGCCATAATACATTTACTTTAGTGGATGTTTTCAGTGCTTTGCTACAGGAGTAATGCAATGGTTTCATCTGTGTAAATCAAGTTTCCCTTGGGTTACTCATATTTATTCTTTCATGTGAATGCATGAAGAAGCAGCAGAGATCCAGACAGAGGAAACACAACTTCAGCCCAGAGGAGAAATACATACTCATGGTGCCTCTCAGGACATATGGCAAGTCCCTGATCGGCAAATGAGGAACCAAAACAAACTGTGAGAGTTAAGGTGAGGAACCACATTAATTTGGATATAAATGTTGCTGGGGGGGAGACTGCACATTGATGCAGGACATGTCAGGGCAAAGGCTAGGCAGAATGCAGTTGCCCAAAGCAGTACTTGTGGGGGACCTTCTACACTTATCCCTTTAACATGTAATGAGCAGTACCTTCTCTCCTTATGGAAGCATTATTAGGAGACCAGAGAGGATGCCACAGGCATAATCAGAGGTGGTGTGGGCACTGGCAGTTACCCACCTTCACAATGACCACAGAAATCCAATCAGGAATGTTAGTGGATCCTCCATGGTAAAGTCACATAATGAAAGTTACTGCAGAGGTTAACTGGTTACATGCAACACATGACAGTTCTTACTAACATGTGAACCCTCCATTTTTGCCCATCAGGAAAGTGGAATGAGTGTGCATAGTAAGTGTCCTCCTCACTTTATTAGACATAATTTATTATTTTGCTCCAAGGTCTCACTTCCAGTGTCATCAATTACTCCTTTATAGCATCTGCAGCAGAAATGAGAGGTTAAATGTACCAGAATGGCTACTGATGATAACTTAACAGTTGTACTTATGACACAGCCAGAGGATAGTGGCATGTAGTCACCAAGTGTAATGACAGGATAACACATCCCACACTAGGTACATAACTCTGCAGGAAGTGATACAGGGTCACATAGTCAAGTTGATAGAGACATTATGTTGCAGGTGGCAGAGGGAGAGACCATTTGTATCAACATCAGTGTTTCCTCCATCACAGTACCACCTTCAGGAGGACAGTATAATGTCACAGGTAGCAGTGTAATCTGTAGCACCTGAATAAGATGTTGCAGGAGCAAGTACATGTCAGAGCTACCTCTATACACACAAAAAACATTTGCTGCCCAGCAGCAGATGTGCCGGGGCATTGCTCAGGCTTAGTCCACTGGCACAGAGACTCAGCTAGATATGGTCAAAGTACTGCAAGGTGTATGTGAGATTCACATCTGTAGGTTCGTAGATTCATAGGTAGGTACTAGGCTATCAGCCCAAAAGCCTAAGTAAGTCTAGCCAACAAGGTTCCCTGGCTTATGCCACCCAAGAAAGTTATTTTCCTGTGCCCCTGTCAAGCAGAGCCACAGAAGTGATCCCCGGGGTGTATTTCCTATTTCCCATCCACTCATCAAGATTTTTCTTGAAGAGTGTTAATGAGGAATGTTGCTTGACATAGATGGGTAGCTTGTTCCAGAGTATGGGAAGTGTCTGGGACAGGAATCTATCCCTCAAGCATATCCTGTTTATTGGGGTGACAAGGTTTAGGTCCCTAGAGTGTGTAGCTCGGAGGGATTAGGATTTTTTTAGTTGTAGTATGTCCAACAGCTCTGGGTTTGACATAGCTTTATATGTTAGGCAGAGATCATCTCGGAGTAGGCAATATGCTATGGAGTAAAGTTGGAGTTTTTTGAGATGGTCAGTGTAGGGCATCTGTTTGAGACCAGTAATTCTCTTTGTGAGGTACTTCTGTGGCCTTTCCAGTTGCTGCAGACATCTTGTGAGGTACATTCCAAAAGGGGCATTGTACTCTATAATGGGTCTAATGAGTGTCGAGTAGAAGGGAACAATGCCCGCTTTTTTCCTGGATGAGAACCCTTTTGTGATGAGGTGTGCCACGTAGAAGGATTTCCTGACTACTGCAGCAATGTGATTATCAAAGGAGAGACTACTGTCCACCTGGGTCCCAAGGTCCCTTATCACACATTTGATGTGAAGTAGACTGACACCTATGTGGTAGGTCATATGTACAGAGTTTTTACCAAAGAGGATGACAACGCACTTTTTGGCACTGAGCTTGAGGCCATGGCTCTGACACCAGGCATCTGCCACAGTGAGGCCCTTCTGTAGGTTGTCCACATCATTTGGGGACTCAGCTATGGCTCCTAGTTTACAGTCATCTGCGAACATCATTAGCCAAAGGCCTTCTGTGTTAGCCTGTACTTCAGAGAAGTAGATACCAAACAGGAGAGGTCCCAGGACTGAACCCTGTGGTACTCCGCTTGTCACTGGTTTGATGTCAGATTTGGAGTCTGCAACTTTTACAGTGTGGGTTCTGTCAGTAAGCCAGTTGGCAACCCATCTTGTGACATAAGGATTTATACCTAGTTTACTGAGTTTAGCTATAATTCCAGAATGGGGGATGGCGTCAAAACCCTTGCTGATGTCAAGCTAGGCTGTGTGAACCACCTTACCCTCATCTACAGCTTTGGTAACTGCCTCATAGAAGTCAATCAGGTTCAAGAGGCATGATCTGCCTTTCAAAAACCCGAACTGGGTGGGTTCCAGAGTCTGGAGGTTACCAATGTCTTTGTTTATGAGTTTCATGATGATACGTTTCATAGCCTTACAGACCAGGCTCATCAGGCTAATAGGGTGATAGTTCCCATGATCAGTGGTGACTCCCCCTTTGTAGAGTGGGATAACTGTTGCTGTGCACCATTTAATGGGCACAAAGCCTGATGTGAGACTATGATTGAACATGGTGCTTAGGTGGGGAGCCAGTTCGTTCTGAAGTTCATGTAAAACGCAGCCTGGGATGTTGTCCGGTCCCATGGATGCTGTGTTTTTGGCATTAGAGTGTGCAGCTTTTACCTGCGTAGTTGTGATTTCAGGGTCTTTGCATTCTTCCTGTATAGATATGGGCCCGTTAGGGGGGTAAAATTAGCACTGAACCACTCTGCCAGGATGTTGGCAATATCAGCTGGTTCTGTCATTTTTGTGGTGTTGTGCTGTAACTCAGAGCAAACCTGGGTGTTGCCATTGCGATTCTTGACATAGCTATAGAATGCGTTGTGGTTGTCCCTACATAGAAATGGCAGAGAATAGAGGTAATGCCATGATCACAATCATACACAGTATAAGCAACCCATTCTGCCTCCATGTGCACACTAATCAGGAACTACCAGACCTAATTACGAAACAGTGGTGGATGGGGATGAGGACAAGGTACTGTCAGGACTCAAGGACACCATAGTAGGCTGCACACCATGTGATTCTCAGGAAAGTACTGCAAAAAGTGTGGGGGTGTAATAGAAAAGACATTAGGCAGGTTTCATCAGCATTCACCTACACACAGTAGAGCCTCTCATTTGAGGTATCAGTCATGCATCACTGTGAGATCACTAGTTGTAGGAAAACATGCATTTAGTAGGCCACGTCATAACAGAAGGCCAACATCAAGCTCACATGACAGTACTTCCTCATGGCCACAGGCAGACAATCACCTACACTATCCATAATGTAAATTGTATATGAAATATTTGACCTAATGGTGCAACAGCTGAAAATATCATATGTGACAATTCTTTAACATGTGTTTTCCTAGAGTGATATCACTGGTGAAAATAAAAGGAAATGTAAAAATAAAAAGCAGGAGTAGAATCTGAAGATTGTAATAAAAGGAAAGATACCTAAAAAAATGTTTTGAGAAGGGGAACAGCTGACTATAATATAGAACAGTATTAAGGGTCTAACACACAGAGGAAATCAATGATTACAGGATTAACGCAAATCCTGCTATCAAAACTAGTACTGTTACCATTTCACCCCCAGTACTGTACAAAAGATGATTGTTCTTACCTCCAATGACACAAGGGTTGATGTCTGTGGCAGAATGAATTAATAGGATGTGCATTACCTTAACAGAAAAAAAAACATTGCTTATTTTCAGAACATTACTAGAAATATGATATAATTTTCTTTTCCAGTGGAAGCACTTCATGAAAACTACAAAGTGGAATACTGCAATAATACATGAAGAAATACACACATTGCTTCAAGCTACTCATTCAAGTAGTACAACAGCAATTATCAATTAATAAACACATCAACATGAATAATACCTGCATATTTCACTGCATTCCCTAAAGAAAACACATGTAGTAATATAGAACAATATTATATATTCCTTAAATGATGCAAAAGCCATTTACTGCACAGATCTCAGTGAGCAATCAGGTATGACTCTGACTATATTTTGGCACTTAAAAGAAAAGTTATATAAACTATATGAGTAACTATAAACAAAAATTCTATAAAGATAAAAGAGACTGTCTGATGTTCAGTGACAGCAGGCCTTGCACCACATAGCATAGTCCACACATATCATTGTATGCATTAATTATACTCGGATACTTATAATAAAGGTAACACTAACCTGAATTTTATAGTAAATATTTGTGGACTAGATGCTGCTTCTTTGCCTGTGCAACCATATGCTGTGCAAGAGCCTGCTACAGTGTGCTCCTTGTTATTACTGCCAGCTAGCCACTAGCACTATCTCCAGTCATGGAAGGACCTATACTGAGAGCTGCAGTGCTTTAATGGAGCAGTTCACCTCAAGACTGATGCATAAACATGTTGTGCACAATGCAGCATATGGTAAACATCCTGTATGTAGTATCATGGGCATGCTGAAAGGCATCCCCAGACTCATTCAGGCAATGGAAATCGGCATCCAGCAGGTTAGACACTCTCTTGATGGCAATCCTTGTCAGGGGCAGGGTGGTGTTCTACCTTTATTTGGCAACTCCTGTAATGTTCTGTACAGGTGTCATCAGCCAGGGCTAAAGTGGGTAGCCTACATCACCTATAAAACCCAGGAAAAAGGGGGAAAGAGGCAGAAGGGAAGGTGGTTTAGTTCTCAATGCATTTACCAAGGTATAATCAATTACATATTTATTCTAAAAATGTCCTCTTACCTACAAGGTCACCATTGGGAATCCTACCATGAAGGAGGAAGGGGTAGAGAGAGCTTGTTTCCAAGATATGAGAATCAAATTTGGCACACATGTATTCTATTTACTGCTAGTGAAAAACTCACCTCAGCCTAACACTAGCTAATAATACCAAAATTGAACTTGTGCACATTGCCAAAGTCTTCAGAGTCACACTAGATGGAAACCTAAAATTTCACCTCCATATAAAAGAAACAGCAAAGAAAACCTACCAAATAAATCTATGCTCCATTTATTGAGTCACCCCATACTTAAGCAAGCCCTTGTGAAGATGTATCACCACAACATACATGATCCCCCAACTCCTTTATACTCCATCTGTACCTCTCTGCCTACAAGCCTATCTAACCTTCTGGAACAATGCTATAATAAGAAAGCAAATTTGCCACTAATTCCCATTACAAAGACCATCACTGTCATACCCTCAAATAACTCTCCTGATGAGAATTACCCCATGCCCTAAGTATTACCTATACAATCATTTATAAACCACAGTTATGCCCAGCTCTAAGTAACCTAGCATTACAGTTCTCAACAAAGATGTCTCTCTGTTCCATCGTACTGCTTCAAACAACCTAGCTGGTGACTCACTTTACTCCTCATGTTTCAAACTATGGCACAAGACAAGCACGCATTTAAAACTGAGCAACACAAACAAGCAGTCAATATTTCCATGGCTCTGGGCTCTGCCCTTTGTTCCTGCTTAATCTTCCCTTACTTCACTCCCTATCCTCTGACTAAATCCTATACATAACCCAAGAGCACATCAGTTGTACCTAACACTCTCCAACACTCAGTTTCACTTATGGTAAGCCTTTCTCTATATCTTGCTTCCTGTTATCTACCTGTAAACAGCTAATTGTGAAACAGCTAAAATCACAGATATTTACAGTAACTATTACTCCCACTCACACATTTATCCTTTGTATGTTACTGTTATCATACCATTGTATACATGGAAACTGCACATTGTATATTATTACACACTCATTAGAACTTCTGTTCTTAATATGCCTAACTTTTACCTTATACTTGTATAAATGGCAACTTGAGTATTGATGTACATCTCTGTAATCAAATTGTTTTGTACAGTTCTTGAAACCTAAGTGTATTGCTTAATTGCGTTCTGGAGCTTTTCCACCCTAGGCCTCCTCTGAAAATGTGTCTTTCTCAGGTCCATTTGGATTATTCCAGTGAACAAATGCTAAATAAAATAAAAATAAAAATCACACACTACCAGGATGCTGATCCAACATGTTGGTAATGTACCCCCATACATCATACACTACATGGCAGATGATGGCATGGTTACCTTTCCTATTTAGGTAATGCTCCCCTTGGTTCCCGATGGGACCTAATGGCAACATGTGTGCAATCTATCGCACCAAATATCTTAGGGAAACTTGTCATCCTGTAGCATGCACACAAGGTTCTTGCTAGGTTCTGTGGTGAGAGTGGCAGATAAATATGCTGACCCACTTGTTCTAAGAGTATGTCGGGGAGTTGTTGAAGTATCCTTAAAGTAGAAGAGTGAAATATACTCAACATGTCCCCATAATGTCTCTGGAAGTTTCCAGTGGTAAGTATAGAGAGGGCAATACATATCTTTGTATACACAGGAATAAAAAGGCCACGCATCCTCACAGTTCCGGTCTGTGAATCATTAAAACGTACTAAAGCCCTTACAATATCTCTGCCCATGCCATGTCTTTCAAGAATTTATAGATTACAAAGATGATAATGGCCTGTTCTTTCTCTATATCTTTGCTTTTTTTGTCTGAAGAGTACTGCTGGGTACAAGCAGTTTTGGTAGTCCAGTACCGCAGCAATAAATAGCTGGGCTGCAGCACCAGCAGGTATAGTCACCAAACACAAAATAGATACAAAAGGTATGATTTCACCTTTTATAATGTCTCTGCACATGATGTGGAAACAGGCAGGGATTATTAGCATTAGACCTTCTAAACAATTTCATATTTAAATCTCATTAGCTCTTCATTTAAAGTGTTTTTTGATTGGATCTGCTTTATTTTCTGAAAAAAGCAAAAAAAAAACTTATTTTCACACCTTTCTAAGCTAGTATAATCCAGTTTTCAGGTTAGTGCTGAATTCAGGGCTGTGTTACAAGTTTCTGTGTTTGTCCATACCTTACTTGGATAGAAGGAAGTTTTTCTGTTCACCTGTGAGAGAGGGGAGCTTTAAGCAGCCTATCTGTCCCTGGAGGAGTGGTTTCATCCCAGAAATTAGTAGTTTATTGGCCATTTTGGGCTAATTTCTAAATCTTTCATTTCCCTGCTATAAAACCTGCATTAGTATGTTTTTGTGTGTTAGGCAGTGCTGGTTAGCTAGGGTATAACTATTCCCGGCTCCACAAAGTCTACTCTTCAATTTTTCCCTTGGAACTAGACACACTTTCAACTTAAGCACTCAGACCATTCACTTCTCAGCCCGGCACTTGCTCAAAACTCATAGCAAGCACTAATAAACCTTAGCACTAGACCCCCCCCCAATACTGTAGAGAAGGACAAGGCTCTCTATTTGACCTTACCAGCCAATCAGTAAAACAGTTCACTGTACCTATCCAGGCATGTCCAAAGGGCAGTTTCAGGTGTACTCTCCGGTCCAACTGGTGAATCTGGGCATTTTGAGGCAATGTTACAACTGCCTCATGTACACAGACAACCCTCTCCTCCTACCACCAAACACTAATACATGCGAGAGATGTAATTATACAGCCAAACTGGAGGCTAAGTTCTCTCAATCCAAGACTGGACCAGACAGTCAAGAGGAGAAGGGAATTACTTGCATCACACCACCAGTCTTACATAGACCCATTAAACCAGCACCAGCAAAAAACAGACATAAATACATGAAAACATACTCAGAGGCTCTAAATAAAGATCTGCAAAAGCAATAGAGACCTCCAAAGCAGACATCCAAGCAATCTCCACCCTCCCAACACAAACCATGAAGTACATACTTTACAAAACCAGTGTGCCACGCAATTACAGCCCTTAAGGCAAAATAACATACCCAACACACTAGTAATAGGTGACTCTATAGTCAGGCACACTGATGTCCCACTCACTAGGCTGAACAAGGAGAAGGTTACTGTTAGCTGTCTGTCGGGTGCCAGGATCCGCCACATAACACAAGCACTCGGGTCACTCCAGAACAAGTACAAATACAAATCTGTCATTGTCCATGTTGGTGTAAATGACCTGAGCTGTACCTCCCTGGACTACATAAAAAGAGACCTGGAAGAGCTCTCAGATCACATAGCCCAGGCCGGTATGACCCTGACCCTGAGTAGCATCCTGCCCTCACCAAGAATAATACCACGGTATAAAGAAAAAATTATCAATTTCAACAATTGGCTAAGCTTCTAGTGTCATTCAAAGGGGATCCAGTGTCTGTCAGCCTGGGATGACATGCTCGACAAGCCATGCTGCTTCGCTAGAGATGGCTTGCACCTAGCACCCTTAGGCTATCGAATACTGGCCAAGGCTCTTGCCACCACCATAGTGCCTTTTTTAGGCAAGGCTTAAAAGACAAATCCACCGCCATAAATAGCACAAGTAACAAAAAACTGAGGGTAATGCTACTAAATGCCAAAAGTCTAAACCTCAAAATGCATGCACTCGAGGCACTTCTCAGTATGGAGAAAATCAATATATGTGCAGTAACAGAAACCTGGTTTAAGGCTCCAGAGAGCACTCCAGCACTACCAGGCTACACCTCATTCCATACATTTCAGCCACAAAACCTGGACTGAAATACAAAAGGCAGGGGCGTATCCATATTCATCAAGGATACCCACACCTCCAGGTTAATGGCACAGCACGATGGTTCAGAGATCATCCACGTGCAATTAACAACGGGCAAAACTGCAATTCAAATTGTAGCTTGCTACAGATCACCCACCATGTCCCAGGACCCCCATTCGGCATTTCTGGAAACACTGGGAAACATAAAGGTCCTACCAAACACCCTGATATTGGGTGATTTCAATTACCCAAACATTAACTGGGAAAACTACTCAAGTACTAACTCCCTTGCCCAACATTTCCTAGAATTTATAAACTCAAATGCCCTGGATCAACTGGTCAACACCCCCACCCTAGGTGACAACATATTGGACCTGGTCATCACCAACATGAGCAACCAGAGTTCCACACCATTGGTCAACCCATCACTGGTTAGATCTGACCATAAACTAATCACTCTGGATATTCACATTCAGCCCCCACCCTCGGTCAAAGAAACCACCGTGAAAAACTTTTCAAAAGCAAACTTCACATTACTTAAGACTGAGGTGGAAAGTTTCAAAGCCCCCATGCTAAAGGATAACGCTGTCCAAGCTGCAAAATCCTTTACTAGTGCACTCTATGGGCACCTACAAGAATGCATGGATCATGCTATCCCAAGCAAAACCAAGACTCACTCCTCCAAGAAAAGGAAACCGGTCTGGTGGACCTCTGCCATAAACAAGCTATACAATAGAAGGAGGAAACTAGTACAAAAAAGAGTAAAATCCCTGATCAGTATTAGCAAGAAACTATGATCCTTCATAAAATCATCCAAGGCTAGCTTCGAAAGAAAAATTGCCAAGGACTCCAAAGATAACCACAAGGCAGTCTTTAGCTATGTCAAGAATCTAAATGAGGTTTGGCAACAAACCAAGTTATCCCGGGACATCTTCATGATGGGTTAGATGGATAGTAGTGGTTGTTAAGTGAGTTGGGGAAGTGAAAGGGTTAAGTGGAGGAAGGGAGGATTGGGAGGAAATGAGATAAGGGTAGGGAGGTTTAGACAAGTTTAGCTGGGTAAGCAATCACATTTTGGCATGAACTTGCTAGATGACAAGTTTACGCCCGAGATGACCTAAGTATACTGGTAAGGTATATTTAGTAGTTGTGGAGGTTGTGGACAGGCAGGGGAGGTGAGTGATGGCTATATAGCTCAATTTGTTTTTCTTTTTACCTCAGTAGATTTCTGACATTGGTGGGGCATGGAAACCTGAAGTCAGAAGGTGACAGAGAATTGAGCTTTGGACTCCAACCCATCAGAAAACACATGCTGCACCTTTTACTTCATCGGAGGATACTGTCAAGGGAGAAGGAGAAGAGAAAAGGGGAAAAAAAAGCCAATGTAAAACTGTTAGTCTGAATGTTAATGGTAGAAAACTGAGCTTCAGCTTTCATCTCTAATTTGCAGGTGGTCATGGTGGAATAGCCACATTGACAGGGCAATGTAGTTAATTGGGGGAATGGATGCTGTTCGGCTTTGTTCCGTGCAGGTGCCTTGTTGGTGGTTTGTCCAGGGCTTTGGAGTGCCGCCGGTTTTCCTTTTGCGGGCTTGGGCAGATTGTACGTGTCCCTGTGAACAAATACCTAATCTTTATCTGTTGTGCTGTGGGAGAGGATTGCAGATGGATTCTTTCCATGGTGGTTCTTTGTTTTGTATTGGTTAGTAGTTGGTCACGGGCTGCCAGGGATTGTTGTTGCACCTGGCTGTGTCGTAGTGCTGAGTCTCGGCGGTCAGGAGTCTGAGAGTGGCCTTGTGATTGTCTTTGGCTTTAGTGATGTCTGAGTGCGGTCCTGTCAGTTTTTGGCCTCTGGAATGCCTCGTTAGTGGTGGGGCTTTGCGGCGGGCTTTTATGGGGCTGTTGATGCTGTCCACGCATACGCGGACCATGACTAGATTTAAAAAAAAAAAAAAAGGACGTGGGTAGTTACTGTGAGGCTGTTCAGGTTTTATTGCAGCTGGGGGGTTTTGTGATGGCTTTTCGGCCGTCTTTGAGTCTGTGTGAGAAGAAGCAGACTGGCATTATGGGAGTACTGGTAAAGTACTTATCATTGACTAATTCAGGTAATTAATCCACAGGTTGTGGTAAGCTTAGTGGCAGGGAGAGGGAGTGTAACCTTCATGTTTTCTGGCCTCTTTTTTGCGACAGCATTTATTTGATTAAAGTATTTCTCCGGGACCTATTAAGAATGGTTTGGTTTGGTGTTTGTGATGAAGCACTATAAACATTATTTGTTATCAGTGTATACTTTGTGGTTTGTTGTTAACATTATTTTACTTCGTGGGTGGATGATATGAGTGCATATTTGTGGAAATCCTGTAGTATCTGCATGTTTCAGGAGCTATAATGTTATATCATGTAATTTAGAGAGACTGCTGTCCTCAACAGCGTTTAGCATTAATGAGGTTGTGTAGGTCAGAACAGTGTGTTTTACACTTGCGAATGCATGGTTGGTTTTCCAGGGAGGATCGCTGTTCCAGGGCCTGTTGTTTCCAATGTTTGGACTCTGTCCCCAGCTTGCCATTCAGTGGGCTGTAAACTTTTATCACAGTGGATTGCGGGAATTGAGGCACAGCATTGTTATTTGGTCTCCAAAAATAAATAAATAAAGCTAGCAGATAGTGTGTTGATGTTTGATCGTGGTTCATTGCTTTGGTTGCTTACAGCCGAGGGGAAGTATGCCTGCCATGATTGTGATTGTGGATCCCGCTATGCTGGGGGCTGGGAAGGCTTGTGGAGGTGGAAATACCAACCCCTGGGCCTGGTTACGGCAGTGAGCTCAGTAGTAATTTTGCAGGCTTTGAGGTGCCCATGTGTTACAGTTGCTTCTGGGCATGCGTGCTGACTAGGGTAGCCATTGGGGGAGGAGGAGATGTGCCTTGGAGTGCAGATTACACACACACACACACACACACACACACACACACACACACACACACACACACACACACATACAAAAAGATTTTGCATAGCCAAGTAGTGGAGTCCAATTTGTTTCCCCAATATGACATGGGGTGGCCCTTAGATTTGGGATTTACCTGAAAAAGGGCTCACTAGGTCAATGTGTAGCTTGGTTAGTGTACTGCAGGAGGGCTGGGGTGCCAAGAGGTGGACAACTGTTACATTTTGAGCTCGTTCTTGAATGAGAAATGCACAGTGGCAACGTGGGACCATTACACTGTTATGATTGGTGATCACTATGATGCATGCTATGGTTTTGTGATGGGCCTTCACAGTCTTTATAAATGCTGGCATGCAAGTGCATTGAGTAGAGAAGTTTTATCACAAAGCACCCTTTATCAGTTACATTGCAGTAATGTTCCAAAAAGTTTGTTTAGGGGAAGAAAAAAAAAACTTTATTTTAGCATTGCTCATAGTTTTCAGAGTGTGCATTTGTTACTATCCTTGGTTTTGTTGGTGGTGTGATGAATAAGCAGCTGTTTGGTCTGTGGTGGCTACAAGTCATAGCCCATTGCCATGCATACATAGCTACAGTCACTTAACTTTTGACTAATTGGTGTGGCTTGGGTACTGCTACGTCCATGATGACCAGTAGGTACTTGGTGTTGGAACTGGATTTTGCTTGGCGGCAATGTGGTCATTGGTTGGTTGGTTTTGCCACTGATACTTCTCAACTGTTCACAGTTTTACCGAATGTCAAGAGGTTATTTTATATTCATCTGAGGTGTTCTACAGTCTATATGCAGACGACCTGAAATTGTGGTAAACTGATTACATGCGTTACAGATAAGGCATGTCTGCAAAATAACTAAATTGACTATTTGGGCACAGGAGAATAATATGCTGATAAATGCATCAAAAACTAAGCATATGAGATTTGAACAACATAAATTGAAAGGTGAATATATATTACAGCACAGTAATTATAACTGTATGCTTATTTAAGGACCTGGATATAGCGGTAGATTCAGATATGCGTTTTATAACCATAACCAATTGGCTAATGATAGTTATAGAACTATAGGTTGTATAGAAAGATTTATAAAGTGTAGGAAATCAAAATAATGACGTCATTGCGTGTTAGCTGCATTAGACTCAAACTTGAGGACCAAAGGTTTAAATAAGGATATACAGTTCTTTGCAATGTTTTTTCTCATTCTGTCAGGCTTTCTCCACTTTTTCACTGGGCATGCCTCTCAACTGTACAGAGTTGGCAGAATATTGACAAACATTTGAGGTTCACACTTCATTTTGGTCAGACAATTCATGTTGAGGCAACCCCTGTCTTCTAAGTTTAGAGTTATTTGGGAGTTGTTCTTATTTGGGCCTTTGTCCCATTATTAAGAACATTAAGCATCATAAGGGGGAAGAGAGGTAAGGGGGAAGTTATATTAGAAACAAACTAGAGTATGGGATAATAACCTGGAACCTTATAAGAAAACAAACATTCCCGGACTGGCAGGATATTTTGTATTTGAAGATGTCTTGGAATGTGCGTTATGTATTTTAGATGATTTAATGTCTTTTCTTTCTTACAGATGGGGGCTTTGGAATGCTGCTGCTATAATTTGGAATAGGTGGGTATTAGGTAGAGCCTTCTCTTTACATATTAGAGGATTTACTTTTGTCCTTTTCTTTGTAGACGGTGGTGTGCCGAGTACCAGCGGTGGTGATACACAGGGAATTCACAGGTGATGGAAGCAGTGGTGAGCGAGGAGGTTACACAGGGAGAGCACAAGGTGGCAACAGTTACTGGCTGAAATTGCTGAAGGCCAGAAGACATCAAGTGGTGGCTTGGAAAGGGGAACAGAAAGGTGACGTTTTTGATAGGATGGATGTTCTTGCCACCAGAATGGGGCACAGTGTGGGGCTGAGTAATCACCTTATTAAGGCATATTAGAGCTCTGTCTTCATGTCTTCATTTTAGGGGAAGAGATACTTCAGGGGGAAAGACCAGGGAAAGGCAGTGGTTAAGGATGGTTAGTAGTTTGAGTGTTCTGGTTTGGATAGTTGTTAGGAGGTCTAAGGGTTCTAGTCCGGATTGTCATTTGGTAATGAGTGAACTGGGGGGTTTTATGGTTGGGCTCATAGAGTACTTCATTGATGAGCATAGGCGATGACCTAGGTCAAGGGGTTCTGGCTTTTTGCCATTTAGAGTTAGGGTATTAAAGGTTTTGGAGTTAGACTATTCTCTACAGCAATCGGGTTAATGCACAGCCAGAACTGGGTAATTTGGGGGCTAAGGCGATATGTTACAGTTGACAGGGTTGTGGCTATAGGTTGTCATTCCGTTCAGGTTGAGCCATGATTACTGGCTGGAAGGGAGCGGTCTAAAACTAATATATTCTCTTGGAGTGGAGGTCCCGGTGGTACAGTGGAGTCATGGGTAATCCTACTTTTCTTACTTTTATTAGGGCATGTTTTCAGGGATGGTATGCAGGACGTTAAGGACTTTACAGATGATGGGTACACCAAATGATGTTTGGCTTAACCCTTCCCATTATGGGAGGTAGTGGTTGAACAATTTTAGGTAGAAGGGAGGGGGAACAGCCTGGTCAGGCTGGTTGGTGGAGAAGAGGGACAGGCTTGCCCTCTTCTGTTCCCCCTCTGGTGTATGCTGAGGTAAGGATGTTGCTTATTTTGTGGAAGGTAATTCATTGAATGGTGTATGAAGTGAGACTGGGACGCTGCTTCATAAGTAAAGTAAGTGAGCAGAGGTATGGACGCTGCTTACTGGGTCAGGGTGAGTAGGTACGCTGCCTTGATTAACACTACAATGACGTTTATGCTGTGTAGGGTGAGTAGGTAGGCTGCCCTGATTAGCATTACAAGGATGGCACTTAGGTAAGTGGCCAGAGGTGTGGATGCTGCTTACTGGGTCAGGGTGAGTAGGTACACTGCCCTGATTAACATTACAAGGATGTTTATGCTGGGTTTAGAATCAATGATATTATGTTCAGTTGTAAATAATAAAGTTGGTGAACAAAGCTATGTTATGGAGGTTTTAATAAAAGTTGACAAATATAATTCGGTGTGATGTGTTTATTGAAAGGGACCGGGAAAAATGAGGTTTGGCAACAAACCAAGTTGTCCTGGGACATCTTCATGAGGGGTTAGATGGATAGTAGTGGGTGTTAAGTGAGTTGGGGAAGTGAAAGGGTTAAGTGGAGGAAGGGAGGATTTGGAGGTAATGAGATAAGGGTAGGGAGGAGCTTAAGAGGTTTAGACAAGTTTAGCTGGGTAAGCAATCACATTTTAGCGTGAACTTGCTACCCTCCCACCCTCCCTTTATTTGTTGGGGGATTGAGAGGATTGGGGTTTACCAGTTGGGGTAGGCGGAGAAGAAGGACAGGCTTTCCCTCTTTTGTTCCCCTCTAGTGTATGCTGAGGTAAGGATGTTGCTTATTTGGTGGAAAGTACTTCAATGAATGGTGTATGAACTGACACTGGGACGCTGCTTCATAAGTAAAGTAAGTGAGCAGAGGTATGGACCCTGCTTTTGAGCAGAGTGAGTAGGTATGCTGCCCTAATTAACATTACAAAGGTGGTACTTCATATGTAAAGTAAGTGAGCAGAGGTATGGACGCTGCTTGCTGGGTCAAGGTGAGTAGGTACGCTGTCTTGATTAACGCTACAAGGAGTTTTATGCTGTGGAGGGTGAGTAGGTACACTGCCCTGATTAGCATTACAAGGATGGCACTTAGGTAAGTGACCAGAGGTATGGACGCTGCTTACTGGGTCAGGGTGAGTAGGTATGCTGCCCTTATTAACATTACAAGGATGTTTATGCTGGGTTTAGAATGAATGATATTATGTTCAGTTATAAATAATAAAGTTGGTGAACAAAGCTATGTTATGGAAGTTTTAATAAAGGTCATCAAATGTCATTTGGTGTGATGTGTTTATTGAACGGGACCAAAACAAGTGGCAATTCTCAGATCTGCTTGGAGTTAGTTCAGAATGGCACAAAATACACTGAACCGACCGATATCGCCAATATCCTGGCAGACAGGTTCAGTGCAAATTTCACCCCCCTCTCACCCCTAAATGGGCCCATAACCATACCAGAAGAATGTAGTGCCCCTGAAATCACAGACACTCTGGTTAAAACAGCCCTCTCCAAAGCCAAAAATGCAGCATCAATGCAACAGGATGGTGTCCCAGGCTGTGTCCTACATGAGCTCAAAGATGAACTAACCCCTCTCCTAAACACACTGCTCAAACTCAGCTTCTTCACATGCCCATAGGCGCACAGCAGTGGTTATTCCCCTCCACAAAGGTGGAGCCACAATGGACCCCAGGAACTATCACCCTATAAGCCTGACTAGCTTGGTCTGCAAGGCTATGGAGCACATCATTATGGATCTCATTAACAGAGACATTGGGAAACTCCAAACACTGGACCCTACCCAGTTCGGCTTTGTTAAAGGCAGATCATGCCTCCTTAGCCTGGTGGACTTCATTGAGACAGTTACCAAGGCTATAGATGAGAGAAAGGTGGTCTACACAGCCTACATAGACATCGCAAAGGCCTTCAACACCATTCCCCGTTCAGGTATTATAGACAAGCTCATCAGCCTGAAAATAAACCCCTATGTCACGAGATGGCTTGCCAACTGGCTCATGGACAGAACCCACATGGTAAGAGTTGCGGGAGCTAGGTCTGACTCTAAACTGGTTACAAGTGGTGTTCCCCAGGCCTCAGTCTTGGGACTCCTCCTGTCCAGCATATACTTCTCATAGGTACAGGCAAGCACAGAAGGACTATGGCTGACCAAGTTCGCAGACAGCTGCAAA
Source organism: Protopterus annectens (assembly GCF_019279795.1). Taxonomy (NCBI): domain Eukaryota; kingdom Metazoa; phylum Chordata; order Ceratodontiformes; family Protopteridae; genus Protopterus; species Protopterus annectens. The sequence continues at coordinate 515,953,432 of NC_056751.1, read as the reverse complement.
CTAGGGGCTATAACTGACTCTCCGGCTGACACAGACATCCTCCAAAAGGGCCTCACTGAGGCAGATACTTGGTGTCAAAACCATGTCCTCAAGCTAAATGCCAAAAAGTGCATAGTCATCCCCTTTGGAAAAAAACAAAGTACCCACAAAATACCACATAGGTGGTAGTCCCCTAAATATGGATGACGTAATAAGGGATCTGGGGACCCAAGTAGATAGTAACCTCTCCTTTGATAATCACATTGCCAAAGTGATTAGAAAATCCTTCTATGTGACCCACCTAATCACAAAAGGGTTTGCACCCAGATAAAAAAGAGGTCATTGTGCCCCTCTACGCTTCACTCATCAGACCCATCATAGAGTACAACACCCCATTTGGGATGTACCTTACAAGACACCTACAACAGCTGGAAAGACCACAGAAGTACCTCACTAAGAGGATCACTGGCCTCAAACAGATGCCCTATGCAGCTCGACTGAAGAAACTCCAGCTGTACTCGGTTGCATACTGTCTACTAAGAGGTGATCTCTGCCTGACATACAAGGCCATGTCTAACCCAGAATTGATGGACATGCTCCACCTAAAGAAAACCATATCCCCTTGAGCCACACGCTCTAGGGATCTAAACCTCACCACAACAATAAATAGGACGTGCTGGAGGGATAGATTCCTGCCCCAGAGACTCCCCATGCTCTGAATCAAGATTCCAATCTACATTAGGCAGAGCTCCTCGCTAACCCTCTTCAAGAGAAACCTTGATGAGTGGATGGGAAACAGAAAGTTTACCCCGGGGATCACGTCAATGGCTCTGCTGGACAGAGGCACAGGGAACTAATCTAAGGGGGTGGCAAAAGCCAACACATTCCGGCTAGGCTTATAAATGCCTTTGGGCAGATAGCCTAGCACCTACCTATAAAACTATGAACCTATTTCCATATGTTCATTGAAAGCTGCCACCGTTAAGTACAACTGGCCACTATGAATTGTGCTGAAGTTACACGTAGCTGTGACCACCTCATATTGCCTTTGTGTCTATGTGCAAAACATAATACAAATAATTATATGAATTCTATTAAATTTAGAAATGGACTTAAGTAAACTTAATGTTTATTTAAAAAAAAAAAAAAGCAGGTGGTCCCTGCCAGTTACTGAACTGAGGAAAAACCCTTAAGATAAGTTATTTTATTAAGGACATAGTTAAAATCAAAGACAGAGATATTTGCACTGGCATATGGGTTGTCACTGCAATAAGCTAGGCCATCTGTGTGATCGATGTGATACACAGAGTCATTCCAGTAAAGTTACAATCCACTCTATAAGTCACTCATTTGACATTCCCAGATCATACTGTTCCTTCATTCATTTTTCATTCAGAGATCATAATATTCCTTTTCACGGTCTTTTGAAAAATCTGCTGATGGATTGAGGAATGTTTCAAAGGTTTGTCTATAACAGGAGAGGAAGGCTTGGCAACCATGGTTATTCTGACAGAGTTTGAAAGTACTCATTCTTTTTTGGTATCATGTCACCTTCCGGGACTGAGTTTAGGCTTTGTTTTATACTACATTAAAGGTTTTCTCATCATTAAGATTCTCAGTAGGGTGTATTAACAGGCTGTCCAAAATGCCTAGACATGCCAACTACATTTCTCAAGTTATTAATTAATAGACGCTCTAAATGAAACAGTTATTACTCAATAGTTTCATTGCCTTTGAAAGAAAATTACTCTGCCCTCAAAACAATGACAGTTCCTTCAGAGTTTAAAAAGGCACCATGATGAAGCCAGCAATGCATGCATTCTTCAGTATAGGTGATATTAATCAAACTTGATATGTACCTGTGCTGCTACAAACATTGTTAGGAAATGTTATTTATAAATATCCATTATGTATGCACTTTGCAGTCAAGTTCCTAGACAGTGTAGTGACTGAAAAAAGTACATTTGAATAGGACTCCTAAAAGGTTAACAGAATAAGAGCTTAAAAGTAAAAATAAAAATCCACTTACAATTTTCTGGACAATGAATGCTGGTCTTAACATAATGCATTTGTTTCTGTTCTGCCTCTTTGTTTCTACTTGCAGTCTTCATACTAACCTCATGCTGTTCTGTTCAGGGCAAGCTGCTTCATATAATATTTAATACAATGAATGTGACACAGACAAAGTAATAAATAGTAAATTGTGATAAAAGTATTGAGAGTATATGGAAACTAAGGATATTTCTTGAGCAGTATTTTGATGTATGTACATACAGCTTAGGATTTTGTGTAATTATAATCCTGTTTTGGACATTGATCATGCTGCATAATCACATAATATAAAAGGTACATCCTCCGAAGATGCTCCAGAATAGATAATAGGTTATTTTAGCCTTTATTTCCCCTGTCAGTCATGTATTTATTGTCACAGTGCTGAAGCCTCACGTCTGTGATCATTGTGCACACTCTGAAGTGTTGGCATCATAATGGTAATATTCAACAAAGTAGGAAAATAAAATTATGTTAGTATTCCTGTAAAGCAAGAATATTTCATCAAGGAATGTGGTCACGGTACTTGCCTGACTAAATGGTGTTTCATTTTATTTAAAAAGAGAAGTTACTTTCCTGACAATTTATTTTGACTTGGTTTGCATACACATGTGGTTCCAACAACTACATATTTTTTCCATTCCTTTTGACTGCATCATGTTAGCATATAACTTAGCATCAAATTTCTGATCCGCGCCTTGCAGTTAACTGACAGGGCCCATAGCAGCTGATAAAGTAAGAGCTGACTTTGTAGAACACCGCTCTCATACTGTTCAACAATGCAGATAAAGTCTCTGGGGCATTGTGACAGATGATGGGGGTGGAATTAGTAATTCTAGAATCAGCAGAAATAACAGCATTTTCATGCAGCAGAAATATTATAAATGGAAAATGAAAAATAATGAACCATAGCAAGGAATGATGTTTAAGAAAATGTGAACTAAGATTGCCACAGAAAATGGAAATGTGAGGTATGCACTTCATGCAACAGAAATTGTTATGGTGCTTAGAAAGAGAATGCAAATGACAGTCAGTTAGAAACTAAAGGCAACTTATCCAGAAACCTGACATGTCTGCATAGCAGATCAATCTTCCATCAGACACATCAGCCAAGCTAATTCTGACAATGAATCACACCACGCGCTTGAGATTTTTTTAAGAGCTGTGAAATGCACATTCCAAAAGTCTCCCACAATTCTTCACTAGCTAATAGTGTAATTGCCTCTTGGTGAGTGCAAGAATTATGTGTAGACAGGTAAAATAAACTGCTTTTTCCTTGTCAGAAATGAGTCAAAGTATGGACCATATCTTTCATTAAAATTAACATTTAATTTCCCACAAAATGAAATAGTCCACTGACACTCAGACTACTCAGACTGTGAATGTTATCAGTTCTATCTTCTTCACACACACACACACACACATACATGTGTATGTATGTATGTATGTATGTATATATATATATATATGTGTGTGTGTGTGTGTGTGTGTGTGTGTGTGCACGCGCGCACGTATGTTTGTATGTAGTCTACTTTGTCGAAAGCACAGTTTGTCAACAATGTGAACTACAATTTCACAAAACTATCATTTTGTTTTAGAGACAGTATATTTTGTTAGCAGTTCATTTTGTCAACACAGGAAAGTATATCAGTGTTAGTAGTGGAACTGTGTCTGTGAGTGTTTGAGGGTTAGGGCTTAAGTAAGAATAAAGTAAGAGGCTAGATTATAGGCATATTTGTACTAGTGTTAGTAGGTTAGATATAGAGTATGGGTTAGGTATGTGTGTTTGTTTAAGTGCCTGCAGTTTAGTGTTAGACTAAGGGTTAGGAAAATGGATAGCTTTAGTGTTGTGCATGTGTGTGTCAGCATGTCTGTGTCCATATGTGCCTGTATGTATCTTATGAGCCTTTATTGTATAGTTTCACAGCTATGGAAAGCATTTTTCTAAGCAAGGTACAGGGTTAGGGTTAGGGTCAGCAGGCAGGGTTAGCAAACATTAGTAATGTGGTAAAGGAGGGCCCTTTCCCTGCCTGTAGATCAGAGTACAAGTGAAGTGTGCTGTATCGTTAAGAAGTATGTTAAGGCTGTACGTGCACATATAAATTCCAGACACGTGCAGTCCCTAGTGCCATTTTGTAAGAGCAGCCAGAGTGAGAGCATGCATGACCGCAATTGTTATTTTGTATATAAGTTACTTAAGTTAAAGTCAGTAAACGTCTATAGTGATGTGTTTGTATAAAATAAAGCTGTTTGAACAGAACCCATGAAGACTCTTCTATTATGTCCAAAGTAGGAGAGCAACTTTGCCCAACTTACTAATGTGTGCTAACACTAAACATAACACTACCGGGCACTACCTTACTAATGTGTGCTAACTCAAACACCAATCCTACCCTTAAAACAAACCCTTCTCCTATTCAGACAAATTACGTCAAATGGCATTGTTAGGGTTCATTTTTTTAATTTTTATTTTATACCAATTACACAATAAGACTAGCTGTATTTAAATGACTATCATGGGGTTTGGGTGATTTTGTCAGTATGTTAATGCAGATGCATCATATGCTGTCAGTGTTTTGTTTTTTAACATCTGTATTATGCTTTGTATTTTTTAAATGTCTGTATATACACATCTATCTATCTGTATTTATATAACTAGATAGACAAATACACAAACACACACACACACACACACACACACACACACACACACACACACACACACACACACACACACACACACACACACACACACACACACACACACACACACACATGCACTCCACACACACACACACACACACACACACACACACACACACACACACACGTGTGTGTGTGTGTGTGTGTGTGTGTGTGAGTTTACCAAGGGAAACAGCAGGAAAATTATTCTCATGGCTTTCATTGTAATTAAAATAAATCAATTTCCTTTGGGATCTATATTCTAATCAGTACCCTTATTAAAGATATGATTCTTGATTCCAGAGAAGAGATAAGTTGACAAGATTGTCCAGGAGTTGATGAGATTAGTTGAGAGGTGACAGTTTGGTGGATATTTCTGAAAGCTGCAAGGGAAAAATCTGTGATACTGTACACTAAAGAAAACTGGTTTGAGTTATTTATTGTAATTGCTTGTTTGGATAAAGAGACAGAAATTTTGCAAGTACTGTTTTGCTCCAAACCACTGTTCAGTGAGGATACTAGAAACTCTAGACTGGAAAGTTGATTTTTTATTTCCCACATTTTAGTAAAATGCTGATATTTCCTTTTTTTTTTCCACATGAATAAACATACCTAAATATGAAACACTGCTAAAGTCTGACTTCCTAAACTGTAATATACTACATGAGAGGTCTTCAGGAGGTAGAACAGCTTTTCATTTAGAACTCTGATTGTCATACTAGTTCTGCCTGAGATAAGGAAAGCAGGATCTGTATAAACAGCAGTTGCTGACTGACTTACTAACAGATATGATTCTCCAGAGTGCATGAAATGCCTTGAAGTAGTAACGACCTTTATTGCATTTCTTTACGCTTTCTGATAAAACTGGACAACTGTTAATTTGATTGTCTATATAGGGATTTGTGACAGTCAAAGGGTCATACTGGCAGTAAAAAGGTTTGCTGTAAGGAAGAGGTAAAACCCATTGTGCTAACATGAAGGTTGCAAACGAATACTCATGACAGTGGACTGGGACTGTATCAAAGGAAGTCCTACTGTGTTCCTGCTCGAGACCTTATCCTCTGAAGCCACAAAACTGTGTAGACTGTGACTGTAGAATTTATGTGATCAAGATGAAAATATTGAGTGATGTCCTTATGGAATCTACAGTTCTCCAGGAGAGATGTGAAGCCACTGATGAACATCTGATCAGTCTTCATGCTACATTTTAGAAAAAAAAAGTACCCTCTGACCAATATCTGCTTAGTCTACATCAACTATCCAGCATAATAACCTAACCAATCACCCCACTGGAAGTCCCCCGAATGTAATATACTGTTGAAGAAACTAGGAAGAGAAGAAGGTAATGGGACGTTTCTTGTCACTCTCAAATATACAGCCAGAAAAAATAATCCTAAATTAATTATGCTAAGATATTGTCATTCCACTTAAAAACAGACTCACTAAAGGCATATATGGACCTTGAAGATGATGACACATGCAAATTCCAGACTAAAACACAACATTTTTGCTAGGACCAAGGCTTCAAAGCACAGTAGAGTACGTTTTATAACTGAATAATCTGTACAGACAGATTGTAAAGTTCAAATATGGTGGCAACTTTTTGCTAGAACATCATGTATTTACAAAAAATTATATATCTGTAAATAAACATAAAAGGGCACTTTCTGACTATTTAAGAAAGCCTCTATAGTGATGTGTTTGTATAGAATAAAGCTACTTAAACAGAATCCACAAAGACTTGTTTATCCGTGTACCAAAATGAAAATGACAGATGATATAAATCCTGAGCAGAGGTTCTCAATAATAATCTGCTTAAGCAACAGAGACCTCCAAAACAGAATTGCAAGCAACCTCCACCCCCCCAATACAACCCAAATGACACATAGCCTACAGACTCAGTGTGCCAATAAACCACAGATCAAAAGGCAAAACGGTTCCCTATTAGAAGACTGAAGACGCACTTTCTTTCAAATGCATCTTGGTCGAACTTAAAAGACTGAAATGGCAAAATATTGATGTGGCTTTTAAGTGAATTTTTTCCCTGGGAAAGAATTTGCTTGGCCGCTTTATTACTTTGATGTTTTCAGCACTGTAGTGCAGTCTTGGAGTTGGTATATTTAAGTAGGGGGGTGTGGTGGGGGCAAAGCCTCTCAGTTAATGTAATGTTTAAAGTGTTTTACTTATTTATTTATTTTTGTTGGAACAGCGATTTTTTTTCCATCGGAAAAAAATCGCTGTTCTGACAGTTCAACATTGTAAGCTTTCACTTACATAGGGTCGATTAATCACCGTTCGCTTGTTAAGCATTCAGTGATCTAATATAGACCCAGGCAAAACAACGTACCCAACACACTAGTCATAGGTGACTCTATAGTCAGGCACACTGATGTCCCACTCACCAGGCTAAACAAGGAGAAGTTTACTGTCAGCTGCCTGTCGGGTGCTAGGATCTGCCACATAACCCACACACTCAGGTCACTCCACAACAAGTACAAATATGACTCAGTCATTGTTCATGTTGGTGTGAATGACCTGAAATGTACCTCCCTGGACTACATGAAAAGAGACATGGAAGAGCTCTCTGATCTTGTAGCCCAGGCAGGTATGACCCTAGCCCTGAGTAACATCCTGCCATTGCCCAGAATGGTACCACAGTACAAGGACAAATGGCTGACTTCAACAATTGGCTAAGCTTCTGGTGTCATTCTAAGGGGATCCAGTATCTGTCTGTCTGGGTTGACATGGTCGACAGACCACAAGACTTTGCCAGTGATGGCCTGCACCTGACGACCCTGGGATTTTGGATACTGAGTCTTGCCGCCCCTATAGTGCCTTTTTAGGCAAGGTGCAAATGACAAATTCACCACCTTAACAGGAACAGGCAAGCAAAAACTGAGGGTAATGCTACTCAATGCTGGAAGTCTAAATCTCAAAATGCACTCACTCGAGGCACTCCTTAAAATGGAGAACATCGATATCTGTGCAGTGACTGAGACCTGGTTCAAGGCTCTAGAGAGCACCCCTGCATTACCAGACTATAACTCATAGCACACCTTTTGGCCACCTAACCTGGACCAGAACACCAAAGGCGGAGGTGTGTGCATATTTATTAAGGATATCTACACCTCTAGGCTAGTTGTGCAGCATAATGCATCCAAGATTATCCAAGTGCAACTAGCTCTGGGCAAAACTGCAAACCAAATTGTAGCTTGCTACAGGCCCTCACCATGCTCCGGGATTCCCACTCCTCTTTTCTTGATATACTGGAAAATATTATGGTTCAACCAAACACCCTAATAATGGGCGATTTCAACTTCCCCACCATTAACTGGCAAAACTACTCATGTACCAACTCCTTCACTCAATGCTTTCTGGAATCCATAAATTCCAGTGCCCTGGATCAACTTATCCACACCCCAACCAGGGGCAAAAATATCCTAGACCTAGTCATTACCAACATGAGTGACCAGTGTTCGACACCTGAAGTCAACTCCTCATTGGTCAGATCTGATCCTAAGCTGATCACCCTAGATATTCACATCTTGTCCCCACCCACCATTAAGGAAACCACGGTAAAATATTTCTCCAATGTCAACTTCATGCTTTTTAAGACAGAAGTGGTGAACTTCAAGACACCCACGCAGATGGACAATACAGTTACAACTGCTGAATCCTACACAAATGCACTCTATAAGCACTTACACAAGTGCATGGATCGTGCTATCCAAAACAGAACCAAGACGTTATCCTCCAAAAAAGGAAGCCAATCTGGTGGTCCCCTGCCATAAACAAACTCTACAACAGAAGGAAGAAACTGTTGCAAAAGAGAGTAAAATCCCATGAGTGGAGAAGCTCCCTGGTCAGCCTCAGTAAGAAGCTGAGATCTCTTATAACATCCTCCAAAGCTAGCTACGAAAACAAAATCACCACTGATTCTAAGGGCAACCATAAAGCATTCTATGGCTATGTCAGGAATCTCAATGGCAACACCCAGATCTGCTCTGAGTTACAGCACAACGGCATGAAAATTACAGAACCAACTGATATTGCCAACATCCTGGCAGAAAGGTTCAGTGCTAACTTTATCCCCCCCCCCCTTACCCCCTAAAGGGCCCAAATCTATACAGGAAGAATACAGAGTCCCTGTAATCACATCTATGCAGGTAAAAGCTGCACTCTCTAAAACCAAGAACAGAGCATCCATGGGACTGGACAACATCCCATTTTACATTTTACATGAACTTCAGAATGAACTGGCTACCCACCTAAGCACCATGTTCAATCATAGTCTCATGTCAGGCTTTTTGCCCACTGAATGGTGCACAGCAGCAGTTACCCCACTCCACAAAGGGAGATCCACCACTTAGCCTGACGATCCTGGTCTGCAAGGCCATGGAACATATCATCATGGAACTCACAAACAAAGACATTGGTAACCTCCAATCTCTGGACCCCACCCAGTTCAGGTTTGTGAAAATCAGATGATACCTTCTGATCCTGATCGACTTCTATGAGGCAGTCACCAAAGCCGTAGATGAGGGTGAGTTGGTTCACACAACCTATCTTGACCTCACCAAGGCATTCAACACCATCCCCCATTCTAGAATTATAGCTAAACTGACTAAACTAGGTATAAATCCCTACATCACAAGATGGGTTGCCAACTGGCTCACTGACAGAACCCACACTGTAAAAGTTGCAGACTCCAAATCTGACTTCAAACCAGTGACAAGTGGAGTACCACAGGGTTCAGTTGAGGGACCTCTCCTGTTTGGTATCTACTTCTCTGAAGTACAGACTAACACAGAAGACCTGTGGCTAATAATGTTCACAGATAACTGCAAACTAGAAGCCATAGTCGAGTCCCAAATGATGTGGACATCCTACAGAAGGGCCCTCACTGAGACAGATGCCTAAGCTCAATGCCAAAAAGTGCATTGTCATTCCCTTTGGTAAAAACTATGTACCCATGAACTACCACATAAACGGCAGTCTACTTAACGCTGAATGTGTGATAAGGGACCTTGGGACCCAGGTGGACAGTAGTCTCTCCTTTGATAATCACATCGTAACAGTAGTCAGGAAATCCTTCTATGTGGCACACCTCATCACAAAAGGGTTCTCATCCAGGAAAAAAGAG